>NC_062568.1:80924000-81239500 GCF_022837055.1 Prionailurus viverrinus
TGCCTATTTTGGGTCCTTTGCCTCTTCATATAAACTGTAGAGTCACTTTGTCAGATCACTTTCTTTTCAAAAGACTCTCTTTTTATTCTATTCTCTTTTTATGTTGAGTAAGAAATAAATTTAGGTATATGAATTCTAGAACTATCTTTCATAGAAAAACTTGTAAATAGGATAATAACTACTTAGACAGAATGACTATGACTTGTTTTTGGGGCTAGATAAATTCTTGGGGTCTTTCAGTAAGAAAGCTTTTGCTGTTTTTGAATATTATTTATATTAGTGATTATAATTTGTATAGTTCAAACTTCGGGGGAGTAAAGTTCTTGGGCTCTGTTCTACAAAAGTTTATAGTCAAAAGAAGGGATTTTGGCAACAAACATCAAAGTATTAAAAAATACAGTATACCTGGAGCCAAGATAACACTGCATGTTAATTATTCCTGAATAATAATAGGAAAAAGACCTGCCTCTTGAAACAAAGGTGTTCTGAGGGTCTCAAATGAGAAAAAAACAATGTAACTGAAATTATATTAAAAACTGTGACATACCTCGAGAAGAAAGTCCTTTCAAAATTCAGTATCTATGTCATGAAAACCGTCTCACTAAAATTATACTGTTGATAGCTGGTTGAATCATAGAATTTTAATTCTGGGGTGTGTGTTTTTGTTTTATTGCCTTGTGTTTATTTTGAATTTAAAATTTTGCTTTATAAAAAACATTAAACAGTTCCACTAACATTTAAATTTCCACAGGCAGGAGATGTCTTTGAATGCTACCTGCAGAGCAACAAAACTATTGTTAGTGGGCAATTTGATAGTAACTATGGAAGCAAACTATAGACTACAGAGAAATATTACATCAACCTAGCATTATGATCCTGTTTAATTTTGAAAATATATCATTAACTCACAAATGGTTGCATCTGCAATTATCCATTCCAACAAAATATTATACTTGATTAGAAAGTACAAATGGTGACAGGAGTCAATTTCATACATGGTAGTTTAGAATTCCTTAAATAATAAACAATGTAACTAAAAAAAATTGCTGCAAGCAAGTCCACAAGTAACTTATAACAAAATCCTGAAAATTTAAGTATAAAGGCACTCTCTCTCTTCACCCCTGCACTTCACCCTTGCTACTTAAAGTGTGGCCCATGGACTGACATCATTATCATCATAACATGTCAGGCCCATCCCAGATCACCTGATTCAGAGTTTTCATTCAAAAAATAAAAAAGAGCAAAAATAAAAATCAAGGGATAGCTACAAACATATAATTTTGAAAAGCACTGCTCTACAATCTTAATAATATACTTAAAAATAAGTGTATTTTGTAGTTAGAGCTGCTCTGCCATTAATTGCCTATGTGACCCTGGATAAATTACTCAATCTGCCTATACTCAATCTCCTCATGAGTCATGCAGGGATAATATCTACTTCCCTAAGTTGTTTTGAGGGTAGAATAAATATCATTGTTAAGTGTATCCATATTTCCATTCATGCGATTGTTTGTGAACTACCTCAAGCATTGTGTTTTTCTTTTTAATTTTTTTAAGTTATTTGAGAGAGTGGGGAGGGACAGAGACAGTGCTAGAGAGAATCCCAAGCAGGCTCCCCATTGTCAGCACAGAGCCCAATGTGGGTCTTGAACTCATAAACCATGATGTCATGACCTGAGCCAACGTCAAGAGTGGGTTTCTTAACCGGCTGAGCCACCCAGGCACCCCCTTCAAGTAATACATTTTATAGGACTCTTCCAAATAACATGTTTCTCATTTCCTCTGCCTATATGACAATAGCTCTTATCACAAAGGTTACCGAAAAGAAAACATGATATAGAAAATTCTTACTAGCATTAAATGAATACACTGTACATTTACCGTGGGAATTTCTGAGTATCCTCAATATGCAAGACCTCTTTCAACCTTAGTGTCTTCTATTCCTTCCTTTATTGTATATGGGCTAATCTGGGGTATATTTGTGGCAAGGTTCAGCCTTCACATTCCCCAGGATGTGTCACTTCTCAGGAATAGTCAGAGTTGTTTCTCAGATGTGTCTGAGATAGCTGACTCTCTGTCTACCAGTGCTGAGCCCTGCCTGCACACATTTTCCTTCCCACCTGCAAAGGTGATATGAGCTTTCAATAATAGCAACCATCCAGGCATTGCTGAACTTTGCCATGGTTCATGTAGAATGGAAGGTATTGTATCCTATGAATATCTGTCTTGTTTGTCTTCTCTCTGGCTTTTAATTTATCCCAAGGGATTAACTTCTCATTAGCATGATCCTTCATGAGGTACTCTGATCACTCGGTGTTAAATTATCTGTATTTATAGTTCTGTTGCATAATTATAATACCTATCTTAATGTCTGACATATCACTGTCCCTCTATACGTATGGTTTTCCTTTCTCAATCTAGGCTGCTATTGGAGATATCTCAGAATAATACTATCACTGTAAACATAACTTATATATCTTTTTCTTAGTTGTTTATCACAATATTGTTACTGAGACCAAATTGGTATATTTAAACTTATAAATTCTAATTACTAGCACATGATCACTAAAGCTATTGGATTGAAACATCTCCATTTATTTGCTTTTGGGGTCTTGTTCTGGAATTTGAATAGAAGACCCTTTACAGCTTGGCTTTAATGCATTTATTCTCATTAGGACTACAGGAATATTCACTGCACATAATTCAGTAGTGTTTCTGCCTAAAATAGTAAATTTGTCCTTGAGGTCTCATGAGTTTATTCCCACTCAACTTGTCTTAACAAATTGGTTATTGACATGGTGATCAAATAACGACTTTTGAGAGAACGAGTGGATGTGCTAATGATCCCCTGAAGATAACAAACATAAAGCAGACCTGTCTTGGCAATCTTGGATGTGATCACTGTAGGTGTCCGTAATTTCATCATCGGAATACTTACGGGCCATTCTTGATGCACAGTTATTTCAATGATGGAAAAGTCCTTTATCCAGGCAAAAGTATACTGCAGCTCTGGATACAATCTAAAGAACTATCTTGGGACACTTATAGCCAAAAGCCTAAATATGAGACCATGGAGAGGAGATCTCAATCTAAGAAACCATGCCAAGAGGGTGAAGACCACGGAGACGTGATAGGACAAGAAAGACTGACCAGAATGGTGATAGCTGTGCTCAAGAGCAACTGACAAGAGGAAAGCTACTGCAGTACTTAGAAGGTATGAGTGTCTTCAGGAGGAATCAGAGAGACTTTAAGGATATCCATTTACACAAACAGATGCCATCTTTGTATCAATCCTAAATTTATTTTTCACTCATTTTTCTTGATTAGCAAGAAAAGCTCTGTTCTTCACATAGGCAAATAATAACCTATATTGTGGATTATGGACAGATTTCTGACATCACAGAGACATATTGAATATAATTTGGTATTCAGTAGCAAAGAAAAATAAGGTCTGATTGGCAGTATTATTGAATCTTTTCTTTTGGAAGTAAGTATAATGTGCTAAAAAGTCATGACATAAACTACTTTTTTAAAGTGATGTTACATATTTTAAAGATGCCCCTGGTAGGATTCTTTATGTGCTTGTGCTTTAGAATGAACTGGAGCTGAGCAGATAGATAAACAGGATGGCTGAGCTGGGAACACCTTTCTCAGCTGGCCTGCCATTTTTTCAGGCCGGCAAAGCCCCTAGGAAAGTACTTAAAGTTAGGGAAGAAACATTTGTAAGCTTAAAGTTTAGTAAGGAGGAAAGAGAGAATTTATTTTGCTTGTTCAAAAGTGCAAATTCTAGTGTTTTGGGGCATCAAGGGTGCAGAAAAGCAAATGTAATTGTTCAGTAAATTAGCCCTTGGGTTTTTCACTCAAACCTAAGCATTGCAACCAGATCAGAAATTTCGACAGTGTGGCATCTCTATGACTTTCTCTGTGAAATCTAATGCTCTGTCTCGTAGACATAATATAAAACACTCTGTAGGTCTGCATTATGTAACCTCCAACCATATAATTCCAGACTTGGCTCAAAATCTAAAATATTCCTTGGACAAAATGTAAAGAAATAATAATAGTATTAAATTTGAAGTCACTCACATTTAAAAATATGAGAGCTTTACCTTAAAAGCTGAATATTTTTGACTATCTGCTTTAAATAATAACTAATCTGGACCAGCTTAATACAGTTTTTGATAATGTTTCGCTTCATATTCAATTTTGGAAGTCTCTGGTTTTGCATATTTTTTGAATTTTGTTCTTTTGATATTAAATAAAATTTTAGAGAAACGAATTTACCCAACTTAGCAAGGCAAATATTGAGTTTGTTATAAAATCGATGCCATTTGTCAGGCTTCCTCATTAAATATGCTACAGTATGTATGATTTTATTAACCCACCACTAAAATCATACTTTATATGATCAAACCCTCCCTGACTTGTGAATTCTCTCAAGGATTCAGAATTATGTTTGATATAAAGAATTAAGAAAAACATCTCTGATTTTGAAATTTAACTCCCTCTTGGAATAGAATACTGGTTGTACTGATTAGCTCTAGGTGTACCTAACTTAACTAGCTCTCTAAAGACAAAAACTTCTTAGGAAATTGTTCCCATTTCAATGAGAGACAAAAGATCTTTTTCTGAAAGTTCATGGGCTCTAAAAAGCTTGGCTCCATTTTGATTCTAAAAGAAATAAATTTAAATATGATATTAATGACAATTATTATATTCAAACCGGTTGCCTTCTCAGAGTTGTATGCTTAGTTAGATGTTGTTACTAGAGACAATTATGAAGTTTTTTTGTGCATCAGTAATGTTAATCTCATATTAGCAGAAATAACGTAGTAGGTCAGAGATGTGAAGTGACTTTCAGAAGCCTCAACATAGACTAGGCTATGTTCTGCAGCAGGAAGAACACATTTCTTATAACAATGTGCACTATTTTTAGAAGGATGAAACCTAAGATCTTATATTACACAAACAAACAAGAACACCACCACCAACAAATTCTACAGTTCTGTTCCGGCTAACTTTTTATTAAGACCTTTCAAAGTACCTCAATGTGTCATACTCACTCTTTCTCCTCTGTCCTCTATTCACTTTTAAAATTCCGACAAAATTTCATATCATGTCGTTAATATATGGCAACATTTACATTTTGCCTGCTAATAGAGATTTCACCAAAGAGAAATTTGATCCTTATTCTCCTTTAAGAAAATAAATAAAATGTTTTGGTAATGGGTATTTGGGTCAGGAAGTTCCTTAACATTTTCAGGAATAAAATGTGTTTATTAGTACTTCAAAGGCAAATACACTCTACTATAGGCATGTTAATTCGCTGGTTTAATTTAAGCATACAGAGTTTAGAATTATGTGAACTTGGGTTAGAATCTCAGCTGTATCATGTATGATCTCTGAGACCATAAAAATAAGTGGTCATTCTAATGGGAGAGACAGGAATGAATGCCAAGAAGATAAAGACCTGGGAGACTTAAATAAGAAATTTTGATGATGGTAGTGATAGGTGTTGGCAAGAGTACCTGATGAGAGGAAAGTTACTATGCTACTTACAGGATGTAAGTATTTAGGAAAGTGACTTATTGTCTCTGAATATTGTTGCCTATATATAAAATAAGAATAGTAATACCAAATGTATGGAGTATATAAAGCTCTAAGTTCAGTGCTAAGAACAGAGAACCACCCCCCCACCCTTAAAGAAGTTTTTTGCTCTTCTTCTCTCCTCCTCCTCTTTCTTCTTCATTACATGCATTTAGAATTAGCATTTACTTTTAGATATTTAATCTCTAATATCAAACCTAAAAATTATTACATTGTTCCAATTCTTAATTTTAAATAGCATATTTTTAAATAGCATATTATTCCCATATTGCATACAATCAACAATAGTGTTTTCAAATGATTTACAACAGTGTTAAATATTACTGCCTTGTCATGAATCAAACATTTCTATAGGGTCTTCGGACCTCACGATAAGAAAGAGAAGTTTGTTAGGCCTAATGTTTAGAACCTAGTACCAGTAGAGTTAAAGTCACGGATTTTTCTATTGCACTTTATGTAGGTCACAACTTTCTTTAAGATGACACAGCTAACACTCTGGCGAACACCACATTTGAAACCAAGCAAGAGGGTATATATAGTTTGTATACATTCATCACCATCCCTATGAAGAGTGATCAATACTAAAAATAATCCACTTAAAAAATGGGCAGAGGATCTAAACGGGCATTTTGCCAAAGAACACATACAAATGGGCAACAGACAACATGAAAAGATGCTCAACATCACTAAACATCAGAGAACCAAGAATCAATACCACAGTGAGATAAGCACCTCACACCTATCAGAATAGCCTGTATCAAAAATAAGTGTTGGTATCAAATAACAAGTGTTGGTGAGGATGTGGAGAAAAAGGAAACCCTGTGTGCTGTTGGTGGAAATGTAAATTGGATAACAACTGTGGAAAATAGTATGGAGGTTCCTCTAAAAATTAAACATAAAAATACCATGCAATCCAGTAGTTCCACTGCTGTGTATTTATCCCCCCCCACCACCACCACCAAAAAAAGAAAGCTCTAATTGGAAAAGATACATGCACCAATGTGTTCACCGAAGCATATTACAGTAGCCAAGATAAAAGCCACATAACTGTCCATCAATAGATGAATGGAGAGGTGCTTAGGTGGCTCAGCTGGTTAAGCCTCATCCTTAGGCTCAGGTCATGATCTTACGGTTCATGAGTTCAAGCCCTGCATTGGGCTCCGTGCTGACAGGGAGGACCCTGATTGGGATTCTCTCCCTCTCCTACTCTCTCCGCTCCTCCTCCATGTGTGTGATTTCTCTCTTTCTCAAAATAAATGAACTTAAAAAAATGGGTGAATGGAAAAGATGTGGCATATATATTCACATGCACACACAATGGAATATTCTGAGCCATAAAAATGAATGAGATCTTACCATTTGTGACAACAGGGATGGGCCTAAAGGGTAGTATGCTAAGTGAACTAAGTCGGAGAATGACAAATACAGTATGGTTTCACTTTGACAGGGGATCTATAAAACGCATGAAGAAAGAAACCAAGAAAAGCAGAAACATAAATACAGAGAAATGGTGGTTGCCAGAGGTCAGTGGGTGAAAGAATAGGCAGAAAGAAGTGAAAGGGAGTGGGAGATACAGGCTTCCAGCTATGGAACGAATTAGTCACAGGATCAAAGGTACAGCATAGGGAATATAGTCAATGGTATTGCAACAGCGGTGCATGGTGACAGATGGTAGCTACACTTCTGGTGAGGACAGCATAACATATATGGCTGCCAAATCACTATGTTCAATACACCTGAAACTAATGTAATATTGTGCACCATGGTCGTCCAACAAAAAACAAACAGAAAACAGTGATTAAGAAGCATCCTCATAAGGATCCACACGCACCTTAAGGACAAATAATATCTCTTCCATTTATCTTCTGTTTGTCTTTTATTTAATATGAAAACTTTTTTGAGGGGATAGTTTTAGACGGACAGAAAAGTTATAAACATTGTACAGAGAATTCCCAAGTGTCTCGTACCCCTATTGTTAACATCTTACTATGGAGTACATTTGTCAGAATTATTAAGCCAACCATTGCTATGTTACTATTAACTAAACTGCATGCTTTATTTGTATTTCACTAGTTTTTTCCATGTCATTATTCTATTTCAAGATACCATGCCGAACACTACATTACATTGAGTGTTTATCTCTCCATAGTCTCCTTTGGTCTGCATCACAGACTTCGCTTGTTTCTGATGACCTTGACAAATCTTGAGGAGTACCGATCAGATAATTAGTAGAATATCTCTTAATTTTGTTTTTCCTAATATTTTTCTTATGGTTACTCTAGGGTTATCGGTTTGGGGAGGTCTTCTGTTTGCTTTTATGTTCTGATTGTATTTTGTCTGGCCGAGAGTTCAAAAAAAAAAAAAAAAAGCTTTTCCATCTGAGGCAATGTTTAGAATCATCCTGCTTTATTTAGCTCTCCTTGTTCAGTTTTACTTAGTGATTGAGATGAAAGCTATTCAGATAACTGCCAAAGGAGAAGAGATGATGCTAGCAAATAACCATGGAAAACAGGAGAAAATACTTTAGCCTATTTCTCTGAATATGTAAAATCCCTCCCCAAGTATATTTTCCTGAACCTTCTTTGACACCAAAGACAACTGCTCACCACGTATCATTCTTCAGCATGTTTATTTCATTTTGTATATGAAAAGGTCAACCTGAAAATATACATCAAACCTGAACGAAAACATCCTCTTTTCCTATGCAACATACCAGTGCTTGAAGTTTGCTCTTCCCGCATTATTTGTTTAATAGAAATATTTTCCATACCACCTGGTTCTGGCAGAAAGTCAAAATTTGCATTTATATGAGGTAGTTTATCAAATATAACATACAGAAGTCTGTTAAGTACACATTGCATTTTGTTTGTGAGAAAATCTGTTTGTATTTAATGTAGTTTTTAAATTAACCTTAATGAAAGCTTCTGAAAATTGTTGTTCTAAGCATTTGAAATATGCAACAAGAACTGGTGGAAGACATAAACATGTTTTCCATTATATGTTATCAGATAGCCCAAAATTACTACAAAGAAGAATGTGGGACTATGTTAAATTAGAAAGATAAGCAAGCATTTAGTTAAAAGCAAAGGTCTTTAGAAGAGGAAAGCATCTAACGCAGTTAACCCCAAACATCTTATAACAATCTTCTGTCAGAGGTATTTTTACATTTTTAAGTCAGAATGTTCTTACTACATACAGAAATGAAAATTATTTGCATCAAACCTTAACATTTCATTTCTCTTAATCTAAGATTTGCTAAATACAGACTCACCCAAGGTTTTCTCAAGTGCTTCAAAAGGTAATTGGAACAAGACCCTATCTGGCTGTGTCTCTCCAGACAATAGTTTTGGTCTCTTCTCATTTTTCCACTGCCCTTTCATTCCCTACATCATTGTTCTTAATATCTTTTTAAATTTCAACCTATCTCAGTAGTTTTCACATGGAAGATTCCCCAGTAGGGGATACTGGATTAATGTCCATTTCTAGTAGACCATGTTATCAGTTGAGGCCAACTCAAGTGTCTTTAGACCTTAGAGGATCTATTTACTTATGTAAAGGCAGCTTCACAAGTGCTAACGTGAACAGAACACAGAACGTGACTTCAAAGAAGGGATCCCCACTTGTTCCCATACCATCTTTGTCATGTAAAAGGAAATACTCAGCATTTTCAGATAGCAGATATTTAAAAAAAAAATTAAAACTAGATGTCCAGATACTTATTTAAATCACATGATATTTAAATGCTGGAAACTAGCTTTCAAGTATCTTAAAATATTGGGTAAGCCAAACAAAATATGGCTGATGCCACTTTGCAACCTGTGTTACAAAGTACAATAAATAAATGTTAATGATCACCAAATTCAAGCAACAGCTAGGGAAATGACTATTTCCTTTTAGCATATATTTTAATCCTTTGGGCGGAAAGCCAGGGGATATTTAGAAATTAATCAGATATTATTCAGAAGTATTGCTCTTCAATGCTTACAGCATTTGACAAAGTCTAGGTTATGGTCCTTAATCCTAGATTTGCTGTACCTTTGATCACAAATTTCTTTGAAGCCACCGCAGTTTTGTTTTGATAGTTTTGCAAAAAAAAAAAATCTTAACAACAAAGTTTTTTATGCAATAAATTCCATCTTTGGTTACATTATTTCCAGTTTCCTACCTGTCTCATCTCCTAAACTTAAATTTGTCTATTCATAGTTTTATCATATGGAGCCCCGTCTAAAGTATTTAATTTACTAAAACTATACATAGAGGGCTTGATCATTCGTATATTTCTCCTTTGACATTTGTACAAGGCACATGTTGCTGTAAACCATCATATGTAGCAGTCCCCTCTTGAATTACCTTCCAGGGGACTTTGGTTGAGATAAAGAGAGGTATTACATGAAACTGTAAATTTTTATGCTAAGATCAAAAAAAAAAAGCGGTATACACCTTATTTATTCCTTATAGTCACAATGTGGGAAAGTTTTCTACGAATTTTACTTCCCCTTCCATCTTAATCAGGCCCCTCTGACAAGTGAGAAAGAAATTCCTAGAACTGGATGTGAATCATACACCTCTTCCCTCCTCAACCCCAGCCAGCTTAAAACAATCCTATGAGGGATGAGCTTTGAGCTCTTTGCCATCTTATCATGTCTCCAAATTCTTCCATGTAGCAAAGTCAGCATCTTTAACGTAAGAATGATTTCATAACCAGATTGTTATTATTTCTAGAATGTATTTGAAGTGTGATTTAATGTGTTTGAAGGCGATGTTAAAAGGATAAAAGGAGTTGTTTAGTGGAGATTTAAGAGTGAATTTTTAATGTAAATAATTTTTAAGTCTTTTTACCCTAAATTACATTCACCAGGAGCTCAATCTCGAATATAATGCAGAACTTCTCGCACGACACAGCAGGTCTAAGAAAAATTTGACCTTTGTGCATATGCAAATGTGTGGTTTTGTCTATTTTTAAGATGGCCCAGGGAACACATGTTCATGTATTATTATGGAACTTACAGTATCACAAAACTCATTCAAATAACTTCAGAAATTCCAGCACAGTTTTTTTAGAACAATCTCAGATAGAAAATGCTTATTCTGTGTGTACAGCTATGATTTTTATGACAACAGTCATGTTTGGCAAATAAAGTGGATAAACTTAAATTGGGCCATTCACTGGATTATGACATACAAGATTAAAATCCAGTTTCTCTATTTAATAAACATCGATAAATGCCTATAATATGAAAAGAGGATGATACAAAATGGCTTATCATAAGAGGTATATAGGTTCCCTGTTTTGAAGGGGATTCATTAGTTGTACTGTTTTTAGTCATTCTAATATAATTCATGAGATATTGCTAATACTAAAGCCATTAAGCCAACATATTAATTTATATGGCTATTTTCTACATATACTAGTGGCACCTTGGCTAATAAAGAATTTTATGGACTGAAATGTATTTTTTTGAAATATATTTTAAAGTCATAAAAAGTTTATCATCAGATAAAATTTGAGTTTGTTATTAATCTTATCAATATTTAAGGTTTGTGCTCTATGAACTATCTGCATTAGAATCACTTACCAATTCTTGTTAAAAACATAAATCCTTGGGCACCATGCTGGAATTCACGTTCTTGCCATCACCACATAATTTTCTTACACAGAAAGAATTGAGAACTATTGGTTGCTATATCAAGATATTATTATGATAAGTTCATCACCTCTCCAATGGGCTCAGGAATCCTTCATAGCAAGGTACAATCTCATCATTAGCTTATTTGTTGTATTGAGATGTTCCTCTTTGCTAAAAATTATATTATAGCCACTAGATTTGCTAACAATTTTATTGCAGCCACTAGATTTGATACATTTCTATTTTTTGTGAAGCACCTATTTACATCATTTAGTGAATTTTGTGTGTGTTGTGTTTTTTTAAATGTATGTTTAAGTTTAGAATCTCTTTCATACTCTCTATATTTCCAAAAAAAGAATGTCAAGGGGTTTGATATGATATAAATGATTAAAAAATTAATCATTACGATTTTGGCAGTTCATGCCTTCACTCTATACTTTCAAGAAAAAACATATTGTGCTTTCGCTTCTCTGGTTTTTGATCCAGTGTTTGATCTAGTTTGATGGGGGCTTCAAGAATGTCCCTAACCCTCATCTCAAGTCTAATTATAACAAAGATAAAACCAGTGCATTTCCATCTTCATATACGAATTTTCATAAAATGGAGGAGTTAATATTTCCATACTTGACCTTTTCTCATTACAAAGAGAAATGCAAATAATTTAATAACATTATTTGCTTATACCCCTTAAGGTTCAAATAACTAGTTATTATATAGGAACAGCTAGGTCTAATCTGCTTCAGAAGAAACACACTCTGTTAGTGTACAATAGCTAATATCAGATCACTAATAGATTTAACCTTGTAAGTTCATAGATATTTAAAAGTGTGATGGTTTGAAGGTCAACTTGTCTGTCTTACTGTAAAAGAACGGCAAAGAAATGAATAAAAATTAGAAAGAATTAATTCTTCAAAAAGTTTTTACAAATCAAAACCCCACAGTTTCACACTGAGAACAAAAGAAGCATATTAAACACCAAAGTTTATCAAGACAAATTAGGTCCCAGTTTCAAATTTTCTTTAATCTTTTGCATCTGAACAGTTTTTTTGCCTCATGCTGTTTTCCCTAGTTAAATGTTAAAATGAATTCTAGCCAATACCATTGACTTCCTCCCTTAAAAATATTGAGACACATAATAAAAAATTAATTACTTCCCCTAATTTCCGTGTGATTCTTTAAAAAGATGTAAAATTCATTTAAAGTAAGTGGTGACTTTGTCTTTGAAGATCACGACAATTAACATGGATCAAAGCTTAGGTTCTGTAACGATGATAGCTTATTAGCATAATGAAATTAACTTAGAGACAAGAATCTTTAATAGGTACAACAAAAACGCTTTAATAATACTTGAAGAAAATTATGTATTTGCTAGAAGTACAACAGTTTCAGATTTTCTATCCAATTAATAAGTTGTTAATTAACTCCTTTCCCAAACAATGCGCACTTTCAGTTAACATCTGCCCATGGAATATTCTGTCTATTGTGCTTCATTTTTTTGGACGGATATTGCAGTTTTGCCCACGATACTTTGTATCTTTTTTTATTAAGAAAATTCAAGTTTACTCCTCTATACTGTAGATCCAATATTTTCATCATGAAAATAAAAGAAGGCTTAATCGCATACCTTGGGAGGGGAATGAAGATGTCCAATACGTGATTACATCATGTTTGGCAGCTCACAATTCAGGTTTCCGCATTTCAAGGGCAAATTGTTTTTGGACAGCTTGAGGGTGTCTGTAAGATTTGACCCACTGTTTCAATCCAAGAAGAAAAAACTTACTCATTAAAAATAATACTAATAATTTCGGTCTAAGTGGATGTTGGAAAACGCTTGGATGTGAGGATAAGTAAAAGAATGCTTTATTTCCTGTATCGAGTCTGTAAAATTGTGCTTTATCCAAGTGCTGTTAAAAATGTATTTTGCCAGGGGCACCTGGGTGGCTCAGTCAGTTGAGCATCTCACTCTTGGTTTCGGCTCAGGTCATGATCCCAGGGTTGTGGGATGGAGCCCAGCATAGGGCTCTGTGCTGAGCATGGAACCTGCTTAAGATTCTGTCTCTCTCCCTCTGACTCTCTCACTCATGCTCTTGCTCTCTCTCTAAAAAATAAAAATGCATTTTGTCATTTATTTTGCCATTCGTTTCTTAAACCAGTATTTAGTGGATACTAATATTTATTGACTATGCCATGCACCGGGGGTCTCTGAACATTCAAAAGAAGAGGGATAATGTTGTTATAGGTGTTGTTTTCACTGCTGCTGGTGTTCCTTTTTCAGTTGACTTATTTTCTCTTTGTCCACATAGCAGAAATGGGTGCTCTGTTTAGGTCCTTTTCTCTGTTACACATGACTTGGACACTAACTTTCTGACTGACACAGGCATAATCCAAACACAACATTTAAAAAATCAACACAAGAATGTTTTTCTAAATATTAAAATCTAACAAGGAATGTCTCCCTATTGTACTCCCTCCATTCCACCTCCAAAAGTCTCTTCCTCTTCTGTATCCATATAGAAAATCTGGGTCTTTTCCAACTTGTAGATGGTGGGATATTCTAAGTATTTTCTTCTCTGGATCCAGAAATGAGAGAATAGCTTCTGATCCCAAATTTTTCTGCTGTTCCCAATCCGTATCATCAGTTCTTGGTTCCCTGGGAAATATGAGGTCCCCTGGCTGCCTCTTTTATCACCTGATCACCTACCTGTGCCTGCCCCTGCCCACACAGTTGTACTATAAGCTCCTTTCCTATCAGATAAGGGCCAAAACAGAAAGCATAGAAATAGGGCTCACAGCAGACATACAGAGAGAAATAGAGGAGAGTAGGAATATTAGGAAGGTCAGTGATGCAATGGGAACATAATTCTGTGATGCTTTCAACTCTTGCCCCAGGATAAATTATGGTTTGAGTGAATTCCGACAAATCAGCACATGAAACCTGTTTCTTTTTCTTTTATTTTCTAATCTCACTCCCTACTTGAGCCCTAAGAATATCTTGTACCTTTATGTTAAAACTTACAAATTTTATCTTGTATATATGGCTATTTTGGGATGGGTCTTATCACATTACTCAACTATCCTTGAAGCCCCATTATTATTATTATTATTATTATTATTATTTTAATTCAAAAAGCATCTTGAGTCCTAAACTATAGCAAAATTTAATGGCGTTTTGAGAAATAACCTGACTTCTCCCTTCTTTCTATCCTCCACTCTCACACAAGTAACTACAATTGGTCAAACCTTAACTAAAAGTTCAATGGACAAGAGATCTTGGGAGGTATAGTTTGCAGGGGTCAGCCACTCTGATTATAGGACAGAGTAGGAGAAAGCACAAAATGGATATAAGAATGACTGACATAATTTTGCAAATAATAGTTTCTTAATAACCACAGATATTAGATATAAGAGAATATTACTGAAATAGAATCCTCATGGATTTTCTTACCATCTGTTTAGTACTCTAAAGAATACCTCCACTCAGCTTGAGCATAGGGATGCCTTCCTTAAATGCATATCAGATTATATCATCCCTCTCATTCTGACAACCTTCAATTCCTTCTCATGCTTTATAATATAAATCCTAGTTTATACAGTTGATCATACGGACCTCTGTGCTTTGTGGCCCTTTCACCTCTAGCACCCCCTTCTGGCCACCAAAATATACCCCCTGGCCCAACCTAAACTAACCACTTGTAATATTGGATTGTTTCCACCTTTTGCATACATGATTTTAGAATACTTGAAATGTCCATAACCTTTTCCAACCCACGGCCAACACAGCCATTACCATTTTTTTTGGTCCCTATTAGAATAACTTTTACAGTTCTTCAAAACTTCATTTAATCTTTATGTTCCTGGTATGAGCCTTTTTGTGTTCCTCTTGAACTCTAGGTATACCCCCACCAATACATTTCACTAGAGCAATTTTTTATATTTGATATCCAGTATCCCATGCAGGATTTTAAGTACATGAAAGTGAAGGACTATACCTTTCTAATTTTGAACCACTAATGCTCATCACATAGCTGGAAAACGATAAAAGATTGTTGAATTACTAAATGAATGAATGAGTCATCTCTTCTTTGACCACATTAGGTAAGTATATTCACTTTACACATCCCATAGCTATAAAGACACTCAACAAAGGAAGCAAAATCCCATTCTGTTTCCTTTAACGTAAATGGAAACTGTTCCTTAAAGATATTTTAAACAGTAATTAAAATATCTTACAATGGTCTCCTCTAAATAAAAATAGACTTAGTTCATTTCCTTTTCATTGAGGATCTGTTCTAAAGTAATCCTTTCCTTCTCTACATGAGTGTTGCTACTCTTTACCGTCTAAGGTTTTACACAGCTCTGTCCTGGATTTGAATTTCCCTTGATGACCCTGTTCCTTTAATGTTGCTGTTCTTGTTTTCAGAATAATTTATGTTTCACACTTAATTTGCATGTTTTTTCTAACTTCATAAGTTTGAACAGGAGTATAGTTTTCTTGTCTCATATGACAACTCAGCAGGATAACATACTGTACAAAATATGCTCTGTTTTATTTTGTTTCTTCCCTGATCAAGTGCAAAAGATATTTGCCCCTGGTAACTATCTTTTTTTTTAAATTATATATTACTCAACTAATAGCAAGGGAATCCCTAGGGAAGAAGGTAGCAGAGGAAAAGAAGGAAGGAAGGGAGGCGGAGAGGAAAGGGAAAGATAGGGGAAGGCCAAAACAAATCATATCTCTTCCCATTTGTGTTTACTTACCATTTTTTGACCATAAAAATCCTTCACAGCAATACCTTTAACAATGTTACCGCTAAGCTGAAGAAATTAATTAAAATCAGGATCCCTGGGAGGATAGATATACAATAGATTTGTCCAAGGGCTGATACAGTGAGAAAACTCAGGGTATATTAAAGTCTTAGCCTCTAGATGACCAATGATATTGTAAAAGGCTATCAGGAAAAGTAGAGGGCATTCAATTTGTGTGACTGACACAATTTGAGCCAGAGTCTGAATTATATATTAATCCAAAGATGGATCACTTCAGCTGTTTTAAAATATTCTATGAAAAGTTGACAATCATTTCTGATATCTCTATTTGTTTTGGCATGGCATAAATTGTGTACATATGTATGTATTATTTTAATGGAAGATTTTCAAATATATGCAGAAGTATAAAAGGATGATATAATAATGTTTTATATATCCATCCTCCAAACTCAACAACTACCAACTATTGGTCAACAGACTCAATACATCCCAATTCTCCCACTTTTGTTGTTGTCATTGATAGTGTTACATGACTGGAATGTTTTAAAGCAAATTGCAGACATATAATTTTACCCACAAGTTCAATATAAATTTCTAAAAGGTAGGGACCATTTTAAACACAACCATAATACCCTCAAATGTTTAAACATGAAACAATGACTTCTTAATGTTATCATCTAGTCACACTTAATTTTCTCTGCACTTTCTTAGATGGTGTGTTCAAATCAGAATACAGTCAAGGAAACTGGTTTGTTTTTCCTGTTGAATTTCTCTTATTTGTAATGTGTGTGATTATTTCCATAGATTGTCATTTAAGCTCTTTTTCATCTCTGAGTTTCCTATAAACAGGTGGGTAGAGTTAGGAATTTAAATGGAGTCATTTTAGTATTTTTGGTGGTATTTGTGAGGCAACAGCATCTCATGGCTGGTGCTGTGTGTTCCCTATCGTACCATGGCAGGATCCACTTAATATCCAGTGGCCCATTTGTGCCATTTTTATTTTTTTGTTTAGTGACAAATGATATTCAGTGAAGACTTATCAGTAGACTCCGGTGCTGTGAGCCTAGTATATCCATTATACGTCCATTACAAAATTCCCCATCACAATATTCGTGCAAGTCTTGGTATAAGTATCACATACGTAATTATTTTGTTGGAGGTTGCAAAAAGTGATTTTAAAAATTCTTTCTTTCCTTGTGAATTTTTTTCCTCTTATGCTAAAAATCTTGGTTTCTTTGAAACACACACTGGGGTAAACTGGAAGGAACCAGTGGGCATCCACATTGGGCTTAGAAAAAAACATTTGATTGTGTTTTTCTTTATGTTATATACCTGTGATAAGAACAAATTCAAAGTATTTGGTGATGCATTACAAATTAAAGTTTTTAAACTTTTGGAAAAATCTTGTAAAATACTTATGAAAAGTTGAACTTGCTTCCATAACTTTAATCAAACTTTTTTGGAGTTGAAGAAAATGTAGATACATAAGAAAGTATAAGCAATGATACATAGAGATTTCATGTTCCCTTTACTCAATGGTATCATCTCACAAAACTATGGTATCATCTTGCAAGAGTATAGTACCATATCACTACCAGGATATTGACACTGATACAGTCAAGATACAGGCATTTCTATCACTACAAGAATTACTCATGCTTCTCTTTATAGTTTCCATCCCCTCATTCTTACACTGTGAAAACCACTAATATGTTCTCTAGTTATACAATATTGTCATTTCAAGAACGTCATATAAACGGAATAATTCAGCATGTAAGTGGAATCATCTTTTTTCCACTCAGTGTAATTCTCTGAGATTCACTGAAGTTATTCCGTGTGTCAACAGTTCATTCATTTTTAACTGATAAGGAGTAGTCCACATACATCAGATTATTTAAATATTCCTCTACTGAAGGACCTCTTGGTTGCTTCCAGTATTTGGCTATCATGAATAGAGATGAAAGGAACAGTTGTATAGAGGTTTTTGTGTGAATACAAGTTTTTATTTCTCTGGGATAAATGCCCATAAGTGCAATTAGTGGTCGTGCAGTGCTCGCATGTTAAATTTCCTTAAGAAACTACCAAACTCTTTATAGAGCGGCTGTACATTTTACATTCCCACCAACAATGTGTGAGTGATCCAATTTATCCTCATCTTCATAAGCATTTATTTCATCACTATTTTTTATTTTAGTCATTCTGTTAGGTGTGTAGTGATATGTTGTCCTTTTAATTTGCATTTTCCTAATGGCTAACGATGCTGAATATTACTGAACACATTTACTTTTTGATATCTCTATGTACTTTTCAGTGAAATGTTTGATCTTTTGCCTATTATCATTTTTTAAAAATATATTTGAGAGAGAGAGAGAGACAGCATGAGAGGGGAAGAGTGGCAGAGGAAGGGAGAGAGGGACAGAGAGAAAAAATGAATCTCAAGTAGGCTCCACACTCAGTGCAGAGACTAATGCAGGGCTTGATTTCATGACCCTGGGATCATGACATGAGCTGAAATCAAGAGTTAGACGCTTAACTGGCTGAACCACCCAGACACCCCCCTTTTGCCTATTTTCTAATTGGATTGTTTATTTTTTTTACTACTGAATTTTGAGAATTCTTTACATGTTCTAGATATTACTCTTTTGTAAGAAATGTGGTTTTCTAGTATTTTTTCCAAGTCTGTAGCTTATCTTTTTATCTTTTCAAAAGTATCTTTTGCAGAGCAAAAGTTTTAATTTTGATCATATGTAATTAATTCATTTTCCCTTCTATAAATCATGATTTTAGATTGCAACTATTTTCTCCTATATTTTTTCTAAAAGTTTTATAATTTTGTGTTTTACATTTAAGTCCATGATGCATTTTGAGATTTAAAAAAAATTTTTTTTAATGCTTATTTATTTTTGAGAGAGGGAGAGAGAGAGAGAGAGAGAGAGAGAGAACGGACCTGAGTGGAGGAGGGGCAGAGAGAGAGGGAGAGACAGAATCCAAAGCAGGCTCCAGGCTCTGAGTATCAGCCCAGAGCCTGACGCAGGGCTTGAACTCACGAACCGTAAGATCATGACCTGAGCCAAAGTCAGATGCTTAACTGACTGACCCACCCAGGCGCCCCAAAATAATTTTTATATAAGATGTGAGGTTTAAGTCAAGGTTATATTTTTGTCTGTGGATGTCCAATTAGTCTAGCATCTTTTGTTAAAAGAAGTCTATCTTTCCTCCATTGAATTGCTTTATAAAAAATCAGTTGAACATATTTATGTAGCTCTTTATTGCTACATAAATTGATTTATGTATATCTTTACCTATGCTACACAGTCTTCAATACTTTTGTTATATAGTAAGTTTTGAAACTTTGGGTAGGCTGATTCCTCTTTTTTTCTTCTTCTTCTTTTTTTTTTTTAATTTATGTTAACTATGGTAGTTCCTTTGCCTTTTCATATAACTTTTACAGTAATCTGCTCTTTGTCCACAAAACAATTTTGTTGGTATTTTAATAAGAAATGCATTTAACCTATATGTCAATTTAAGGACAAATGAAAGTTTTCTCTGTTCCTGTTATGGAATAATTTATATAGAGAGAAATTTATATATATATAAATTATGGAATAATATATATATATAAATTATGGAATAATTATATATATAATTATGGAATAATTTATATATAAAGTATATATATTTATATATAATTATGGAATAATTTATATATATAAATTATGGGAATAATTATATATACAATTATGGAATAATTTATATATAAAGTATATATATTTATATATAATTATGGAATAATTTATATATAAATTATGGAATAATTTATATATAAATTATGGAATAATTTATATATAAATTATGGAATAATTTATATATAAATTATGGAATAATTTATATATAAATTATTCCATAATTTATATAGAGAGAAATATTTATTCTTTTAAGCCCTGAAAACTCCCTATTATAATACCACCTGGACCTGAAGCCTTTTTGTAGCAGTTCTCTGACAACGTTAAATATTTGTTTTCATGACTTGAAAAAAAAAAAAAGGACAATTGAAATCTTTACTATGTTGAGTCTTCCAAACCTTGACCAGAATATATCTATTTATTTAGATCTTCTTTATTTCACCAGCATGTTGTATTTTTCAGCATGTGAGTCCTGTACATATTTTTTTTTAGGTTCACACCTAATTGTTTCTCCCTTTTTAAACAATTTTAAGTAGGATTGCACTTTTCATCTTTTTTCTATGTTTATCATTAGCATATAGAAAGACAATTGCTTTTTAGATATTGTATCCTGAAAACTTGCTGAACTCAGTTATTTTCCAGTTTTCGGTAGAATCCTTGGGATTTTTGCATGGACAATCACATCGTCTGCACATAGCAAGTGTTGTATTGCTTCCTTTGTAATCTTTATGACATTTATTTCCTTTGCTAATCTTATTGCACTGGCTAGGACTTTCAGAACCAAGTTGAATACATAAGAGCAGATACCTTTGCCTCCTTCCTAGTCGTAGGGGAAAGCATTCAAATTCCTCACCATTAAGTATTGGCTGTAGGTTTTTTATAGATGCTCTTTATCAAGTTGACGAAGTTTCCCTCTTCTCTCATTTTTCTAAGAGTTTTTGTTATGAATGATGTTGAACTTTGGTAAATGCATTTTCTGTACCAATTGATATCATATGGTTTTTCTTCTTTAGCTTGTTAATGTGGTAGGTCATATAATAGTTTTTGAGGACCAATCTTGCATTGCTGTAATAAACCCCACTTGGCCATGGCATACAATTCTATATATATTACCTAATTCTATTTGCTAATATGTTACAGATTTTTGGGTCTAATTTCATGAGGGATATCGGACTGTAGTTTTCTTTTTCTTTACTGTCTTTATATAGTTTTAGTATCAGTGTAGTATCCACTCCATAAAATGAATTTGGATATAGTTCCTGGTCTTCTCTTTTCTGGAAGAGATTGTGTACAATTAGTCTTAAATCTCTCTTAAAAGTGCGGTGGAATTTCCGAGTAAAATGATTTGGACCTGGCTATTTCTTTCATGAGTTTTTCAATGATGAAGGCAGTTTTCCTAACAGTTGCAGGACCACGGGCCTCTTTCCGTCTCTGGCTACGGAGTGAGAGGAGCTGCTGCCGTGACCGCCCACCCACAACGGAAGGTGGCGCAAAACTGCACCAACGTCCTGCCCCTGCCACAGAAACAAGCAGCCGTACACCGCCAAGTGCCATAGGCTGAACTTGTAACTCCTTCTGCTACTGAGGGCTGATTCCCCACAACATGACTGGGCATGGAGCCAGGGGCCCAAGGCACAGGTGCAGTGGGGGTCATGAAATGTACATGGGGCCAGCGAAAACCTGCCACCTCCTACGTAGCTACCACCTGTCAACAAGAATGCCCCGGCCACCCTCAGCAGCATCTGACGTGTGATCCGCAAGAACAAGTACCGCCCAGATCTGTGCGTGGCTGCCATTTGCACAGCCGGGACCACCCTGGGCAGCCAGAAGCCTGTGATGGGGAAGAGGCTCCCCACCAAGAGCACCTGAGCACCTGCCCCCCACACCCAAAGCAATAAAGATGTCAACCACCTTGGAAAAAAAATACTTACAGAACTATTTAAGTTATCTATTTCATATTTAGTCATTTGTGGTAGTTTGTGCTTTTCAAGAAATTGATCTATTTCATCTAAGTTGTCAGTTTAATTTGAGTTATACACAGTGTTCTACTGCTCTCCTTTTGATGTTTGCAGGATCTATAGTGATATCCCCTGTTTATTATTAATATTGATAATTTGTGCCTTCTCTTTTTGTAATCAGTTGATAAATTTGATTGATCTTTGCAAAAAAAAAGTTTTGTTTTATGTTTTTTCCTTTCTATTTATTTCTGTCTTTATATCCTTCTGTCTGCTGGTTTAGGCTTATTTTTGTTCTTTTTCTAGATTCTCGTTTTTGTTTTGTTTTGTTTTTTAAGTAGGTTTCACGCCCAGCACCATGCTTGAACTCACAACCCTTAGATCAAGGCCTAAGCTGAGAATAAGAGTCAGATGCTTTACTGACTGAGCCATCCATGCACCCCTATTTTTCTAGATTCTTAAGGTAGGAGTTGAAGTTACTGTTTTGGGACTTGCTCTCTTTTCTCATGTGTTTACTGCTATAAATTTCCTTCTCAGTACTGATTTAGCTGTGTTACACAAATTTTGGTGTGTTCTATTTTCATTTTCATTCAATTCAACATATATTTTTTTAACTTTCCTTCAGACTTTTTCTCTGACCCAGAAATTATTAGAAGTCTACTTAGTTGAATATTTGATGATTTTTCTGTTATTTTACTGTCGTTGACATCCAGTTTGATTTCATTTTGGTCAGAGAACTCAATCTGATAACTTCAATTCTTTTAACTTTGCTGAAGGTTATGGCCCAGGACATGGTATACCTTTCAGCCGTGAGCTATTTTCTCTGTCCATCCAGGATTCTGATGACATGAATGTTAGATCTTCAGGTATAATACCAGAGGCCTCTTACATTTTGTCACCCAGTCTATTTTCTCTATATTGTTCAGATTGAAAAATTTTTATTGTCTATATTCAACTTCACGCTTTCCTCTACCCCCTCCATTTTGCTGTGGAGCCCATTCACTGAGTTTTTAATGTAATATTACATTTATATTTACATTATATGTAAATGTATATTGTATACATTTGTATACATATTGTATACATTTTACATATACATATTGTATATGTATTTTTACATTTTACATATACATATTGTATACATTTTGTACATATTGTATACAGATATGTATAATGTATAAATGTAAATTTATATTTACATTAATTTTCTTTTTATTTGTTGAGACTTTTTTTTATTTGCTTCAGTTGTGTTTTTAATCGGTCACTGAAGCATTTTTATGACAGGCGCTTTGAAACCTTTGTCAAATAACATTTCTGTCCTCTCAGTATTGGCATCTATTAGTTGTCTTTGTCTCTGTTCATTGATAGGTCTAGTTATTTTTTACTGAACCTGGGGTTTTTGGACATCATGTCATGATATCCGGAACTAATTTAAATCTTTAATCTTCTCTGACCTCCTCTTATGCCGCTCCAGCAAGGAAATGTGGGTCACCACTGCATCACAGACCATTTGGGACAGTAGTTCAGATTCCCCACTCAGTCTCTGTTCACACAGAGGGAGGGGGTGAAATGACATAGTGCCCAGTAGGTATCAGTAGAGTACCAGTGGACAGCCAGAACTCCCACCTATGCCCAAGAGTATTAGAGAGCACTTCTACAACCTTTTATAGCATATCTATAATTAAGATGATACAAGCACATTCCAAATCATTAATAGTCACCATTAATGAAAAATATCATGAAAAGGTGAAACAATTTTAAAATCAACTCTGACAACCATTCAAAAAGTTAAAACAGTTAAAATTAGTTAGCAAAGCTAAGGCCTTTCCACTCATTGATAAATATAGTGCTGAAATTCCCTTCAATAATTTTGATTCCAACAGAATGTTTTCTCATTAAGATCCAATTTAGAAGCATACATATTATTAGAGCAGCTACCATGCGGCTAGTGTGGCTATCATTAAAAGAATACAAATGATCCACAATAAGATAGATGAATTCAATATATATAAAGTAATGATGTAGAGCCTCCATCCTCAAGCTCTGGCTACTAAGAGTCTCCACCTTGCTATTCTCAACCCACTAAGTTTCCACCCTAGGCCCGGTTCAGACTATGCACCTTCCTTTTTGAAAACCTGAAAAAGGACTCCTCCAAAAGGTCCAAAGACCTTTATTCAAGATGGACACAATGAGCTCTGCAGCTAGCCACTGAAGTACTTTACCCCACCTTCCCTGCTGAGCCTAGAGCACCTGAGCCAAGCAGCAAATGCTGGATGTTAACTTACCCTGCTCACTGTCTGTAGGCTTTCCCTATCAGACCCAACTTGACATGGCTGCTCAAGGGCCAAAGATATATAGCCTTGGGGTAACAGGCCAGGAAATCTAGCTGTTCTGGTCGTGACCAGACAGAGCCCCCTGAAACCGTGCTGCACTGCGCACATGGGCTTCCACCAGATCATGTAACGTCATGTGCCCCAACCCATACACAATCTGAAAAATGCTATCTCTTCTTCTGACACTATAGAACACTCATCTCATGTGACAGGAGAAACTATTTACAGCAAAGTAAAAATTTTAAGGACAAATCTTGTTTGCCCACTGATAATTTATGGTAAGACATGGGGTATGTTCTGCAGGATGCTCACGGTGATGAAATACTTACAAGCCTTTCAAGATCTGACGAGAAAAAGACAGGGCTACTGGCCAGATCCACACACACTAGCCAGCCAGTATCAAGGGGGAGTGCGGAGATTTCTACTAGCCTGAGTCACAGAGCAGATCACCTATTTCCAAGTGCTCTGAACCACCCTTTGCCTAGTTACAAAACCACCCCTGCAGCATGCCCATGCGTTAGCCCCCTCCTCAAGTAAGCAGACAATTGACCCTTTTCTCAAATAGTGGTCCTTCGTATTGCAGGGTTGTCAACAAAGTTTTCAGGGGTTCATTTTAAACAACAACAAAAAAAAACCACTAAAGACATTGTATTATATGTTTCACAGGCTATTTTAAAAAATTGGCATTTTTTTTCTACTTTCTTATTTTTTTAAAGTTCATACTGTTGGTGAATGAGAGAATTATAATAGAAGGCATTATATTTTCCATGTTCTTTTTATTAAATAGAAATATGCTAACTCTATGTCTGTTCTTATTTTTATTTAGTTTTACTGGTCTATAAAGTACAAGTCAGAGAGCCACTCCACAAAATGAGTATTTTAGTCTTTTATAACCTTCAGAAACATAGGACAAAATTAATTTTCCTAACTCAAGATTAAAAAGAATGAGCTAAAAAATGCAACAACTAAAATAATGGAAGTCAAATAATATCATTTTGGGGGTTGTTTTAATATTTAAGAGCAGCAAAAAGCTGCTATGTGAAAGTATCTATAAAACCAAGTCTGAAACAAAAAGTAACATGAAGGCATCATGAGCCAAACCTGTGAGATGGCCTGAAATTTTATCCTATACCAAATGGCTGGTGTTCACTAGATACACACAACCTGATGCAATCCCTGTTTGCACAATATGGCAACTGGCGTTATACTGGCATTGCCTCAGGGGAGGCCCCATTGACAGCTATAGGAACAATTTAATTCTCACTTTTTTTTTTAATTTTAGTTGTCACCAACAATGCCTCCACCTTCTGGCTTAGCATCTCAATATTAACTTAAAACCATGAAACGAGAACTTAATCAAGGAATGATTGGGGATTTGCTTTGCAGCAGCTGAGATATTAAAGGTGAGGTCAGAGCAAATATTTGTTGGTGGGGGACAGCAATTAGGTTCAGACAGAAGGTACAGAACTGCAGTGTTAGCTACATCTGTTCATAGCTGTGCCTCATATCAATTAATGAAATATGTATACATTACATCATAAGAATGTATAAGGTTGAGGGTTCTTGCAAAATAGTCTAGACTGGGGCCCTCGTGTTGGCACTGTTGATATCTTCAAAGATTGCAAGTGGCTTGTTCCAGAAAAATGCTAGTTATCTTGTGTTTTATAGCTGCTTCTTTCCTTCTTCTCCTTCACTATTATTGTTATTATTATTAATTACTATTATTATTTCTTATTCTTATTCTTCTTTTAAACTATTACCTGCCTCTGCCACAAAGCCATATTCAAGAGTAACGTGTGACCCAAGTAATAGAGAGTACCACTTCTCAACACCATGAATGATTACAGACTATAAAAGAATTATTGTTCACTTATAAAAAGCAGTGCCATAGAAACATAAGAAATAGGGCTCTGAGTTGAGAGACAAGATTAGTCCTAACTTTATTACTCTCCAGCTGGATAACTTTAGACATGTAAATATCCAATGCTTCTATTTCCATATCTGGACAATGTTGTCAATGTTCATTCTATATTTCTTACAAGGCACTTGTGAGTATTAAATTTTTATTAATATTTTAAGGTCTGAAACTTCTGAACTAAAATCTTTTTCCTCTTAAAAAGTGGAAATTGTTGTCTTTTACTTTTTACGGCTATAATAGATAGGTCTAATTGGATCCCTACATTATAAAGATGAGGAAAAACTAAGATCTAGACCAGTAATTTTTCAAGGATCAGCACATCAGCCTCACCGGGAATGCATATACATGCCCTGCCCCCAGACCCCCTGAGTCAGAATCTCTTGGGAGTAGTGTCCACCTAGGAAGCTCTACCAACGTTTCCAACAGTCACTCAAGTCTAGAAAGCATGGGTCTAGACTGCCTATTGACAGAGAACAGAGTATGGAGGCAGATCCAGAACTAAATCCCATAGCCTCTAAAGTCTAACCCAGATCATTCCATTAATCTCTACTTTTAACCTTAGTCTTTAGAATAAATACTATTGTTTTCTATACACATTTCACTATTTTAAAAAATACAAAGGAATATTACATTTTATGTATATAACACATCTTCTTTATCCATTCATCTATCAATGGATACTCAGGTTGCTTCCATATCTCAGCTATTGTAAATGATGCTGCAGTAAACATAGGGGTGAATCTACCTTTTCATTTTCATTTTCTTTGAGTAAATGCCCAGTAGCAGGATTACTGGATTATATGATAATACTATTTTTAATTTTTGAGGAATCTTCATATTGCTCCCATTGTGGCTGTACTAGTTTGCATTTCCACCAACAGTGCATGAGGATTCCTTTTTCTCCACAACCTCACCAACACTTGTTATTTGTCTTTTTATTTCAGTGATTCTAACAGGTGTGAAGCGAACTCTGTGTTTTGATTTGCATTTCCCTGATGATTAGTAATGTTAAGCATCTTTTCATATGTGTGTTGGCCATCTGTATGTTTTCTTTGGGAAAATGTCTACTCAGATCCTCTGCTCATTTTTAATTTTATGATTTGTTGGGTTTTTTTGGTGTTGAGTTGGATAAGTTCTTTATATAGTTTGGATATTAGCCCTTTATTGGATATATCATTTGCAAATATCTTCTCTGATTCCAGAGGTTACCTTTTTGTTTCCTTCACTGTACAAAAGCTTTTATTTTGGTGTAGTCCCAATATTTTAATTTTACTTTTGCTTCCCTTGCCAGAGGATACATATCTAGAAAATTGTTTCTAAGCTTGATGTCAAAAAAATTATTGCCTGTGTTTTCTTCTAGGAATTTTCTGGTTTTAGTTCTCATATGTAGGTATTTAATCCATTTTGAGTTTATTTTTGGAGCTACAAAAGACCTCAAATAGCCAAAGCAATCTTCGGAAAGAAGAGCAAAGCCAGAGGTATCACAATCCCAGATTTTTAGATATGCTACAAAGCTATAGTAATCAAAACAGTATAGTACTGGCACAAAAATAGATACATAGATCAATGGAACAGAATAGAAAGTCCAGAAATAAACCTATGCTTTTATAGTCAATTAATCTATGACAAAGGAAGCAAGAATATGCAATGGAAAAATACAGTCTTTTCAACAAATGGTGCTGGGGAAACTGGACAGCTAATTCAAAATAATGGAAGTGGACCACTTTCTTACACCATACAGTTATGTTGGCTTTAAACCTCAATATTCAGAATAAGTACTATTATTTTCTTATACATATTTTACTATAAAAAAAAAACAAGAAGCACTGCAATCAGAAACAAAAAGATACTGGTTTTCTTTCTTCACTATTTCACAAGAATAGAGACCCTAGGTTTTGGGTTTTTTTTATCAAGAACTAAAAGCAAGAAATAGGAAAAACTATGGTATTTCCCTATCTTAAGATGTTGGCATCCTAAATTATTTCCTTAGTTCCCTTTCTTATCATGTTGTCTCCTGTCATTGTGAAACACACTCTATCAGAAACAAAATAGAAAAATAACTGCTTAAGGATTCATTGCATGCTAGAAATTGTATCTAGTCAAATTTGAATTAAATTTCTTTGCAAATAAAAACGGTATGTATCAAGGACCCGACCAAAGTATTTTAAGGAGAATTTAAGAGTTACAAATAAAGTATCAAAATGGAAATAAAATGGCTATATAAACACTATACCACTCTAAGTATTCATAACCTGATTTTCTCTCTTTTTAGAGTATTCAAATTAAATACAAAGAGAATGCATAACTCAATAATAAATAATACAAGAATAAATAAATGAAGAAGGGTGAAATACAGTAAGACAATAACAGGCAAGCATTTGCAATCAATTTATTAAAATGTTCTGTTATACCAAATTATACCCATGTATTTAAGTCTTTAAAAACTAAGACAGCTGGGGTCCCTGGGTGGCTCAGTTGGTTAAGCATTTGACTCTCGATTTCAGCTCAGGTCATGATCTCCCAGTTCCTGAGATGGAGCCCTGTGTAGGGGCTCTGTGCTGATAGCATAGAGCCTGCTTGGGATTCTCTCTCTCAAGATAAATAAATAAAAATTAAAAAAAAAACGCCTAAAGTCTAGAATAACTGAAATCAGATGTGATTGGTTTCAAAAGGTTATGAGGATACTAAATAATTTAGCAGAGGTTGAGAGACAAAAAAATGAAGATTCAATCAATAATTTAAAGAGAGGATCTGGTTAAAGTCAATAGTGTATGATATTCAATGCCAGCTCCTAGACAAAATCATAAGATGGCCAAATTTGCCACTGCTCTTCTCCTGGCCCTTGGTTGACTATTGACTGTCCAGGGTCATCACACTAATGTCCTTACTGGACACCCATGTAGCAGTCAGAAAACTTTGGTTGTATGTGACAGAATCCCAACTCATGTAAGCTGAAGTACCACAGTTAACCAGAGGCAGGGAGGTTCAAAGAATAAATAGTCTTGGGGTAGAGTTAGTTTTAGGCATGGCTGGTTTCAAGAGCTTACATGAATTTTTACTCTTTTACTCTGACCCTATCTCAGTTCTGCTTTACTCTGAATTGACTTTATTGTCACATAGGCTTTTCTGTCATGAGGACAAAATAACCTCCAGAAGCTCTGGCTTTTATTGTGACTGCTCAACAACACTAGCCTAGAGACAGACTCCTCATTAGCCCTAACTAGCTTCTTGCGAATTACACACTCATTGCTCAACAAATCACTGTGGCCAGGGATCTAATGGCTTTATTGAACAAATCTATATTAAGATTTCCCCTAGGACTGGGGGATGTGAACCCCAACTGAATGAAGAGTGGGGGAGAGTTGGTTTTCCCAGGAAAATCAGGGTGACCTTAGCCAATACGAATAGAGGGCAAATGAATACTAGGTCAAAACAAGTATCCACTAAAATCTATAGTTCTGGACTGTCGTCTAGGATTTAGACCCTTCCTTACCAGAAGAGAGTCCTTAACAGAAGAGTCTTATATTTCACTTCCCTTGGTGCTCCTAAGTGAATAAAACTCCTCACATACAAACTGTAGCATCATAGTTTCACCATGATGGCCTGGGAAATTCAGGGAGGGAATATTTTGGTCTTACTTACTATTATCTATGCTTAAACTCCTAGTAATGGTGGTCATTATTGCTGTTAAGTACATGTAGTTAAAATTTTCTTTCTTATTTTGAGCTGGTTATCTGCCCCTCTATGGTTTATCCATCAATTTTTCCCCTTGGAGTTGTCCGAATTATGCCTATTATGTGTTCTACATAGATCTTCACCTCTCTAAAGACAGGTTTATACAACTGCTGTGCATAGGATATGACTTCCAGAAATTGGACATCCAACTAATTGTTACTTATGTCCATTTTGTCTCCAATAAAATGTCTGCTCTTCTTTTTCTCTTGGGCTTAATTTTGGTTGAACCTCAGATTGGAAGGTATTTTAGTACTTCTGTCATCTTTATTTTGCTTGCTTGTTTTGTTTACATAGTCTCTGAAAGTCAAAGAAGTGAAAGTTCAACCAATAGTAAGCAAAGAATTGTTATCTCTTCCTAACGCTTCTCATTGCCTATAGGCTTCCTATGTTGAAGAGCAACAGAAATATACCAATTTCAGCTGTGAAACAAAAATATTCTGCATTCTTGTGTAATTTTTTTTGTTTCATTTATCAGATTGTTTTACTTCAAAACAAATAAACAAGCAATTTGAGTCTTACAGAGAGTGTATACTTTATAATCTTGGAGTCTACAAAAAAATTTATTTATTGCTGCAAATGGTTGGATTCCTGCTTGTGTGCCATGGGAACTGAATTTCTGCCCTAATGTTTTGGCACATCTTCAGTATACTTACCTCTGTAGGAGTGGTGTGTATCCACAATTATGCTATTTGAAAAGAATCTTTGTACTGGAAAATCCCATTGAGATGTAGCATCGCGTTTCCAAGGGTGTCTTGGGACAAGAAAGAATGGGGCAGTAATATACAACCACTTGGTTACATCATTCATACCAGAGAAATTATCATCCTACTGCTGATGGGGAACACTTGTACTTCTCTATTATCAAAGATTTTGCAGAACTGCTCAGCCCCCTCTATTCATATCATTCCAGCTGTTCTAACACAAGGATTGAAACAGATTGTTTCATTCTCTAAGCGTACATTAAAAAGGACAATGCCATCATTGGGTGGGGGGGGGGGGCTTTGAAGGGGTTTTTGCTCAATTTGGACTGTGTGTGGAGCAAGCTCACTGCCTTACAACAAAAGCATAAAATTCAGTGGTGACAGGCAAGTCAAAGGCTAAAGAATTCGCTAAAAGGAAGAAGCCCTAAATGTTCAGCCATAAACAACAAGAGACATCAGAAAGGAAGCAGGGAAAAGGTAAAGGAGACCGTGAGAAGGAATGTGCACTGGCTCAGCACTGCATCCTTTTATAATCCTTTGGGAAAACTCACTCATAGGGCTCCAACGGCTCTTTCCTGAATTTGTCCTACATCAAAGAGCCACAAACTTGCTCTTGCTTGAGTTGTTTTTAGTACCTTTTAAGTGTACATTTTTTTAAATTTTTTAATACCAAAATGTTAAAATTTGTTTTAAGCCAAGTATCTTGTAATTTCTTTCCGTGTGATCTTGAAGCATCAGCCTTGTTCTGTCCTTGGGAATCTTTCATTTCTTCATATAATATTCCTGTTTCATTTTACTTTCTGTACATATCACAAATATCTACCAGCCTTTCTTATTATGCTTTCTTTTCAATTCCTATTCCTATTTTCCTTAATGTCAAATAGAAAAATACATAGTTTCACCCCAGTCTCCATACCAATGTCAGCCATTGCAAGTTAATCACGGAAAGTTTATAGTGAATGAATAATTTTCAATATATATAACATGAAGTCACCACCAAGGGTGCAGTATTGAAAAATGAGATAAAACATTTTCATATCCTGATCAGGACTGAAAACTCATGAAACAAGAAGGCTGTCAAAATATTTCTGCAATGTGAATTTTGTAAAGAACATATCTTTATACTTGGTCAATAGTGACAGCAAAATTGATTCTCAATTCAAGATCATTGTAGAGGGAAATATTAGGGAAATATTTTATCTTCAGTTTGGCTCCCCTTTAATCCCCAAGTATATATGGATTTAGTTCTTAAAGATTCTCATTGATTTTTACAAGTGGTAATTTTCAGACAATTTTTATTATATTTTATTGTAAGCTATAGAAATGGATATAGTCTCTGCTCTTCCTTCTTCTTCTTCTTCCCCTTACCCACATTTCATACTTAAGACTGGTACGAGTGTTAGCAGGAAGATTTGGTTTCACCTTGAAAGGGAGACACTGTTACAAGCTGTTACTTTTATTTGGAAAGTTCTCTTTTGGGTGGCTGGTCTATCAGATCACATGCCAGCTCACTTTTCCCTCCCACAATACTAATAAGTCTGAGGTCTTCTTCCTTTTAATTTAATAAACAAAAAGAATCCTTGAAGCTCACACATGGTCAATTTTTTTTATGATGGGTAGACTACATAGGGCATTGGTCCTATCTGAAATTACTAATCAAGATATATTTATCTAGCATGTTCTCTTTCCTACATGTACTAGAAATCATGCAGTGGAGACAGGTGGCTATATTCAGGATTTAATGATCCTAATCATGGCCACATACACATAAACCTCAAAGATATTGTGAGTTCAGTTCCAGTCCACTGCCATAAAGTGAATATCATAATACAGCAAGTCAAATGAATTTTTTAGGTTCCTAGTGTATATGAAAGTTATGTTCAGAGTTGCGGCAAGATGGCAGCTTAGGAGGACGCTGGGCTCACCGCACGTCCTGCTGATCACTTAGATTCCATCTACACCTGCCTAAATAACCCAGAAAACCGCCAGAGGATTAGCAGAACAGAGTCGCAGGAGCCAAACGCAGACGAGAGGCCCACGGAAGAGGGTAGGAAGGGCGGCGAGGCGGTGCGCGCTCCACGGACTGGCGGGAGGGAGCCAGGGCGGAGGGGCGGCTCGCCGGCCAAGCAGAGCCCCCGAGTCTGGCTTGCAAAAGCGGAGGGGCCGGGCGGACTGTGTTCCGACAGCAAGCGCGACTTAGCGTCTGGGAGGTCATAAGTTAACAGCTCTGCTCGGAAAGCGGGAAGGCTGGAGGACAAAGGGAGGGAGAGCTGCTGAGCCCCCTGACAACAGAGCTCAGTTTGGTGGGGAACAAAGGCGCTCGCCAGCGCCATTTCCCCCGCCCATCCCCCAGCCGAAATCCCAAAGGGAACCGGTTCCTGCCAGGGAACTTGCTCGCTCCCCACAAACACCCAACTCTGCACTTCGGCGGAGCCAAACCTCCGGCAGCGGATCTGACTCCCTCCCGCTGCCACAGGGCCCCTCCTGAAGTGGATCACCTAAGGAGAAGCGATCTAAGCCTGCCCCTCCTGCCCCCGAGCACCTTGCCTACCCACCCCAGCTAATACGCCAGATCCCCAGCATCACAAGCCTGGCAGGGTGCAAGTAGCCCAGACGAGCCACACCACCCCACAGTGAATCCCACCCCTAGGAGAGGGGAAGAGAAGGCACACACCAGTCTGACTGTGGCCCCAGCGGTGGGCTGGGGGCAGACATCAGGTCTGACTGCGGCCCCGCCCACCAACTCCACTTATACACCACAGCACAGGGGAAGTGCCCGGCAGGTCCTCACCACGCCAGGGACTATCCAAAATGACCAAGCGGAAGAATTCCCCTCAGAAGAATCTCCAGGAAATAACAACAGCTAATGAGCTGATCAAAAAGGATTTAAATAATATAACAGAAAGTGAATTTAGAATAATAGTCATAAAATTAATCGCTGGGCTTGAAAACAGTATACAGGACAGCAGAGAATCTCTTGCTACAGAGATCAAGGGACTAAGGAACAGTCACGAGGAGCTGAAAAACGCTTTAAACGAAATGCATAACAAAATGGAAACCACCACAGCTCGGCTTGAAGAGGCAGAGGAGAGAATAGGTGAACTAGAAGATAAAGTTATGGAAAAAGAGGAAGCTGAGAAAAAGAGAGATAAAAAAATCCAGGAGTATGAGGGGAAAATTAGAGAATTAAGTGATACACTAAAAAGAAATAATATACGCATAATTGGTATCCCAGAGGAGGAAGAGAGAGGGAAAGGTGCTGAAGGGGTACTTGAAGAAATCATAGCTGAGAACTTCCCTGAACTGGGGAAGGAAAAAGGCATTGAAATCCAAGAGGCACAGAGAACTCCCTTCAGACGTAACTTGAATCGATCTTCTGCACGACATATCATAGTGAAACTGGCAAAATACAAGGATAAAGAGAAAATTCTGAAAGCAGCAAGGGGTAAACGTGCCCTCACATATAAAGGGAGACCTATAAGACTCGTGACTGATCTCTCTTTTGAAACTTGGCAGGCCAGAAAGAATTGGCACGAGATTTTCAGGGTGCTAGACAGAAAAAATATGCAGCCAAGAATCCTTTATCCAGCAAGTCTGTCATTTAGAATAGAAGGAGAGATAAAGGTCTTCCCAAACAAACAAAAACTGAGGAATTTGTCACCACTAAACCAGCCCTACAAGAGATCCTAAGGGGGACCCTGTGAGACAAAGTCCCAGAGACATCACTATAAGCATAAAACATACAGACATCACAATGACTCTAAACCCGTATCTTTCTATAATAACACTGAATGTAAATGGATTAAATGCGCCAACCAAAAGACATAGGGTATCAGAATGGATAAAAAACCAAGACCCATCTATTTGCTGTCTACAAGAGACTCATTTTAGACCGGAGGACACCTTTAGATTGAGAGTGAGGGGATGGAGAACTATTTATCATGCGACTGGAAGCCAAAAGAAAGCTGGAGTAGCCATACTTATATCAGACAAACTAGACTTTAAATTAAAGGCTGTAACAAGAGATGAAGAAGGACATTATATAATAGTTACAGGGTCTATCCATCAGGAAGAGCTAACAATTATAAATGTCTATGCGCCGAATACCGGAGCCCCCAAATATATAAAACAATTACTCATAAACATAAGCAACCTTATTGATAAGAATGTGGTAATTGCAGGGGACTTTAATACACCACTTACAGAAATGGATAGATCATCTAGACACACGGTCAATAAAGAAACAAGGGCCCTGAATGAGACATTGGATCAGATGGACTTGACAGATATATTTAGAACTCTGCATCCCAAAGCAACAGAATATACTTTCTTCTCGAGTGCACATGGAACATTCTCCAAAATAGATCATATACTGGGTCACAAAACAGCCCTTCATAAGTTTACAAGAATTGAAATTATACCATGCTTACTTTCAGACCACAATGCTAGGAAGCTTGAAATCAACCACAGAAAAAAGTCTGGAAAACCTCCAAAAGCATGGAGGTTAAAGAACACCCTACTAACGAATGAGTGGGCCAACCAGGCAATTAGAGAAGAAATTAAAAAATATATGGAAACAAACGAAAATGAAAATACAACAATCCAAACGCTTTGGGATGCAGCAAAGGCAGTCCTGAGAGGAAAATACATTGCAATCCAGGCCTATCTCAAGAAACAAGAAAAATCCCAAATACAAAATCTAACAGCACACCTAAAGGAACTAGAAGCAGAACAGCAAAGGCAGCCTAAGCCCAGCAGAAGAAGAGAAATAATAAAGATCAGGGCAGAAATAAACAATATAGAAACTAAAAAAACTGTAGAGCAGATCAACGAAACCAAGAGTTGGTTTTTTGAAAAAATAAACAAAATTGACAAACCTCTAGCCAGGCTTCTCAAAAAGAAAAGGGAGATGACCCAAATAGATAAAATCATGAATGAAAATGGAATGATTACAACCAATCCCTCAGAGATACAAACAATTATCAGGGAATACTATGAAAAATTATATGCCAACAAATTGGACAACCTGGAAGAAATGGACAAATTCCTGAACACCCACACTCTTCCAAAACTCAAACAGGAGGAAATAGAAAGCTTGAACAGACCCATAACCAGCGAAGAAATTGAATCGGTTATCAAAAATCTCCCAACAAATAAGAGTCCAGGACCAGATGGCTTCCCAGGGGAGTTCTACCAGACGTTTAAAGCAGAGATAATACCTATCCTTCTCAAGCTATTCCAAGAAATAGAAAGGGAAGGAAAACTTCCAGACTCATTCTATGAAGCCAGTATTACTTTGATTCCTAAACCAGACAGAGACCCAGTAAAAAAAGAGAACTACAGGCCAATATCCCTGATGAATATGGATGCAAAAATTCTCAATAAGATACTAGCAAATCGAATTCAACGGCATATAAAAAGAATTACTCACCATGATCAACTGGGATTCATTCCTGGGATGCAGGGCTGGTTCAACATTCACAAATCAATCAACGTGATACATCACATTAACAAAAAAAGAGAGAAGAACCATATGATCCTGTCAATCGATGCAGAAAAGGCCTTCGACAAAATCCAGCACCCTTTCTTAATAAAAACCCTTGAGAAAGTCGGGATAGAAGGAACATACTTAAAGATCATAAAATCCATTTATGAAAAGCCCACAGCTAACATCATCCTCAACGGGGAAAAACTGAAAGCTTTTTCCCTGAGATCAGGAACACGACAAGGATGCCCACTCTCACCGCTGCTGTTTAACATAGTGCTGGAAGTTCTAGCATCAGCAATCAGACAACAAAAGGAAATCAAAGGCATCAAAATTGGCAAAGATGAAGTCAAGCTTTCGCTTTTTGCAGATGACATGATATTATACATGGAAAATCCGATAGACTCCACCAAAAGTCTGCTAGAACTGATACAGGAATTCAGCAAAGTTGCAGGATACAAAATCAATGTACAGAAATCAGTTGCATTCTTATACACTAACAATGAAGCAACAGAAAGACAAATAAAGAAACTGATCCCATTCACAATTGCACCAAGAAGCATAAAATACCTAGGAATAAATCTAACCAAAGATGTAAAGGATCTGTATGCTGAAAACTATAGAAAGCTTATGAAGGAAATTGAAGAAGATTTAAAGAAATGGAAAGACATTCCCTGCTCATGGATTGGAAGAATAAATATTGTCAAAATGTCAATACTACCCAAAGCTATCTACACATTCAAAGCAATCCCAATCAAAATTGCACCAGCATTCTTCTCGAAACTAGAACAAGCAATCCTAAAATTTGTATGGAACCACAAAAGGCCCCGAATAGCCAAAGGAATTTTGAAGAATAAGACCAAAGCAGGAGGCATCACAATCCCAGACTTTAGCCTCTACTACAAAGCTATCATCATCAAGACAGCATGGTATTGGCACCAAAACAGACACATAGACCAATGGAATAGAATAGAAACCCCAGAACTAGACCCACAAACGTATGGCCAACTCATCTTTGACAAAGCAGGAAAGAACATCCAATGGAAAAAAGACAGCCTCTTTAACAAATGGTGCTGGGAGAACTGGACAGCAACATGCAGAAGGTTGAAACTAGACCACTTTCTCACACCATTCACAAAAATAAACTCAAAATGGATAAAGGACCTAAATGTGAGACAGGAAACCATCAAAACCTTAGAGGAGAAAGCAGGAAAAGACCTCTCTGACCTCAGCCGTAGCAATCTCTTACTCGACACATCCCCAAAGGCAAGGGAATTAAAAGCAAAAGTGAATTACTGGGACCTTATGAAGATAAAAAGCTTCTGCACAGCAAAGGAAACAACCAACAAAACTAAAAGGCAACCAACGGAATGGGAAAAGATATTCGCAAATGACATATCGGACAAAGGGCTAGTATCCAAAATCTATAAAGAGCTCACCAAACTCCACACCCAAAAAACAAATAACCCAGTGAAGAAATGGGCAGAAAACATGAATAGACACTTCTCTAAAGAAGACATCCGGATGGCCAACAGGCACATGAAAAGATGTTCAGCGTCGCTCCTTATCAGGGAAATACAAATCAAAACCACACTCAGGTATCACCTCACGCCAGTCAGAGTGGCCAAAATGAACAAATCAGGAGACTATAGATGCTGGAGAGGATGTGGAGAAACGGGAACCCTCTTGCACTGTCGGTGGGAATGCAAATTGGTGTAGCCGCTCTGGAAAGCAGTGTGGAGGTTCCTCAGAAAATTAAAAATAGACCTACCCTATGACCCAGCAATAGCACTGCTAGGAATTTATCCAAGGGATACAGGAGCACTGATGCATAGGGCCACTTGTACCCCAATGTTCATAGCAGCACTCTCAACAATAGCCAAATTATGGAAAGAGCCTAAATGTCCATCAACTGATGAATGGATAAAGAAATTGTGGTTTATATACACAATGGAATATTACGTGGCAATGAGAAAAAATGAAATATGGCCTTTTGTAGCAACGTGGATGGAACTGGAGAGTGTGATGCTAAGTGAAATAAGCCATACAGAGAAAGACAGATACCATATGGTTTCACTCTTATGTGGATCCTGAGAAACTTAACAGGAACCCATGGGGGAGGGGAAGGAAAAAAAAAAAAAAAGAGGTTAGAATGGGAGAGAGCCAAAGCATAAGAGACTGTTAAAAACTGAGAACAAACTGAGGGTTGATGGGGGGTGGGAGGGAGGAGAGGGTGGGTGATGGGTATTGAGGAGGGCACCTTTTGGGATGAGCACTGGGTGTTGTATGGAAACCAATTAGTCAATAAATTTCAGAAAAAAAAAAGCAAGATAGAATTAAAAAAAAAAAAAAGTTATGTTCATACTATACTATAGTCTATTAAGTGTACAATAGCATTATGTCTAAAAAATGTATTTACCTTAATTTAAAAATACTTTATTGCTGAAAAATGCTATCATCTGAACTTTCAGTGAGCTTTCCTTTTGCTGGTGGAGGGTCTTGCCTGGATGTTGATGGTTGTTGACTAATCTGGGTGAGGGATTGCTGAAGGTTGGGGTGGCTGTAGCCATTTCTTAAAATAAGGCAACAATAAAGTTTGCCACATCATTGGACTCTTTCTTTTTTTTTTTTTACATGTCTATTTATTTTTGAGAGAGAGAACACATGTGCAAAGAAGGGAGGGGCAGAGAGAGAGAGAGAGAGGGAGAGAGACAGAGACAGAGAATCCTAAGCAGGCTCCACGCTGTCAGCACAGAGCCTGACAGGGCTTGAACTTGTGAACTGTGAGATCATGACCTGGGTCAAAACCAAGAGTCAGATGCTTAACTGACTCAGCCAGCCAGGTGCCCCAATGGATTCTTCCTTTTTTGAACAATGTCTCTGTATTGTGTTACCCACAATAGAACTCCTTTCAAAACTGGAGTCAATCCTTTCTAACCCTGCTTCTGCTTTATCACCTAAGTTTATGTACTATTCTAAATACTTTGTTGTCATTTCAACAGTTTCCATAGCATCTTCATCAGGAATAGTTTTCATCTCAAGATAGAAACTTTCTTTATTCATCCATGAGAAGCAATTCCTCAACCATTTCAAGTTTTTTCATGAGATTGTAGCAACTCAGTCAGATCTTCGGGCTCCACTTCTAATTCTTTTGCTATTTTTTTTTTTTGCTATTTCCTTTTGCTATTTTTTTTCTTTTGCTATTTCCACCACATCTGCAATTACCTTCTCCACTGAAGTCTTGATCCTAAAGTCACCCATGAGGGATGGAATCAACTTCTTCCAAACTCCTATTCATGTTGATATTTTGACCTCTTCCCATGAATCACAAATGTTTTTAATGGAATCTAGAATTGTGAATCCTTCCAAGGTCTCAAAGGACTTTTCCCAGATCCATCAGAGGAATCACTATCTATAACAGTTGATAGCCTTATGAAATATATTTCTTAAACAATAAGAAAAGTCTAAATTACTCTTTAATATATGGGCTACAGAATGGATACTGTGTTAGCAATCATGTAAACATGTCATTAGCAATCATGTAAAACAGTCACTGTATATCTCCATCAGAGCTCTTGGGTGACCAGGTCTGAAAGCAGTAGTGTTCTGAAAGAAATCTTTATTTCTAAGCAGTAGTACAGGTGAAACCAAATGTAAGCAGCAGGCTTACATTATTCAATGAAACATGTTTTAAACAAATGTGCTGTCATCCACGCTTTGTGGTTCCATTTATAGAGCATAGAAATAGTAGATTCAACAAAATTATTAAGAGCCCTAGAGTTTGGAGAATGGTAAGTGAGCACTTCAAGTTAAATGAAATGCTTCAAATTAAAGTCACCAGCTGCATTAGCCCCTAAAGAGAGTCAGCTTGTCCTTTGAAGCCAGGTATTGACTTCTCCTCTTTAGCTATGTAAGTCCTAGATGGCTGCTTCTTTCAAAGAAAGGCTGTTTCATCTATATTGAGAATATACTGTTTAATGTAGCTACCTTCATTCATATTCTTAATTAGATTTTCTGGATAACTGGCTAAAGCTTTCACATTAACACTTCCTGCTTCACCTTGCATTTTTTTGTTATGGAGGTGGTTTCTCTCCTTAAACCTCATGAACCAATATCTGCTAGCTTCACATTTTTTTTAATTCTTTTTTGTTTGTTTGTTAGCTTGTTTAAGCTTATTTATTTATTTTCAGAGAGAGACAGCATGCATGTGGAGACAGAATCCAAGCAGGCTCTGTGCCATCAGCATGGAGCCCAGCATGGGGCTCAATCTCATGAAACCTGAGATCATGACCAGAGCTGAAATGAAGAGTCAGATGCTTAACTGACTGAGCCACCCAGGTGCCCCTTCACACTTTCCTTCAGCACTTCCTCACCTCTCTCAGTCTTTGCATAATTGAAGAGAAGCTAGGGCCTTGCTTTGGATTAGGCTTTGGTTTAAAGGAATACTGTGGCTGGTTTGATCTTGTATTCAGGCACTAAAACTTTCTCTGCATCAGCAATTAAGCTGTTTCACTTTCTTATTATTCATATGTTCACTAGAGTAGCACTTTCCATTTCCTTCAAGAACTTTGTCTTTGCATTCACAACTTGGCTCACTGGTACAGGAGGCCTAGCTTTTGGTCTATCTTGGCTTTCCACTAAGCTCATCATTTCTCGCTTCTGATTTAAAGTGAGAGATGTGCAAATCTTTCACCTTTCATTCAGAAGCCATTGTAGGATTACTCACTGGCCTCATTTCAATATTGTTGCGACTCCAGGAATAGGGAGGACTGAAGAGAGAGAAAGATGGGAACAGCGGTCTGTGGGGCAGTCAAAACACACACATTTATCGAGTTTGCCCTCGTGTACGGGTTTGGTTCATGGTGCCCCAAAACGATTACAATAGTAACATCAAAAACTGCTGATCACAGATCAACATAACAAATAACAGTGAAAAGGTTTGAAATATTATGAGAATTACTGAAACCTGACACAGAGACATGAAGTGAGCAAATGCGGTTAGAAAGATATTGCAGAAAGAGTTGCTGGACAAAGGATGGCCATCAACCTTCAGTTTGTAAAACAACAGATATCTGTGAAGTGCAATAAGGCAAAACACAATAAAACAAGGTATGCCTGTAATCACAACAAATATGGCAATGTTTGTTTAATTATGGTGCACACATACAAGTTATCTGTGGGAGGACACGGAAGAGAAGGATTTGAATGTCCTGACTGTGGCTACAAACTAAGTACTAGGCAATAAACTGAGGCGATTCCATTATTCAAGGAGGACATTTAATCTAAAAGTAGATACCTGGGGAAGTTCCTTGACTTGCTGACTTGGGTTTCATGATTATAAACAGAGTATACTATACTCATTCTGTGATAGGTTAAGTTCCCAGCCTACAGAAGCTTCCTGGCATTTTTTTTTCTAGATCAAACTGCCTTTATATTTCTATTGTTTTCATTCCGACAAGACCACCTCCTCGATATCTGTGGCCAATATTGAACACACACAGACACGCATACAAGATGAAAATCTCATTTAGAAGAAACAAAAATTAACCCCAAAACCTACCCAAGTTTTTCTTTCAAATGGTGAGTCATTTCTGCCTCTAATTTTTCATGTTTCCTGAATTCTTACTCATTATATTGCTACTTAAAGCTATACCTTTATTTTTCTTTTTAATTTTTAGCATTTATTCATTTTTGAGAAACACAGCAAGACTGAGCAGGGGAGAGGCAGAGAGAGAGGGAGACACAGAATCCAAAGCAGGCTCCAGGCTCTGAGCTGTCAGCACAGAGCTGGATGTGGGGCTCGAACTCATGAACCATGAGATCATAACCTGAGCTGAAGTCAGACGTTCAACTGACTGAGCTACCCAGGTGCCCCCTGAAAGCCATACCTTTAAATCTAGCTTGGGTTCCTCAAAGTCCTTTCCCCTTAACTCCCCACCTTTCCAAAATACCCACAACACATTGCTAATTTGGTTTTGTCTATGGAACTGTGAGCTTGTGAATCATAAAGCAGGGGTATTGTGTCAGCCAAAGAAGTTTGGATGTTCCTCTCCTTACATGCCATAGTGACCACCCTACCACTAGAAGTGGCTTCTAGTACATCTAGAAAGTACCAGGATGGGGGAAGAACAGATCTTACATTGGTCCATAGAGGATAGAGTATATTTAAATACATGATAACCATCAAAACTGCAGTCTTTACATGTCTACCTGGCTCACTGATGCTTGAGGACCCAGTAAACAGATGCATCTATCCTTTCCCACCGAAACCTCTAATGCCTTTTCACCATAGTAACTAAATTAGTAACTTCGTGTTAAGGTGAGCAAGGCAGACCAATGGTTGTGTGAATAAAATACTAGCAATTATTTTTGCTTGTTTCACTTTCCCTTTAAATTCTATTGTCTGAGTAGCATATTTATAAATGTAATAGAAAATAAACACCCAAATAAATATAAATTGCAAAGGAATGACCCCAGTATTTTTATGGCTTCAAAATAGTTGGAAGTCTCAATTCCTGATAATATGCATTTGGGGAATGTGCTCAGCAGAGTGAAAGCTTCTTCCTCACCTTACTAAAACCTCCCCAGCAATAATGTGACTGGTAGGGAAGGGAGAGGATTCTAATAGGTTTTGTTTTGGTCTGGTTTGGTTTTTTCTTTCTTTCCTCCTGACCTACTTTGTTTTTTTTTTTTTTTTTTTTTAACGTTTATTTATTTTTGGGACAGAGAGAGACAGAGCATGAACGGGGGAGGGGCAGAGAGAGAGGGAGACACAGAATCGGAAACAGGCTCCAGGCTCTGAGCCATCAGCCCAGAGCCTGACGCGGGGCTCGAACTCACGGACCGCGAGATCGTGACCTGGCTGAAGTCAGACGCTTAACCAACTGCGCCACCCAGGTGCCCCCCTCCTGACCTACTTTGTATACAGCACCAACTTTTCCACCAGCCTTCCTTCTGTTTTTCCTTGTTTGAGGAGCTGAGCAGAACAAAGAGAAATCCTATGATGGAATAAAGTGTCCCCTCTCCTTCTGGTCTCTTTAAGAGAAACTGGATGTTTTGAGGTATGTTCCTGATCTGTGATATGAATAGGAAAGACAAATCCTCTACTTATTAAACATCTTGACATCTCCTGTCGAGACCCTATTCTTGGGCATGGGAGGTAAGGCTCAAATGTTACATACAGGGAAATCCTTATATCCTGAATTGAATTACTAACCATTTCTAACCCAAAGGAGCTGGATTTCAAACGTAATGTTTGCATTACTTGACACAGTTTTTTTTTTTTTTGCCCCTCCCTACTTCTGTTTAAAGACTGTTGGAAATCAGAAAGAAACATCATGAGATCTGCTTTATTCTTTAATTCTCCATTCAGCTGCACAGTATCTTACATTTAATAGCCACTCAATGAATATTCATAGATTTGACAGGACTTGCTTTAAGATAGTGCTTTAAACTAAGGCTTTGGTTCTTCAGGATTAGCGTGAGTCAGAATCACCTGGAGAACTTGTCAAATCAAAGATTACTGAACCTCAACCCCAGAGTTACTGATTCAGGAGGTCTGGGGAGGGACCCTAGAACCTATATTTCTACCAAATTCCTAAATGATGATGATGGCTGCTAATTAAGGATCATACATTAAGAACCACGGATCAAAGAAGTGTAATATATATGCATATACATATGTAATATACATATACATATATACACATATTCTCTGTAAGCATAGACAAGGCAAGACCTAGAAATAGACTGGGGTAATCATTTTACAAGTGAAGAAAAAAGTTCAGAAAGACTGTTCTAAGTGTTCAGGGAGGTTGAGTACGTTTGCCCTAAAGCCAAATAGCTCCTAAATCGTGAAGTTCATATTAGCACCCAGATTAATTGTTTTAATTCTATTCCCCGTCTTCCACCCCACATCTCTATCTATTGTTGAGGTTTCAGTTTTGTGATGTCCGCAGACTACTTAGAGGACAAAGCAAGCAGCCCATCATCAAGGGAGTGGGGCTTGAGCTGGAATTAGAACACCCAGGTTCTAGACAACTTTTTATTTTTTATTTTATTTTTTATTTTTATTTTTTTATTTTTTTTTCAACGTTTATTTATTTTTGGGACAGAGAGAGACAGAGCATGAACAGGGGAGGGTCAGAGAGAGGGAGACACAGAATCTGAAACAGGCTCCAGGCTCTGAGCCATCAGCCCAGAGCCCGACGCGGGGCTCGAACTCACGGACTGCGAGATGGTGACCTGGCTGAAGTCAGACGCTTAACCGACTGCGCCACCCAGGCGCCCCTAGACAACTTTTTCTACTAATTACCTACCCCACCCTCACCCCACTCCCACCAAGACGCAAGGCCGCCTTCAACAGCCAGACCAACCTGGTGCTTTATGCCTCCTGCCTGTACTTCCAGGACGACTTGGCCTTTGAAGCGCTCCGTAGGTCCTTCCCGCACCAGCCCCGGTTGGAGAGGGAGGAGAGGGAACTCCCGGAGGAAGAAGACCAGGTGGCCGCGGTATCCGCGTGGCCGCATAGCCTCCGCAGAAACCAAGCTCCAGGACTTCCTGCTGCGAAGCACCGTGAAAGCTTTGGCTTGCTCCTTCCAGCTGGAGAAGCAAGTGACCAGCTTCCTTTATCAGCAACAGCTGGCCACTGATGGGAACGACTCCCACCTGTGGCAGCTCCTGAAGCGTCCCTCCCTCCACAAGCAGGTCAAGTCCTTCAAAGAGTATGTAGCTCTCACCAAGCTGAGTTGAATGGGGGCCCTGCGCAGGATGGCAAGCCCAGCATGGTGCACAGCAGGAAGAACTTGTCCACCTTCCACGTAGCCACAGGGTGACTCCCCCCACCCCCCCATCACCATGCTGGGCATGCATACCGAAACATTGCCCTTGAAAACCATTCACTTAAAATTTTCTTTCTTCCAAGTTTACCATTCCTTTCAATAAAGGTATATGGTTCCTAAATTAAAACAAACAAACAAAAAAAAAAAAATAGAAGCAAGAGAGGTCATCTTTCCCTGCCTGCGATTCATTCATGAAAATGATAAACTCTGCTTTATCTTCCTCATAAGATTGTGTGAAGATCAAATTTCATAATGTATTTGCAATTAAATCTATTTGTTCATACCTGCCTCATTGCAGAAAGAATGTAATAGTTTAGTATATAAAAAATAATTTAGAAATCTAAAAGTGCATTAGAGATTTAAAGTCTAATTTAGGCAGAGTGATTATAACTTGTATTATTTTAGTTTAAAAGTCTATGAATTAAATACAGAGATTAGATTAATTGTTAATATTTAAGATACTTAGAGTAAGTTTTAAAATAAAGAATATGGAATGACCCAGCTAGGGATATAATCCACTTTGGAACTAGTAAGAATGAGGGAAAATGCTACAAGTGCTTCCATATTCTGTAATAAGTACACAATTCTGGTATGAGGAAAGGAACATCAGTAATGCAGCTGTTTCCCCAAAGGGGGGGCGGGGGGATATTTTGATTCAACCTTTCTCCTACCGACTTCCCTTCTTTCTTTTCTTCGATTTCTTTCCAAAAAGTTTTGAAATATCTGTCTTCTGAACTTCATATTTGTTCGACATTCTCATGTAATTTCTTTCACATCTACTAACAGATATTCTAAATGGAATATAAATTTAAAGCATTTCTCCCAGTGACTCCAATAACCCGTACTTGCTAGGGAGTACATGAATGCATTACTTCTAGAAGCCCAGCCTTCATCTGGTTACGTTCACTTTCATTTGACTCAATTGAACCACAGAATATTGAAGCCAACAGCTACCTTAAGACAACACTGCATCCCCACTCCCTCGTTTCACAGATGAGGAAGAAAGGAACATAGACTAGCGGTTAAGATCACACAGCTACTTAGTAACGAGGCTTGTACTAGAAGTAAGGGAATCTACCACTCCCATGACAGCTTTCTCTTGGCCATACCATGCTACTCCCTCTGGAGTCTGCACCTTTACCTGGGAAACTAAGAAACAGGTTAGAGCCAAATCAAAGGCCTCACTGTGAGGCAGAAGTTCCAGATAAAAGTGCAGAAGGTACAGAAAAAAAAAATTTGATGGAACCAGACAATGTGCCGTGGAACCCTGAACTGATTTACTTAACACTGACCTGAAACGTGTGGCTTTACCTCAGTTAGCCCTAACTCAATTGTTATGAAGTGGGGACCAAAAATACCCATATTAGAAGGTTGATGGTGTAACAGACTATGGTCCACTCTGCCCACAATATAGTAGGGAAATAATATATCCTCACTCTGTTCCTTATTTCTCACACTGTTCCATCTTTCTTCAAGTACTATCTGCCACCAATCAATATTTCTCTCCTTTGCATCTATAGAATTCAATCTTGGAGGTTCCTTCTTGCCTCTGTGACTTTTCCTTTTGCACCCCCTATGATAGTTTTCCCTTCCCTTTCAGTCCTTCCCGTTCACCCTTCCCCTTCTCCCCTATGCTTTCACAAACTTCTTTTGGGGTGCCCACAATGAGTGGGGATTGCTTACAGGGAAAAGGCGATGCCAGCAGTACCCTCTCCCCCACCCCATATCACCTTCCTCTGTAGTTTGAGGACCCTTTCAACAGTGCTTCTAATATTCTTTTAGTAACCAAGAGCCATTATCCAGGCATTTGGAAAACGGCTAATGACATATACCCAACCTGCCTGAAAATGCCTCAACAGAGTGAATATTAAACTTCAGAGTTTTTATTCAATTCTTGTTTCATCCATTGTATGTGCAGTTTTAAAAAGCCTTCATTACGTACCTGTTGCCTCGGCAAAATATGTGACACTTGTCTGAATTCCACTTTGACCTTCCACCACTGTTGAAATACCAAGTTTGAAAGAACATGTAGAAAGAAAGAATATTCTTAAGAGATCCAGAGAATCATTCACTTGAAAATTTCTCCATTATTTTGCAACTCTAAGAAGTCGCCAACATCATTGCGAGATTTGGCTTGTACACCTGGAAAATATGAGACTTGAATATTTCATGTTGACACTCAGGCTTCTCTTCCCTTGGGGATGGGGAGAGAGGCTGAAGTGCATGTGTTAATCTTATTGCTGGACTGTAACTCAGCATATGCCACAGGGGCTTCCTGATGGCCTCTTTCTTTCGATATTTACCCCCTACCTTTTCATGCAAAATGAGTTTATGTAGCTGTTCATATTATTGGAACAAAGTATTGCTCAGGGTCAGCTTTAGCCCCAGGTAAAGGAGGCAGATGTTTTATAGGTTTTTTTTTTTAAGTCCAAAAGCCTCCTACAAAAAAAAAATTTTTTTTTTGTAATAGCTCTCTTGAAATCCCCATATTAGTCACTTCTGTGGAATGAAGCAGTGAGAAAAAAATTATCTGATAAAATATACAAGCTATCTTGAAGACATGACACATAAAGCCCCTTTTACTTACTGATCAAACTAGATAGTCACTTAGAAGAACTGAAGAGAAGAAAAATGTGATAAGAAAGAGGAGGAAAAACAAGGCTTGGAGCATGTCCAAACTTAGAAAGGCAACAACATCTAAACAGTTGAAGGAGATGACAGAAAGGAGATACCCCCAGATATACATGTCCTGATTTGAAAATGATTGCTTAGGACCAACTCTGATGCTGTATATTTCTACTTCCATCTGTCCGTCCATCCACCCAGCCATCCATCCATCCAGCCATCCATTTAACAAATGTTTATGGAGTAACTTTGAATGAAACACTGTGATGTTACATTAAGAACACAGAGATGAAAAGTGTCTCAAGGCATTACTCTTAAAAACATACAAAGGAATAAAAGTGTCTAAGTAAAATTTACATATCAGAGTCCTAGATGCTGTAATACATATCAACTGATGGGGCTATAATAAGAATGAAATTTCTTATCTTGTGACAGACATTGTTCTATAGATGAAGTATTCATTTACTCCTTCCAATAATGCTTTCAGGTAGATACTATTATTAAGTCCATTTTACAGATAAGAAAATGGTGATAGACCTTAAGTAACTTGCCCAAATCCTATGGATAAAAGGAGACAGGATTAGGATTTTGAACCCCGGTTCTCAAACTCCAAAAGACATTTTCTATATCTCTTAGCTCTCAAGAGTACCCAGGGTCAGAGCACAACTAAATAAAATCTTACAGAACTAAATATGAGAAATATTGCCCAGATTCTTCACGGTCTTCTCTACTTGAATTTTCAGCGAGTCAGGAAGGAAATAATATTTCTTCACCTAAAATTGGGAAGAATGTATGGTTATTATAGTCATTGCTCCATTCCCTGCTGCCACAGTATCATGAACATGACTGCTTGCTAGCTTAAACATCAAGGTTATTCATTGTCAAGCTATATCCTTATGGATGAAAAGGGTGGGTAGGACACCTTTGAGCTATTACGATTTGGTCATTTTCATTATGAGTAGAGATAAGCGCTTGGACATTTCTTAGGCTCACAAAAGAGATAGATGATAAAAAAAAATAGTTTAGGGAGGCCAGTGAAATTTGTGAGCAAGACCACTTTTGTCAGGGTATGGGGAGGAGACCTAGGAGACTGAGGCATCTAATTTGATACACTTATAAGCCACAAACATGTCTGAATGACCAAGAGCCAGCCACCACCACAAAATAACCAGGATAGGTCCGGAGTCAGCAGGGAAGAGCTGGGAAGAGGGCCAGGCCAATAATGAAAGGGGGCATTAAGGTACACATTAAACTCTCCAAAGGGGGAAAAAATAAGCAAAATTTCCAAGACATCCCTAACGAAAAGTTGAAGTATTAACATTTTTGCTAAAGTAGCAAAAATGGCAAATTTGCTGGTTTCACTAAGTACATTATATTGCTCCCCCCCTTTCTTTTTCCTTGAAGTGGGGAGGTGGAAAAGCTTCACTGAGCAACAGTGAAGATGTAAGAGACTTTTCAGAAGTGGTGCATCAACCAATTACTTGGAGTTTGAAGGGAGCAGTTTATTTTTCTGGCACTGAGAAATCGGCATATTTGGAGCTGGCATCCAATGGCTTAGTCCCACTCCCCGAGCGATTTGGGATTCCAGATGGGAGAGAAGCTGTCTTCTTTCAAGGAGTAAAGCTGCCACTGGAACCCAGGGCACTTGATTGAAATTTCAGACATCTGATTTTGTCAGAGTTCGGATCCCTTTCCTTTGAAATGCCCTGCCTTAATAACCGCTTTAACCCATTGCCAATCTTGCCCGGCAAGCATGCCTCCCTATGATTGGGAAAATTAATGAACAGGCACTGGCTAATATAATTAAACCCAAACACTCCTGATTCCAGTATTGAGAAAAAGCCATCGCCCTGATTTTCTCTTGACAACACACAAGTCTTGCCATCCCCGAACTGTTTAATTATTGAAATGAACTGTAACAGGACACCGGATAGGGGCAGAGGTCGTGGAACAGTACTGGAAGTCAGAAATCAGGCAGGGGCTGACACAGAGCCAGCCAGCGCCTCCGGCTGCAGCCTCAAACCCACACACTTTTTCTCAGGCAGCCAGCCTCTGATAGGTAGGGTGATAGCGGGACTCACTTGTTAGGATTCCAAAGGTCCAACGGTGCTTGCTTGTTTTAAGACAAGCCAAAATATGCTCGGTGACCACCAGGACACTGTGATTCCCATGCCCTGCCACATTCCTCCTCTCCAATCCCAGGCGGTTTTTTTTTGTCTCCCTACGTGCAGTCCAGGATGTAGACAAAATGAATTCCAAGTGACCTATGTGGGGGTGGATTTTTTTTAGAAACAAACAGCAAATTAAGAGGGGGGGAAAAATCCTGTTCTCACTTTTTTTTTTTTTTTTGGAAGGGAGTGTATATGTTTATTTTCTCAGAGACACTTTCTGGCAATGACAACAGAACTCGGTTCTATTGAAAGTATCTTATTTTCCCCCAACTTGAACATACTAAATATCAGTCCCCTATTTTGTTTCACTTCCTTTTCTGCCTCCCAGGCCTAATTGAACCTATGACAATTACTTTCTTTAAACAGAGATGCCCAATTTTCTTTTTTTTTTAAAATTTTTTAAACATTTATTAATTTTTGAGAGACAGAGAGAGACAGAGAGTGAGTGAGGGAAGGACAGAGTGAGAGGGAGCCACAGTAATGCAAAGCAAGCTCCAGGCTCTGAGCTGTCAGCACAGAGCCCGATGTGGGGCTCGAACCCAGGACCGCTAGGTCATGACCTGAGCCGAAGTCGGACGCCCAACCAACTGAGCCCCCCCAGGCACTCCGAGGTGTCCAATTTTCTATGATTCTAGAATAGCAGCATTTCCTGGAAAGGTAGGGATTTTTTTTTCTAATATGTCATAGTAATATTTAAAGTATTACCAAAGATGATTGGGGGAAAATAGCTGGAAAAGCTTGCTGGCAATATTAGATCTAGGCAAATCAGAATAAAGGTGTAATTTTCAAATATGTTAGTATTTAATATTCAAGATTATTACTTAACAGTCGAGAAAAGTTATAAAAATAAGTGTATTCAATGGTTTGATAAAAAGATAATGTTTAAATATTTTGTGTGCTCTGAATTACAAATAGAACTTCTCTTTTATTTTTTATTTTTAAAAATTTTTTTTAACGTTTATTTATTTTTGAGACAGAGAGAGACAGAGCATGAACAGGGGAGGGGCAGAGAGAGAGGGAGACACAGAATCCAAAGCAGGCTCCGGGCTCTGAGCTGTCAGCACAGAGCCCGACGCGGGCCTTGAACTCACGGACCGTGAGATCATGACCTGAGCCAAAGTCGGACGCTTAACTGACCAAGCCACCCAGGCGCCCCTAGAACTTCTCTTTTAAAGAAAAAAAAAAGTATCAGAAGTAACAGGGTTTTCTGTAGCACCAGACATGGCCTGACATAAACCTGTCCTCAATCTTTGTATCCTACACCATTCTCTTGGATGTCATTCCTCCCTCACTCCATGTCTAGTGCCAATGGAACCTGTTATTTCTCTCACCTTATTAAAACTCGTTCTAAGGCTAAGCAATGATAAAGCCTTAAAGGGGCTTACTAATCTTTTAATTATAGAACTTGGATATGTGGTCTCTTTTTAGGACCAGCAAAGGTAACGGGAGGACAAGATATTACTGGATCTGCATACCATTTTTCGCCAAATGGAACACATAAGCAATTAATGATTGCACTGGGACAAGAAGCTTGAGGAGAACTATCCCAGGTAAAAGGGATGTCTTCTGTATTTATCTAAATATTGGATAGTGAAGAAAGTCATGTTTAGAAATACATTAGATGGCTGTATCCTGTTATTTTCCTAACCAAACTAACTGCCCCCTTTCTGTTTTATTCCTGCCCCCATCCCTTAAGCTGAACTCCCAGATCAACACTGCCAGCTTTCAGGGTCTCAACTCAACCTTTGCCATCTCCGGACATTCTCCAGTCTTTCTGGATAGATTTGCTGGGAACAGGTGAGACTTTGGTGTTTCCAGGCCAGCCTCCCAGAGTAAGAACTCTCTGCCATCACTCAGATCCTCTGTCCCCATCTAGCTGCCTGGGAGCTAAGAGTCCCCATGTGATCAAATCTTCATAGATTATGCATGGTCCCGTGGGTGAAACAATAAGGACATGTGAAATGCAGTAGGACTCTGTCACAAGCTGAGTAGTACAAGAATTTAATACCATTGGAAGAAGTCTTATTCAACATCGTATGACAGTGCCTAGAGAAGACCGGGCACAGTCATAGTGAATTAGTTGTAGCCGTCTCCGGATACAAATATGATAACAAAAACATCCCTAGCAGTTCCTTTCGATAAGTTTTGTGAAAAGGTAAAGAATGGCTAGCAGTGATTTCCAAACTTTAGTGTTTGTAAGAATCAATGGGACCATTTGAAAGAGTTCCTGGGTTCCATCCTTTAGCAAAATTGATTAGATACCCAAGAATCAGTATGTACAATAAGCACATCAGGTGGTTTGGACGTCAGGGGTCCATGGAGCCAAAAGCACTGGAAAAAGTCTTCATTGTTTCTCCATTATTCTCTTGCCAACACACAGAATGCCCTGGGCCTGTAAGTAGCTGCTTTTGTTTGCCTACAAGCCCTCCTGTATTAGGGAGGATGCACAGACCTACCTAAGGCTGGAAAAGAGACTTCTGCACTCCTATGCAACTGGTATAGTGTCCATCTGGGAAAAGGGACCACTTTTGGCCCAGACTTGAAATGAAGGACTCGGATCAATCTCCAGAGAAATAATGTTGAGTATAGCCTAAACCCCATTCAAGGAGAAACTGCTATTCCCTTTATGATTCTGCTTTGGCAAACGGAAGTTAGAATGCAGCCCAGCTGCCCCAGCCATGTACAGGAACAGACTACAGAAAATATGAATGGAAATTGCTGGTAGGGAGACATCTGAATTTTTCAAACAAGGTGAATTTCCCTCCTGCTTCTCTAATTTAACATTCCAAGATGAGAAGAAAGCTGGCAACTGAAAACTGTACTTAATCCATTCTTTAAATAGCATTACAGTGTTTTTCATTTCTCTCCACACTGCATTTTGTTGTTTTTGTCTCAGAGGCTTTAACACAGGGCCAGGACTTGCACTGGGAGGCCTGCGGATTACAGGAAATAATGACCTGTATATATTTAGTTGTTCAAAGGAAATTAGAGTAGCCTGATTTTTATTATTCCCCATTGCCCTCCGTTCTCTGGTGTAATAACTTGCCCTGTTCTCTAATTTACTTTTACATCATCAGAAATGTATACCATTTAGTCCAGATTCTCCCATGACCAATCAGGACCTGCTTCTAGCTAGGTTAACAAAACCTTCCATAGAATGGGATGCCTTCATAACACAGGCCAGCCAAAGACACTGAAGAGTTCATCTTTCTGGAAAGTATGCGACCTGGAGAAATTTACCCACTTCTTCCCTTCGGTAGTCAGTGACCACTATATGCCCCTGCTGTTGAATGTGACAGCTAACCTTTTTGGGACTGGTGTCGTTTTAGATTAACCTTCTCCTGTAAAAATGTGTAGTCAATTTCCTTCTATTTAATCTTTTAATTGTTTATCAGTGTATTTCCAGTGGTGCTGCCTCCCTGTGCCGCCTGTCCCTCTCACCCCATCTCTTATGAGCAATCTCGTATATTCTATTTAACGTTGATATCCAAAACCTACAATTCATCTGCTTGTAGTTTTTAATTTAGAGGAAAAAGCTTATATATTTGAGTTTTCTTTAAGAATCATAATTAGATGTTTAAATTATGATTTCGTTGAGATTTTCTAGTTCCATAGCACATATCATCTGAATTTGCCTGCCTACTGGGATGGGGAGGGAGGGGCACAGCTGAAAATACATCTGCATTGGAGACGAACATCATAATACCTTCAGAACATTTGAAAAAGTTCCTGGGTTAGTTTTTCTTTTCATTACAACTCTATATATGGTTTATAGACTCTTCAAAATGAAACTAACATTTGAAAGGTAGGCAAAACAGATTTTTGTTAGTTTCAGTGTGTTTTTGTGACAATTGATGAAGTTTTGTGGATTCTCTAAATTCCATTGCCATAGTGTGAGTTGTGTGTTCTTTCACTGGCAGGGTTTGGCAGGATAGAAATGAAGTAGTAAGTAGTTTTAATAATCACAACTTCTGAAATTCACTCCAACATGATCATATTTTAAGAGCTCAATAAATTTGGCCTTTATAAACTTTTCTTCATCCCTCCCCAAACATTTCTTTTCAGTCTGGGCAGTTGCCTCATTATTAAATAGGTTCTCTATTCCAAAACAAACTCAAGTCACTAGTATTCATTTTACTTTAATTGCCTTCAGCCTCATATTTTATAAGATTAATTATTGGTTTCGTTCAGTCCCCTCCCCGTCCCTTCTGAAACAGCAGCAATCTGCCTCATTCCTACTTAAAATTTCTGAAAAAAGAATATTTTTCCTTATCATACTCTCTCAAATTTGGTGCCTCTGGATGTTCCTCACATCTTCCTAAGTCTTAACTGAATCCTCTCAACTCTCCTAGTTTAACACAATTTTTAAAACAACTGCTACTTTATAGCAACTCTAACAACCAAACCATAGTTTTATTACTGGAGCTTAGGCAGTTTCTCTTACCAAGTCAGCTGCCTTGCTCTGAATCCTAATCCTAGGTGACATGGTAACTTGGCTGGGTCTGGATTCAGAGGTCACAGAAATGCTTTTGGAATACTCTGGCTCACTAACCCTCCAAGGACCTTTGAGCCTCAGGAAAATTTGGGATATGAATAGTTTATACCTCAGTGTGTATTTAAATCAGCTAATGTTTACCCTTTCCAGAGAGTTCACCAGGTGGTTGGCCATGGGGCTGGGGGCGAGGGAGGTGGATAGGGAATAATGTAGTGGAGTGAAAAAGAGAAATACTGACTCTTTTCTCTGCGGTGACAGAAAGATTCAATTGCCAAACTTCAATCAGAAAATATTTATTCCAATTGATTATATTTATTCCAAAATGATTTCATAGGGAATCATGAAAACAAATATGATAGCAGGATAGACAGATGATATATTGAAGCATTTATCTCAAGATAGAAATTTGGATTTTGCTCTATGTATTTTTCTCTCTCCCTTTTCTTGGAGGTTTATTTATGGGTTTTCAATTTGATTCCATTTATCTGTGTTTGTCCTCACACCAGCACCAAGCTGTCTTGACTTCTACAGCTTTATAGTAAGTTTTTAAAATAGGATTGTGAGTCCTTCAACTTTCTTCTTCTTTTCCAAGATTATTTTGAACTATTCTGGGTCCTTTAAAGTAATTTTAGGACAGTTTGTCATGTTCTGCAGAAAAAACAACTCAGATTTTGATAAAGATTGTGTTGAATCTATAGGTCAATTTGGGAAATAAATATTGCCATCATAAAAATATTAAACATTCTTATCTATAACATCAAACATCTTTCCATTAATTTATTTTTTAAATATGAAATTTACTGTCAAATTGGTTTCCATACAACACCCAGTGCTCATCCCAAAAGGTGCCCTCCTCAATACCCATCACCCACCCTCCCCTCTCTCCCACCCCCCATCAACCCTCAGCTTATTCTCAGTTTTTAAGAGTCTCTTATGTTTTGGCTCCCTCCCTCTCTAACCTTTTTGTTGGTTTTTTTTTCCTTCCCCTCCCCCATGGTCTTCTGTTAAGTTTCTCAGAAAACTTTCACATAAGAGTGAAAACATATGGTATCTATCTTTCTCTGTATGGCTTATTTCACTTAGCATAACACTCTCTGGTTCCATCCATGTTGCTACAAAAGGCCATATTTCATTCTTTCTCATTGCCAAGTAGTATTCCATTGTGTATATAAACCAAAATTTCTTTATCCATTCATCAGTTGATGGACATTTAGGCTCTTTCCATAATTTGGCTATTGTTGAGAGTGCTGCCATAAACATTGGGGTACAAGTGCCCCTATGCCTCAGCACTCCTGTATCCCTTGGGTCAATTCCTAGCAGTGCTATTGCTGGGTCATAGGGTAGATCTATTTTTAATTTTTTGAGGAACCTCCACACTGTTTTCCAGAGTGGCTGCACCAGTTTGCATTCCCACCAACAGTGTAAGAGGGTTCCCGTTTGTCCACATCCTCGCCAGCATCTAAAGTCTCCTGATTTGTTCATTTTAGCCACTCTGACTGGCATGAGGCAGTATCTGAGTGTGGTTTTGATTTGTATTTCCCTGATGAGGAGTGACGTTGAGCATCTTTTTATGTGCCTGTTGGCCATCTGGATGTTTTCTCTAGAGAAGTGTCTATTCATGTTTTCTGCCCATTTCTTCACTGGGTTGTTTTTTGGGTGTGGAGTTTGGTGAGCTCTTTATAGATTTTGGATACTAGCCTTGGTCCTATATGTCATTTGCAAATATATTTTCCCATTCCGTTGGTTGCCTTTTAGCTTTGTTGATTGTTTCCTTTGCAGTGCAGAAGCTTTTTATCTTCATGAGGTCCCAATAGTTCATTTTTGCTTTTAATTTCCTTGCCTTTGGGAATGTGTCAAGTAAGAAATTGCTGCGGCTGAGGTCAGAGAGGTTTTTTCCTGCTTTCTCCTCTAGGGTTTTGATGGTTTCCTGTCTCACATTCAGGTCCGTTATCCATTTTGTGGATGGTGTAAGAAAGTGGTCTAGTTTCATCCATCTGCCTGTTGCTGTCCAGTTCTCCCAGCACCATTTGTTAAAGAGACTGTCTTTTTTCCATTGGAAATTCTTTCTTGCTTTGTCAAAGATTAGTTGGCCATAGTTTTGTGGGTCTAGTTCTGGGGATTCTATTCTATTCCATTGGTCTATGTGTCTATTTTTGTGCCAATACCATGCTGTCTTGAGGATTACAGCTTTGTAGTAGAGGCTAAAGTCTGGGATTGTGATGCCTCCTGCTTTGGTCTTCTTCTTCAAAATTCCTTTGGCTATTCGGGGCCTTTTGTGGTTCCATACAAATTTTATGATTGCTTGTTCTAGCTTCGAGAAAAATGCTAGTGCAATTTTGATTGGAATTGCATTGAATGTGTAGATAGCTTTGGGTAGTATTGACATTTTAACAGTATTTATTCTTCAAGTTTTCACTTTTTGCAGATGACATGATATTATACATGGAAAACCCAATAGACTCCACCAAAAGTCTGCTAGAACTGATACATGAATTCAGCAAAGTCGCAGGATACAAAATCAATGTACAGAAATCAGTTGCATTCTTATACACTAATAATGAAGCAACAGAAAGACAAATAAAGAAACTGATCCCATTCACAATTGCACCAAGAAGCATAAAATACCTAGGAATAAACCTAACCAAAGATGTAAAACATCTATTTGCTGAAAACTATAGAAAGCTTATGAAGGAAATTGAAGAAATCATAAAGAAATGGAAAAACATATTTCTATTAATTTAAATCATCTTTGGGGAGCCTAGGTGGCTCAGTCACTTGAGTGTTCAACTCTTAGATTTGGCTCAGGCCATGATCTCACAGTCTGTGGGATTGAGCCCTACATTTGGCTCCACAGTGTCAAAGGAGCCTGTTTCGGATTTTCTCTTCCTGTCTCTGCTCCCCCCCTCCCCTCGCTCACACACACACTCTCTCTCTCTCAAGATAAGCAAAGTTGAAAAACATCATCTTTAATTTCTTTCAACATTTTTTTTTAGTTTTAAGAGTATAAATTTTGTACTTTATTTGATAAATTTATCCCTAAGTATTATTTTTCATTAAATTGTTTTCTTAATTTTGTTTTCAGATTGTTCATTGTTAGCATATAGAAATATAATTGAATTTTGTATTTTGATCTTGTACACTGTACCTTGCTGAAGTCTTCATTTGCTCTAAAGTTTTAATGGATTATTCAGGATTTTCTATATATATGACCATGGTTGCTGCAAATATAGAGAGTTTTAATTTTTCTTTTCCAATCAGGTTGTCTTTTATTTCTTTTTCTTGCCCAATTTCCCTGGCTAGAACCTCCAGTAAAATGTTTAATATAAGTCGCAAGAGTAACATCTTTGTCTTCATATTAGGAGGAAAGCATTCAGTCTTTCATCATTAAAAATGATGTTAGCTAATAGGTTTTTTTCATAGATGTCCTTTATCAAGTTGAGGAAGATCCCTTCAATTCCCAGTTTATTTAGTGTTATTATCATGACAAAATGTTGGATTTTGTCAAATCCTTTTTCTGCATCTGTTGAGATGATCATGTAGTTTTGTCCTTTATTCTGTTGACATTGTATATTCTATTACTTTAATTGCAGAAATAAAACCATCCTTGTATTCCTGGGATAAGTCTCACTTTTTCATGGTATACCCTTTCTTTTTTTTAATTTTTTTTTTAATGTTAGAGAGAGAGAGAGAGAGCTCAAGCGGGGCAGGTGTCAGAAAGAGAGAGAGACACAGAATCTGAAGCAGTTCCCAGATTCTGAGCTGTCAGCACAGAACCCGATGCGGGGCTTGAACTCACAAACCATGAGATCGTGACCTGAGCCAAAGTCAGACGCTTAACCGACTGAGCTACCCAGGCACCCAGCACCAAATCTTACAAATGGTACACTTCATTAATGAAGCCATCTGGGTTTGGGTTTTGCTTTGTAGGAGGGCTTTGAGTTACTGAATCAAAGTCTTCACTCATTTATATGTTGCCCTCAGCTGTATTTTTGCAGTTTGAAACATGGAGGCATTTTTCTCTTATTTGTAAAAACCAAACCTCATTGAAAAAATATCTTTGGTCTCATGATAACAAAGGAGAATGAGGATAATTTCTCCAAATGCAGTAGTGAATAAGGAAGAAGGAGAGACTTCCCTGAACTGGGGGTAGTAGGTGTACCAGGCACAATTTGTGGCATAGTCCTATGGAGGGGTCAACACATTATAGCAGGGATGTGACCAACTAAAGATACTGGACATGAAGTTTGGACTCCCACAATCTCCAGCTTTCTCCTACCTCTAGAAACCCTGGGATCTGCAGAGTCACGAGACCCGCAGGTACCTGTATAAGCTGATACAAACGGAATCTCAGTAAAATGGAATATGGATTTATGACTGATTCCTGGAGGAACTCCCTGACATTTTAACTTTAGCTAGAACCCATGGTAGAATAGGGGCTTCATGGATTTAAATCAATTTAAAGAAAATTAAGATAAACATCTTAATTTGTTGACTAAAATTTGTAAGACGTTGTTAACATTCTACGTGTTCATGATTCTCCACAATAGACTAGCCCCACCTGACCAGTCCTTTAGCAGAGCTGAATTATCTAGAAATTCTTCTAGGATGTTAGTCCCTTTCAGTATAATATAGAGATTGTGCTCCCTGATTCTGGAGCCAGAGTGCCTGGAATTAATGCCTGGTTCAGCTACTTAGTAGTTATGGGACCTCAGGCAATTTACTTAGTTTTTCTGTATCTCAGTTTCTTAATTTTTAAAATAGGGATGGGATGACATATAATACCTAAGGTAGTACCTACCATGAATGACAGTCGTCATTTATTCCTTGTCTACCAAGATAAATGATATTGTTACCAAAAATAACTTGCTGAAGAACTAAATTCTATATGATGTGTAATTTTTATTGAAATGGCCGAATATCTTCCTTCTTCACTACTTGTGCCACTGATATGGCATCTCTGTCCTTGCTGTCACCCATTTTCAACCTATTAGTTATCCTTTATTTTTCCTTTACCGCATTTTTTAAGACTTAGAGACTCTTTTTTTTTTTTTACCTTATGTTTCATATTCTCTCCTTTGCCTCCAAGCCCTCCTGGTTTTCACACAAATTATTGAGAAATCTACCTCCAATGTTGCCTTTCTTTTTCCAGTGAATGAGTCCTGAGTGCCTGTATATGTCAAGCTTGGCACTGGTCTTTTAAATGCAGTATTTGGGGCAGCTGGGTGGCTCAGTCAGTTAAGCATTTGACTTCAGCTCAGGTCACAATCTCAGAGCTGGTGGGTTCAAGTCCTACTGTCAGAGCCTGTTCCAGATTCTGTGTCTCCCTCTCTGTCTCTCTTTCTCTTGTGCTCCCTCTTGCTCAAAAATAAATAAATAAACATTTTAAAAATAATAAATAAATCCAGGATGTCAAATCCATATCAGAGCCCTGCAGGAAAAGTACTGCCATACCCATTTTACAAGTGAGGAAATGGGTGAGGAAAGATTTGGTGACCTTCCACCCCAGTTCACTCAGCTAATACATGACCGGTCTAGCACACAAATTTGGTCTGAGTCTCTAGTCCACACTGCTGCTTATCTTTCAAGCTGCTGCCAAAGTAATTTTGGTGTAGTGCAGCTTTGATTATAACACACTCAGCTCAATGGGTCCTTATTGCCCATAAAATAAAGCCTAAACTCTTAGCTTTAAAATTCAAAGCCTGCTATAATCTGGCCCAAATCTCCATTTCCAGCCTCTCTTCTCATTGATCCTTCGCACACCCACTACACTCCAACCAAAACATATCACTTTTCATTTGCAAGTATGTTATGTGCTTCCCTGCAAGGATGCCTTTGCACATATCTGTCCCTTGTACTAGGATATTCTACCCAGTGCCACCCCTGCCATAAGGGCCTTAAATCTCAGATGGGATGTAAAGTCCCCTGCTCTCTTCTCCCACAGGAGTTTGCATTGATCTGCTTCATGCAAAATGAATGCCAGTGCTGCTGGGTTGGTGAATACATAAAGGAGCTGGGAGGACTCACATGGCCTTTTGCATTACCCACATAAGAAGAAGCCCTGACAGGGGGCCCATCAGGGTAAAGAAGTGTCTTGCGACTTTTCTGCCCAATCATCCCATCATTTCAGTAAGTCTAGGTGAGGACACCTAGCCTACGGGTACCACCAGTGCAGCCACATGGGCATCTGGGTCAATCTTGCCTATTTCACAGGCTTATATTAAGATGATGGGAGTCAAGGGCCTTAAACAGATCATGGAAATTGCTATATTAATGTCAACTGCATGGCCAAGTGACTAGAAAAATACTATAGTGTCTTCCTCAGGGGCCCAAGAGGTTATATGGCCCATGAATTTGTTATGGACACAAGGAACTTAACAAAGCCTGTAAATATTGACTGTGGATGTGGCCAAAATGCTCCGAGATTATGCTTCTATAACCTGACAGTAGAATTCCTTTCTCCCAATTCTATCTTCCAACTCGTGGCTGAGTGGTGGATGATTCAGGAGAAGAGTTCATTTCTTAGATGCATTGCCTACATTATACACCTGACTAGTAGCATTTGTGGAAGGGAGAGGGAGAAGGGGCTAGGAGAGAAGTTGATGATTAAAGTTACACCCCAAATTTCCAGGTCATATTCTATCTCCAGCCTTAACATTCTTTTCATGTTTGATAGAATGATTTCCACACTTGCTCAAAGGGTAGGATTGTTCAGGTACCTGACCTATAGTAGGCACTCAGAACACATATGTTGAAAGAAAGAAAGAAAGAAAGAAAGAAAGAAAGAAAGAAAGAAAGAAGAAAGAAAGAAAGTTTGAGAGAGTTTGACAGAAAAGATTAGAACTGGCTGATCAGATAAGCCCCTCTGGGTTCAGCTACTACAGACAAGTGAAGAAAAAACCAAGAGCAATGAGGAGGAAGACGGTAATGCAGAGTAGAAGTGCACTTTCCTGAAAGAGGAATTAATTTTTTTTTCATTCTACCATTCATTAAGACACAGGAATTATTAGGTGGAGGTGAAGGATATTGTCAGATAAGAATTTTGGCTACATAAAAAAATTGACTTCCATATGGAATTACTGGCTTGGTGTGTTTTATACATTATTTCCGGATGTTAATTTGGTTTCATTCAGATCATTTTTGTGAGAGTGCCTATCCAGAATTTAAAATATCCCTGGGGATTAAGAGGGAGGGAAGTGGCCAGCAGTATCCATATTCCATGTAATTAATTATTTGGACAGATTCATGTCATAATATACTGATACAGATTTATGTAGTCATCTCCGAACACATCTTACATTCCATGTTAGCCTAAAAAAATAGATCATGGAGAATATGTCTTATTCAATGTGCCTAGCTTAGTGCCTTTCATATATTGATGCAGGGTTCAGATTTCATTGACAGTGTATTTTCAACATAGAGGATTCAGAGCCTAGTATTACTTTTACCTACTAGTGGTGAGTTAGGCAGGTAGAAGAGGGGCATTGAGTATCTGTGTAAGAAGGGGGACACACAGACTTCCTTGAGCCAGAGTCAGGTATTACCTTATAACCTTAAAGGCCATGATGTGGACAGTTTAAGGCAGGATTTCTCAAACTTGGCATTATTTACATTTGGGGCCTGTTAATTCTTTGTCTCGTGGACCAGTCCTGTGCCTTGTAGGATGTTTAATAGCATCCCTGGCCTCCACCTGCTAGATCCCTGTAGCATTCCTCTAGTTATGACAATACAAATTATCTCCAGACATTGCCAATATATCCCATCCCTTATGGGCCAAAAATCACACCCAGTTGAGAACCACTGGCAATGAGCCAAAACAAAACATCTTGGGAGATTTGAACCCTCAAATTCATGGAAACCACCCAGCTGAAATGCCACTTTGAAGGAGCTTTCCAAAGAAAGAAAATCCAGGTATAAACAACAGCAACAACAACAAACCAGGGGCAACGTTTTGAAGAGAAAGATAGGAAGTGAAGCCTAGAGCAATTTCTTCACCCAACTAGCTTACAGCTACTGAAGCCACTAGTCTGTTTCTGCAAGACTTAGGAGCTGATGATCATAGAAGTCCTGGCAGAGGTTAACAGTAGGAAAAACATTTGTCCATAGAATATAGCTACACATATTCATGATACAGGCCTAGTTCCAGTGTTCAAAACACAGTGGAACTTGCTAAGTGATAGTCACGATGTAGCATCAGGGAAGCAGGGATGGATGGGGTGGGATCTGAGCTAATGGTACTCAGATTTTGAGCCAGGACAGCATTCCTGTCTAGGTTCCAGAAGTACATGTGCACACAAAAGCAAGTCTGGTCCTCGTCACTGTGTAAAGATAGGGTCCTGAATGATGACTAAGGAAAAGCCAAGTTCTAAGAACTATGGCACCTAGAGCAGAATTTGACCTGAGATTTTATATGACTGAAGGCACTACAGGGTTTATGGGGCAAGTTAGATTCTGGCCTCAACTATGAAGCCCAAAGGTAAGCAGGAGACATGATGTCATGGGTGAGATAAGCATCAATGGTGATTCAGACTGAGAAGCATCACCACTGGTGCTCCAGCAGCATACCCCTACGCAGTCCTATTAACCCGATAGAGTGAGTCAGGAGAGGCTGATACTCCCTGTCTGCCCCAAGAATCATGTATTGGAAGGTTTTGCAATGACCTGCAATAACCTAAAATATAACATTGTGTGAGAATAAAAGGATACAAAATTGCATACATATATAGTGTGGTCTTACTTTTTTTAATTTTTTAAGCAATTTTTTAAATGTCTATTTTCTTTTTGAGAGACAGAGCACAAGCGAGGGAGGGGCAGAGAGAGAGGGAGACATGGAATCTGAAGCATGTTCCAGGCTCTGAGCAGTCAGCACAGAGCCCCAAGCGGGGCTTGAACTCATGAACCGTGAGATAATGACCTGGGCCGAAGTCAGACGCTTAACAAACTGAGCCACCCAGGCGCCCCTGATCTTTTATATTAAAAGGGTAAAAGATATATCATAGCTAACTAGATACAAATATTAACACATAGGAAACCTCATGGAAGGAAAGAGTGGAGATATGCTTTAAGATGTAGGATGAGAGGGGATTGTATATTACTTTTATTTCTTCATACTTTTCTTTATCTTCTATGTTCTGGGTAATGAGTATGAAATAGTTTTATAATCATTTTTTAGGTGTTCTCAAAAAATGAACTTCCTGTCTCAAACCAAGATTGGTCTAGGAATTAGGAACAGCTGATTTCCTAAGTAGGACAAATATTAGGTCTTGTGAAAAAGCTTGGGAAGACACAGCTTGAGGAAAGAGTGGGAAATGTGGAAAATATGGTTTGCTCAATGGAAATGAACACACTCCTACATAAACTGAACAAGAATTTAGCATGTGTCATCAGAGCACTTTCTTCTTAACAGACAACAACTTTATAGTTTTGTAATAGGAAGCAACATGTTTTCTCTCCCTCCCCCTGCCCCCACCCCACCACCAACTGTTCTCTGGGAAAAAAAAAATGCTCAACTCTTTGGCCACATGTAACTGTATACTAGGCTATGGAGTGTAGGGTTTGTTTGGAATGATGGATGGTTTGACAATATAGCACAATCAGACAAGACCAGCCATCAATCACTTTAAATCAATGATAGACCTTGGGTGTGTTTTGTGCCATTTTCATTCATTCTAGTGCCCAGAGAGTTGCACAGAGCAACCTCATGACCTCACATGAGCAAAGAAAATGGCTTTTAAAGTTGTTTCCAAGCTCTATTCATCACTCATTCCTGGGTGAGATGCCAGGAAATAACTTTCATGATTTTTCTTTTCTTTTTTTCCAACTCATCTTTCTCACCTCAAAGCCTGAACGAAGGATATGCACATAGACAAAAAAGGGCAAGAACCCCTCTGAGTGGGCTAGGTTTTCTATCATGTGAAGGAAATTTGGTCCTTATTTATTGCATTTTTTTAAAAATTTCTCTTACTCATCAAACAATCTGCTCAGAATTCCCTCCTGTCTTTTAGAAAGGAAGTTGTGATTTAGTCATGATTTCCTCTTGGGTCATTCCAGAACATTTGGAACGGAGCACTCTGGCCATCAGTGTATGCTAAACTTTGCTCTTACGTTCACCAGAAGAGACCATGAGAAGCCTACTCTGCTGGGCACAGGTACTTTTCACTGTGACCTTCATGGCCATGCTTACTAATGTCTTGTCCCCACCTTCAAAAGGCCTAAACCACCCCCAAAAGTGATACTGACATCTCTTAGGGTTAAGAATATCACTGCAGGGGCTAAGGAAATATGAAGTCTACCCCATAGCCTCAGAAAGACTTTCAACACCTTTAACAATATGCCTCTTTTCCAAAGCCCCTTATAACACATCTTCCCCAACTCAAAGCACTAGGTCAGCTCTGGCACTCTCAATAATCCCTTTCGATGGTCCTAAAATACGAAAGTATTTTTACTTGTCCTTATCCTCCCCTTTTCTTGTCACAGAGGTAAACAGGGAAATAATAGCAGTTTAGCCCTGCAGAAACAGAGGTTAACTCCGTCATTTTAGGGTGAAGCCATGGGAATGAATAGAAAAAGCTAGCTTTTGGCTCATCTTGCTATATACAAGATGCCTGCAACAACTAGTAACATTTTATTTCTTCCCATAACAAATGGACCCACCACAAATTTCTTTAGATTTTCATCTCCCAGGAAAATACCTTAATATCTATCTTGTGATACTGTCCTATAAATGCATGCTGCATACAAAATTTTATCATGATGTTCATAGGATTCTGTTTAATGATGGAAGAAATTTTGTGCATTTTTTTAGAGTGTCAAGTTCTATTACTATATACACATTACTCAATAAAAAGGCAGTGGATTGAACACTAAGGAATTGGAAACTAGTATTACTGGGATCTAAACACTTCAGGTTACAAGACAACCTGAAATAAGAGAAACTCACTGGCCTAAAAATCAAATCACTGATTAGTCCCCAGATCACTTACTAGATAAAGAAGGCAAGATGCCTTTTGTCAAGGTACCAAGGCTCTCTTTGGGCTTCAGATTCCCAGCATTTTGGTAGAATGATTTGGGGAATCTGTGTGGATTAAAAGCTATTTCTCTTATAACTGCATCAAATTCCTCTTTCCTCACTTATCTATGACAAAAATCTTATCTTCAGTGACAGTTACAGAATAATAACACTGTCCTCATTATTATTTGTTCTGTTGTTATAAGGACCAAGACAAATATGAATATTTTCCATTAAATTATATACATATGTGTTTATTTCTGTGTGTGTGTATATGTACATATAGGCATGTATGTATATGTGTGAGGGTATACATACATACACACACAGACACACACTCATACACCTAGTTTCCCATTGTGAAAATTATAGATCTAAATATGATACTGTCTTACTCAAAACGATCAACATGTGTCTGTGGCATTGATAAAACAAGGACTAATAGACTGCAGTAGGAAGAGCTGACCTTTTTGTCACTAAGCAAGTTATAGTCAATCATGGATGTGAGGAACTCTGACCACTTCAGTAGTGAGATAACTATGTTCCTTGTGTTAAAGTAATTAAACAAGGAGGCCACTAGACTGAGGTGGCTCTATTGCCCGGGTAGCCTCTGTGAGCAAACCAAACAAAATCCAAGCCAGAGCCACGCACTTGAATCCAAAAGATGACAGTTAAGAACAACCAATCACAAACAGCCAAATAGATTTTACCAAATCAGGTGACTGTTTAAGCTACAACCAGTTAAATGATTTCCTTACCTTGCTTTCCACCTTGTCTATAAAAATCTCTCTCCCAGCTCCTGTCGGTGGGGCACTCCTAACCACCTTTGACTGGGTGCCATCAAGTTTGAATTGATGTATGCTCAAATAAATTTTTGAAAATTTTAATGTCCTTCAGCTTATCTTTTATCACTTGCATAAAGAGAAAAAAAAATATATAGCCTAAAACAGTTCAACTCTAAAATGCACATAGGGGAAAATTATATCAGAGAAAACACAGACCATATACTCCTCAATCTCAGCCCTTGGAATGGAAGCAAACATCAAAACCCCCATGTGCACAAGCTCCTTTGGTGGGAATCTAGTGGCAGACGAGAACATTGTTGTAGAAGAAAGAAAATCAAGCAAAGTTTCACTCCTCCGGAGCAGACCAGCCAAGAATACCAAAGTAGAGCTGTATTTTTATTTTTCCTGTTACAGCACAGATCTGTTTGGCTACCAAATTACAGGTTGGGTCTGGTTCTCACATACTTCTGCTTTTCATGTGCTGAACAGGAAGAGTAATAACAGACTGCTTCTTTTACTTGTGGGATTTAGGTATTCTTCATCCTAGAATGGGTCATTTTACTAAGAAAACCTGCCAGTTTAAAGACTGGAGGTGTATGCCATTCATGTGGGGGTGGAAAACCCATAAAAATGAAAGGCTTTTGGCTAAAAAGAGTGGTTCTAGTTACTTGTTCCCATGTTTAAATGACATGTTTATGAGTCATACTCTTATTATCTAATCCCAACAGCATCATCCAGAGATCACTATCATTTATATGACTACTTCAGAGAAGGGTCTCTGGGAAATTTGACCAAGGAGAATATAATACATACCCATTCAGTTATAGAGCAGCACTCTGCACACACTTTTCATTCATTTCTTTTAAATGCTCTATTGGTAATCTATAAAAGATAATGAAACAAAGTGTAACAAATGTTGTACAAATGCATAATACCGATATCCTGGACAGGAGAGCAGTTAAGTATAATATAACATATATTGAAGGAAACTACTGCACACAGATATTACCAATTAGTATTTGAATCAATTGGCATTCATACAAATTCTGTTCTCTTCGTTGTTTAGTTAATGGCTTTGCTCAGGAATCAGTGGGAACTAAAGTGACTTATTGGGATAAGATTTGGATACAGGGAATCAACTGACCATTGAGAGTATTATAGAAACATTTTAGTGGGAGAGGCCTTATCACTCTGACCGCCAACATGGGAAAGAACCTTGGAATTTTGACTCATCAGAGGATTTTTAAGAACTCTGTTGGCAGACAGGACCTATCTTGAGGACATCTGGCTTTCTTCAAATGAAATTAACTTATCCTTTTTTTCTTAAAAATGAAAGAAAGAAAGAAATAGGTGTTTTCTTACCTTCAAGGCATTTGTCTTGTCTAAAGATTAAAAAATAAGACATTATCATTTATATGACCCTTCATATTTGTGGAAGAAAATGCTATCATTTTGTTTTATTCGAAGAGGAAATGGAAGAACACAGGATCTAAGTGATTTCTGCTGAGGGAAGTACAGAAATTCAGCAGAGGCAAGTAGTCTCAGGATCCATGATTATGTCAAGAGGAGGAATAACCAGCACTGAAGAGAACTCTAACTTTCCTACCCTAAGAGAATGCATGTTCTATAATCTCCACTTACAATTTTTCTATATGTGGTTATGTTTTCTCCTGTGGCTTAAACTACCAAGGTCTCTTTCGGACCTATCAAAATTCCATTGTCAAAATATTCTTGGCCTATTAATTAAAGGAGGAAGCCCAGGTTTCTCTGGCCAAGAGAAGAACAACCTGAATTGTCTGCCTTGCTAGGTGCATAAATTATTCCACCATACATATTGTATGATTCGACAAAATCGGGATTGGATGCCTTTATTCAAGAGAACGACCAGTGATAATGAAATATGACTGATGGGTTAACAAAATCTTTAATGAATAAAATAATAATAATAATAACAATAACAATAATAAAAGTAAACATTTCATAGTATAATCTGGTTGCAATAATTTGGGTGGACATAACTAAAATCTGAAAAATATCAAGCCTCAAGGTGGGATGGAATTATTGCCAATATCCTCAAGAGTAGTTGAACTTTTCATCTTTAAGAAGAATGTTCTAACTATGCATATTCTACCAATTATCAAGTAAATTTCCACTCAGCACTTAAGCAACAAAACAAGGAAATTAAAAAGAAAACACCACACTTTTGATCTCAGCCACGTGTAGTGCTTTGTTTGGCTATGGTTTTGGATTATTTTCATAAATAATTTAAATCCCAAGATTTCCATTCCTTTTTTTTTAACTATTTGTTGACCTAATACTGCCATGTGTGTTCATCTTTGTTTTAAATGTCTTATGCACGTGATCTTGCTTAAAGTGAAAACTCCTGTTTCTTGGCTTATTGAGAGAATAGAGCAAGGTTACATTTTTACTCACAACCTTCCAAATACTCCTACCTGTTCTTACACTTTCTGAGTCTTTACTGTCACAAATAACCAGACGTGATTGCCTCAAGCTCTCGAGAAAGCAAGCAGATCATGTTAAACACCAGGTGGGGTTTAGTGACCTCTTATAGGAAGATGCCATTTCCTGATGCTCTGTGCTTTGCAATGAGGTGATTAGATGATCTCGTTGACCCAGAGTTCCTCTACTTAATCAACAAGAGAGGATTTTGGAAGCAGAGGCTTCCCTTTAAGCAGCTGACGTCAAAGCTGCAGCAAAAGCAGCATACAGCAGCAAGAGCTGCAGGTGCACTCGCTAAATCACTATGTCTTTACTTTCTCAGGACAACCTCCAGAGCGTACTCTGGCTCGCCACACATCTGGTTGATATTAATTGGTCACTGAAAAGAACATATGAAGATGCGGCATGTATAATTACATATTTACCAAAATGTCACAGCGTTTGATCGAAGCTGTCCCTGTGGCCATTGCTGTGACAGGGGCAAGTGGAAAGAAGGGAGTCACAGGGAGAGCTTTGTATGACTTCTCAATGCTTCACCGTAGCTTTCTCCATGAGGGAGGTGAACTAAAGCTCTTAACTGTGGTAACTAGAGAAACATTAAAGATAGTTGAACATTCTTTTCATGCAGTTACATTCGCCTTGTAAATGATCCCTTGGCCTCCAGCTTTGTCCTCCTCCATCAGTTCCCCCTTCAGATGCTCTCATTAGACCCTGAGATCCTGATCTTCCCTGCTCACATCCCCTCCTACCCATGTCCTGCAAGTAAAATGCAAAATCTTTCTGAGGGTCTAGGAGGCCCTCTGAGATCCATTCTAACCTTATCCCTCTAACTTCGTTTCTTGTGTTCTTTCCTTGGCTCACCCTTCTTGTTGGCCCCGCTCTTCCAGGAAGATGACAGGCATGGTCCCACTCCCAGGCTTTTCCACTGGTCCTTGTCTTTACCTGCACTGTTTTTTTTTTTTTTCCCCACGTCCTCCAGGGCTCACTTCCTCGCTTCCTTCAAATCTGTGTTCAAATCCCATCTTCTTAGGAAGGTCACCTCTGGCCTCCCTATTTAAAATTACAACTCTCCCATACTAGCCTGCATCTGCCCTCTCTGTTTCACTTTCTCCCCGTAGTCCTTACTGTCTTTTAATATTCTACCTAATTTATTCATCTTATTTATGATCTGTCTTCTCCCATGAGAATGGAAGTCCAATGGACAGGGCTTTTTGTCTGTCTCGTTCACTGTTATGAACAGTGCCTGGAATGGAATAGGTGCTCAAAACATTAGCATCCGGCCCGTCAGTAGTCCATGAAGTTTGATGGGGGATCCAAGGGGTTTGATTTAGCCAACTGCTTCTTAGAATATGAATGAGGCTAATCATCTGTTCTATCTGTGGACCAATTAGCCCTACAGAAAGAAAATCTTCATTCTACAGCAAAGACGTCACCCTAGTGTTATCCCTCCACCTAAACATTGTAAGTAAATCACAATAAGAAAATATTGATGACACCATGCAATTCAGGGTGAGCTGAACAAGAAAAAAATCCCAGAGCATATATCTACCAATAGGGTGTATCAGTAAAAACACCTTTATATATAGCATATTTATTTATTTTTTTAATGTTTATTTTTGAGCAAGAGAGAGAGACAGAGCACAAGTTGGGGAGGGGCAGAGAGAGAGGGAGACACAGAATCTGAAGCACACTCCAGGTTCTGAGCTGTCAGCACAGAGCCTGATGTGGGGCCCGAACCCACAAACCGTGAGATCATGACCTGAGCTGAAGTTCGTCGCTTAACCAACTGAGCCACCTGGGCGCCCCAATATATAGTATATTTATTTAGATAGTATAGTTCCTTAGTCCAGAAAGATATGATAGTTATAAGGAAATGAAGACATAAAGTATATTTTAAAGCCAAATAGAACTAGAAATGTTTGTTTATGTTTTATGAAATATGTTAGCAGCTATCCACTTGCCAAAAACAAGACATTTTATTTTACTAATATTATTAGTAAATATGTGTTTCTCTGGTTTTAAAAATAAGTCCTTTAATATAAAAAATTCAAAGGAAATAGAGTTCTGTAGTTAGGTAGGTTTGTGAATTTTCTCTTAAAAATATGTAACCATATTACTTAATACTCCTGACACCGGCAATCAAGAATATTTGATTTTTTTTAAAAAGCAATTAGCCTTTAAGAAAAACAAAGGCTAATTAAAAGTGACAATCTAGTCATCTAGGCAAACAACAGCTCAGAATCAGTCTATACTACCTACTATAAACCGAAAAGCAGCAAACTATAGCTTAAAATGACTTGTTTTGGGGGCCCCTGAGTGGCTCAGTTGGTTGAGAGTCCAACTCTTGATTTTGGCTCTCATGATCCCACGGTCATGAGATCAAACCCTGTGTCAGGCTCCATGCTGAGTGTGGAGCCTGCTTGAGATTCTCTTTCTCTCTCCCTCTGCCCCTTTCCCCCACATGCGCACGCTCTCTCGCTCGCTCTCTCTCAAAAGTAATAAAAAAATAAAATGACTTCTTTCCAATGTAGTTTTTTAAAGTTCTTACAGCTGCAGAGGCCTCACATCATTTTTCCTGCCCTGCTCTGTTGATTTATTCTCTGAAGTTGGTTAAATTCTTATGTATGGAAGGCTACAGCCATACATAACTTCCTTTAGAAACTCATTTGTGCTTAAGTCAATCTATCTTCAGTTATCCATGCTTCGAAAGCTTAGAGATTCAAAACCTCAAAAATAAAACAAAGGCATTTGTAGAAAGAATGTAAGATCAGGCTATGGCTGTGCATTATTCCTAGGAGGCATTAATTTAGCAACTAGATGGATGTAAAATCCACCGTGAACGGCATAATGGACATAAAAGAAAATCTATAGTGAACAGCATAATGGACAGAAAGGAAGAGGAGGGACGGGGAGGGAAGAGAGAAGAGGAGAGGGAGAGAAAAAAGAAAACAAGTATCCTATTGAGTTTCCTCATGTAAAATCGAAGAAATTCCGTAAAACGCTCAAATACAGAGGACGAGAGCAGCTTGTAATTAAGCATACATTTTCCCCTAATTCCATCGTCTTTATTCATTCCTACGGTCACAAATTTTTTTCGATCTCATCTTTTCTGTTCTTTGCGCCTGTGTTTATGCCACAAACTCTACGTGTTTTATTTTCCTGTTCTCTTTTCATTTCCTTCCTTGTTCACATCCCTTGTTTTGCAAAAAAAGAAGTTGCAGATGTGACTGGACGAGCAGAGGCAGGGTGCAGTCTCCAAATCAGCTTGATTTCATTCAGATAAGACCGCCCAGGAAAGTGATGAGGGAGGAGGCACAGTGTATTCCATGTCTTAGAACCACGCCCACAAGCTCGCACCCTGCCATGTCTGTAAATGGCAGGGCCAGCTACTGGGGAGTTAAGGCCTGGAACGGGACTCCTGATATGTCAGGAAGTTCTGGATGACTGTATTTTGCTGAATGATGAAGTAGCAACTGCTGGAAATAATAATAGGCCTTAAAATAGCAAAAATTCCTGAATGACTGTATCAGGGAGTGACCAATTTCTATCATGTGTTGATGTCAATTTAGCGCATGGATGTTCCCTAGAGAAAAAAGAAATGAGATTCCAACCTACATTTTTTTTTTTTTTGCAAGTGATTTAAACTACATACAAAACTCCTTCCAGGCACAAGCTATAGAGCATACTGGAAATGTCAAGAGGCCAAGTGACAGGAAATGCATTTGGTAGAATCATGCTGCTCTCATGTTTAATGTGGGAATAGGAATATCCTCAACAGCACAGCATTCCTGGATGGCTCTGAAACCACAAAATGCCACAACTACAGAGTTAAGGAACAACTTCTGTAGACGAAAGCCTGAGAAAAAGTTTCAGAAACTCTTTGAAAGGAAAGTGCATGCCACGTTAATAGCCCTTAAGGTAGAACTGAATGTATTTTATTAGAGATCCACGATCATGAGCTGCTGGTTCGTCCTGCCACTAGTGAGGCATGTCCTGCCATGTTTTGATTCTTGAAAACATGGAATTATTTACAAACATTCAGAAATCAGAAAATGTGAGGACACCTGGGTGGCTCAGTTGGTTAAGTGTCCGAATCTTGGTTTCAGCTCAGGTCATGATCTCATGGTTTCAGGGTTCAAGCCCCACGTCGGGCTCTGTGCTGGCAGCATGGAGCCTGCTTGGGATTCTCTGTCTCCTTCTCTCTCTCTGCCCCTCCCCTCAAAATAAATACATAAACTTAAAAAAAATTACACTATAAAAAAATCAGAAAATGTCATATTTTAAAAAGAAAGATTGGTATTTTTCTGGGGAAAACAAAAAAGATCTGCACCACTGGAAATATATGCCTCTCTGAGACCATTTTTTCCAGAGCTAGAGCTTGGCTCTTCTGTCCATGAAACAAAACTTCCAGTCTCTGCCACTCATTGTGGTGGCTCTTACACCAGATATGCTTTGTTCATTTTCATTACCTGCCTGGCTTTGAATCTGAGACACTTGTTCTAAATTCTCCAGCTGGATCTTAGCCCTCTATATCTGAAGACATCAATGGCAAGGAATAATGAGTTCAGAGAAAAACACTTCAAGAGAGAGATGGAAAAGTAAGAGTTTCTTACTCAATAAGAACAATGTCATCTTTCCACCCAGGGTTTCTTAAGACATGTCCCAATCTAAAAGCTGGGAAGGAGAAGTGATGATAAAAGTGTCCAAAAGGACCAACCACAGAGTGAGAGAATGAGAGAGACAGAGACAGAGAGACTAGCACATTAGCAGGTGTCAATAATGTCTTTGTCAACATTAATACTTCTCCTTGGGAATCACATGCAGAAAAGGACAGAGATTAGAGAGGGGTCTGAAGCTTCACACAGAGGCCATAATCTATAATCCTATATTCACTAGAATATCTCTCAGATGCTAATGAAGCATAAAATTCTGGTAACTCATTAGGAAGGGTTCTTTCCAAGATCTTTTTATATTTGTAATTTTGAATTCTTTTTCTCAAGGATGGTCTCCCAAATTTTATATATTTCAGGCCTCAAAAACCAATATCCACCTCCGCCCATATCCCCAGGTATAAATGTCTTGGCCAAACTTATCAGTCAAGGGAACCAAATGAAAAATGCATAAGGTGCCAAGTGTGTGTGTGTGTGTGTGTGTGTGTGTGTGAGAGAGAGAGAGAGAGAGAGAGAGAGAGAGAGAGAGAGAGAGACTGGCCAAGCCATTCAAGAAAGGGAGATGACCCAGTGGTTACTAAAACCATATTTCATAGAATGGGGGAGTCTCAGAAATTGCTTATTTCATGCAACACCTTCTGAGTCATTATTCCATAAGATAAGCTATTTTCAAAGATTTAAAAATAAATTAAAATTCCATTAAAACATGCTTTTTATGGATAAAATCAGAAGCACTGATATATATATTCTGTCTGTAGTTTAATATTCTATATCATTTAAGACTCGAGAGGCATAATCTGACTTGTTTCCCTGATCCCTAGTATATGGAAATGTTTAGAGATTTACTATAACTAGGTTTTAGAGGATTGTCCACAAAAATAATTATTAAGAAAGAAATCCTAGAGGTATCAGCTAAAGTCACAGGTCTAATAAGTGTTGGATCTGTTCTAGAATCTGTAATATAATCACCTATTCTTTTCATCTTTATAGTATAATCTTATACAAAAATGTAGGTGATAAAATATTGTAAACTTTTACTTTTAGAAAACAATGTCGGAAAATATTATCTTTCCACTCGTTAAGATCAGAGTCTTATATCTGACATATAATGAATCTGTAAGCTACTGGTATTCAAATTATATCTAATTGCACACAAAGAAGTGGGTCCTAGAGTTTTGACTATCTCTAGCTTCTCAGAGGTTTGGTACTTTTCATTCCAAAATCAATTTTTCTAGATTACAATGGAGAAGTTGGCTTTATTTTGACATGGAAATTTCAAACCAGTCATGGAGCAACAGATTGGTATAAAGGGGATTCCATCTCTCATTAGGAAATCGAATATAATTAAATAATAATCCACTGAAACTTGACAATATGCTTCCCTTACATCCATACTATAGGTTTGTCAGATAGCTAACATGGATGAAAAGAAGGGACATTCTGAAACTAGAGTATAAAGACCCTTGAACTAGGTCCAAAAGAAACAGTCTTGAATCAAACGTTTCACCATTATCGGCAATGTCCTAATAAGATTCCTTTTGAAAAAATATGTATTAGCCCTTCACTGTTCTCTTCTTTTCTTTTTCTGTTTCTTGTACATTCATGTTTTGGCAAATTAGTCAATAACAACATTGAGGACATATTTATAAAGTGATGGATGAAATAAACATGAAACTAGAAATGTGTTTTACTAAAATTGGTTTGACTTATTCTTGCCATATAAATCAAGCAATATATTTTCGATAGCAAGATTGCACCTACTTAGGTCTACTTGGATTTCTACTAAATTTAAACACTCAAATCTTCAGATTTATGGCTCTCCACCAAAAACAAAGTTATATTTTGTAGCAATGAAGCAAATAAAATATTTTAGCGCATGCAAAACAATTCATTTCTGTATAGTATCTCTAGTTTTGCTCAGTCTTTGCTTTCATAGACAAATACACACACACACACACACACACACACACACACACACACCACACCAATCTCTTCTTATGACTATTATCCCCTCAAATCGTTTTAATTAGAAGTATATGTGTAACAAGAAAATGGCTGGAGGCATTGAGATCAATGAAAGGTTGTGTGTGTGGGTGTATGTGTGTATGAATTTTCTTTCTCCTAATAGTGTATTTAGAGTGATACTTTATTATTATATGTTTGATTGTCATTCTGTTTTGTTTTTGCTTTTGTGAGAAAAATTTCTTTTCTTTTTGACACAAAATCTTTCCTACTAGAAAGCTATGTCTTTGATTGTCAACCTTTGAATTAATTTAATAGTATGAATACCTCCAGAAAATTTTAAAGAGATTTAGAAAATAGTGTGTTGTTCTATAGAAAGGACAGAACCTCAATCTTCAGATAAATCAGGAATTTGTCTTTGTCCAATTGTCTTAGAGAAGCTATGTTTTTTCCCGTCTTCTTTTTATTTTGTGAGGTAATGAAATATTTAAATAACTGATACTTGGCAGAAACACTTATTCCCACAGTATTTCTTGCCAAAATGAAAGAAGAAAGATCCAAATATCAAACAAGGGACGCCGTATTTGTGAGATTATGAGGCTGATTTTCTACATGACCTCCTCTTTAAAATAAAATAAAACAAAATAAAATAATCAGAGGAGTGGAAATCCAGAAAGCTTTTTGCGAAATGATATAACCATCCTCAGTTGATGACAGAAGTTGAAAATAAAAAAGGATATAGCAAGAAACAATCTTACCCTGACAGTGAGTGGATCAGATAACCAAATCAGTTTCAATATTTGTTCAATTTTTAAAAGGAACACAAAAGTTAGGACAACATGACCCATAACTTGTTATTACCTAAATAAAATTAAATGCCTTTAAAAAGTTTTCCATTGGAGGGGTGAGGGGGGCAGAAAACAAGCTAGGTCAGAAATAATGTGTTCACTGGGCCTTCTTTTATGAAAGGAAAATGCTCTACCAAAGAAAGAAGTAATCACATTCCACACAGGTGTCATTTTTATAAACATCAAGCTGGCAAAAATACCCTTTCTTTCTTCCCCAAGATTTGCTTTACAAAATTTAAGGAGGAACTCCCTTCACTAGGGCTCCTCATTTAATTATTGCATCCAAAATTTATTAAAGAAAGAAAACAAAAACATTTGTGAGCCACAGGGACTGGTGGTAACACAGGTACGGGGAAACCAGGAGGATCTGCTGATTCCAGATGGAGTGGATATATCCCCATGGCACCTATTACTTGCCAAATGTTTCGTAAAGCAAACACATGACCTAAAAGATTTTGCAAGTGTGGGGTCTTCAAAAAAAAAAAAAAAAAAAAAAAAACAAGGAAAAAGAAAAAAAGTACACACTTGCAACAAAAAAAATTCTGTTCTTATTTAAAAGTCATTTCTTAATTCCTAACCATAAGTTGTTTTTAAAAACACACACACTTTTAATATTTTTCAGCTGTCATGCCCACTTTAGTGAGTCTACATGTGTGGGTACTCCATAAAATCTCAGTGGTGGTGGCAGATGTCCTCTCTGAAATATTTCATGTGCTGCTGGGGGTGGGGGAAGTGTCACTTTTGTGCCATGAACACCATTCCTTCTGAAGGCTCTGATTTGGGACAGCCCCTCTAGAGCAAACGCTGCATTGCTTGATGTCACTCAAACGGGTGGTAAGCAGCAGAGAAACATATGACTATGTCAAGATGAAAAAAGGAATTTTAAATAATAACATATTTATGAGGCCCTTTACAACAGCAAAAGAACGGCTGTAAAAAGAAATCAATAATTGTTGTAATTCTGGCTTGGCTATGGGAGAATAAAAATTTATATCTGTTGTCTGAAGTGAACAAAACCTATGTTCATGGAAGCTCTACTCAGTCCAAGGAAGAGTCACCTGGTTGTTGGAGCCTCAGAGTATCTCTTCCTTTGCATTCCTCTAGCAGTTTCATGATGTATCACACATTTTCACACTTAATTGCATGCTGTCTTCCTTTCTTCTCTAATTGTTTAGAGGTTTAGTGGTTTAAGAGATGTTTTTACTTACTTTGAATTAACTTGTATTCTTTCTCCTTCAAGATGATTACTGTGCTGAACAGAAGATACTTGATAAATATTTAATTGACCCATTAATTCATTCAGTAAATTTCATTAAGCACCTACCTTGGGCCGGATTTAAAAAATGCCATGCACCCTTGCCCCCGGGTAGCATACACATTTCCAGTAGAGAAAGCAGAGATTCCAGCTAAGAATCCCAGGAACAGAAGTAAAACTACATCCAGTGATATGAGCTTTGAAGGAAGAATACCACTTGCTGAGGGCGTCTATCTGGGGATCTCATGTCAAGGGGGGATGGGGAGAAGGTAAAATTTTCTAAGCAACTGATACTTTAAGTCCAAAGGGTAAGTTTATATTATCAAGGGAAGAGAAATAGAAACGTCTTGGGAAGAGGAAAGTGCAGGCTCGGATGAATAACTGAAATAAGACTAGTGTGTTGGGAGAGTAACAAATACTGGTTGAATAGAGGAAGATTCTGGAAAGGTTAGCAGTGGCCGTGTTGGCCCTTACAGTCTATGGTAAGGATTTTGAACTGTGAAGTCATTCAGGGTTCTCAGCCCTACAGTAGTAGCATGATAAAATTGACTTTTTAAGATGATTCTCCCTGCACAGAGAATAATGATATAGTTAACAGATAGGTAAAACTTAATTAGAAAGAATAAATATAGAGACAGGGAGACCAGAGGAAAAAAGATTTCATTAGTCCGGGTGAAAAATGACACAGCCTTGAACTAGGGAGCAGTGGTCATGGAAAGACACGACAGACTTGAGGTATGTTTGGAAAATCACATCTTTAAGACTTGATGATAGATTTGATGTGGAGTTTGAGAGCAAAAGGAATAAAAAAGAATACACAGAATTCTAGCTTGAACAACTAAGTGGTATAGTACCCTTTCCCAAGATGGGGAAATAAAAGGGAGTGTGGGACTAGACTGAGGAAGAGGGGGGAATCAATAGCCAGCTTCAGTTGTAAAATTTCAACTGACCCTGAGTTATCAAATTGGAAGTGTTGAACCAGCAGTTGGACAGATCTGGAGCTTGGAAGAGAGTTGTGGGTTTTTTTTGGTTTTGTTTTTTGTTTTTGTTTTTGTTTTTCTTTTGAGAAGACAGTTTGGGAGTCATTAACCTACAGGGAATTTTTGGAAACAGGACTGGCACATATCACCTAGGGAAAGAGTAGGTGAGAGGAGGAGCAGAGGGCCCAGGGCAGAATCTGGAAGAAGTCCAAACAGGACAAGGAGACATAGAAAACAGATCAACATAGAGGGAACAGGAGGAAAGCAGCGAGTGGAGTGTGAAGTAGCCTAAGGGAAGAGAATCCAAGAGGCCCCACCTGTTGACCGCCCCTTAAGAGAAGCTGCACAATCACCAATCAGTACCTTCCATTCAGGTGTCTGCCTTGGGTCATTCCTGTTGGAGTTTATAATCAAAACACAGATTATTTTCTCTGTCACTGATGTCTTCATTTTTACATCATTTTTCTCCCAATGGGTCTTACATGAGCTGTTCTGGAAAACACATTTCTCTTTGTGAAACCGCATGGCTACAAAAGGAATTCTTGTATGCCAGGCGATCTCTATTTTTAGGTCAGACCATCTTAAACATAGAGTCCAAATTTGGTGAAAATGTATCTAGTATATGATGTAGTTAACAAACAAGTAAATGGTAATTTACTATTCCATTAATAAATATTTTTGCCGACAGATGTTAAATGAGCTATAATTTATCTAACCAGCCTTCATGCCACCTTCTTATCACCAAAAAAAAAAAAAAAAAAAAAAGATACTTTAAAAAAGTACCGGGGAGCCTGGGTGGCTCAGTCAGTGAAGTGTCCGACTCTTGATTTTGGCTCAGTTCATGATCTCATGGTCATGAGATTGAGCCCCAAGTCAGGCTCCAAGCTGGGCATGGAGCCTGCTTAAGATTCTCTCTCCCTCTCGTCCTCCTCCTCCACTTATGTGTGCACACACATTCTCTCTCTCTCTCTCTCTCTCAAAAAGAAAAATTGCCAAAAATGTGTAAGGGATGCAAGAAAATTAAAAACAAGTATATTTTATTAGAAAAATTTCTGATGGGGTGCCTGGGTGGCTTAGTTGGTTAAGCGTCTGACTTCAGCTCAGGTCATGATCTCACAGTCCGTGAGTTCGAGCCCCACATCAGGCTCTGTGCTGACAGCTCAGAGCCTGAAGCCTGCTTCAGATTCTGTGTCTCCCTCTCTCTCTGCCCTTCCCCTGCTCATGTTCTGTCTCTGTCTCAAAAATAAATAAAAATATTTTAAAAAAGAATAAATTCTGATGAATGTATATTCTTTTTAAAATTTTTCTTTAAAGGTCTGTGTGAAATATATTGTTGGTGGGAATGTAAACTGGTATACTTTGGAAAACAATATTATTTTATCTTTTTAAACTTTTTATTTAATAATGTAATGTAGAAATTTCACATAAGTGTATAGTTCTCTGAATTTTTACAAACTTATCACACTTCTAAAGTCAACCCTCTGATCAAGAAACAGAACAATTCCAATACCTCAGAAAGTGCTTTGATATTATATTTTTTAAAGTTGAAGCTTCACTAACCCTATAGCAATTCTACTTATTCACACACACATATGCCATATATATATATATATATATATATATATATACACACACAATTCTGTTCATATACATGTATACCCACATGTATATATGTGATACTGTATATATATATATATATATATATATACACACACGTATCAGTAATTCTGTTCATATACATGTATATACACACATATATGTATGCATACATATATATGTGTGTGTGTATATCTACAATATAAATTCTTACACGCAACTCTCAGAATTGTACCAGAATGTTCATAACAAATCTGGTTATAATAGCTTAAAATTGCAAACAATCCATATAACAATCACCTGGAAATAACAACTTGCAGTATATTCGCAGAATGGAATATAATACAGCAGAGAAAATTCAAATGAATAAACAACCTCTAAGCACAACAACATAAATGAATCTTAGAAGCAAATATTATAAACATAATGTTTATGTAGAAAAAGCAAATTCCAGGAGAGTAGAATTAATTGTATGACACCCCTTTTATAACATTTTAAAATGAACAAAATATATTTAGGCATATACAAATGTGTGACAGAAACAAACAAGCAAATAAAAACACAATAAATACAACATTAATAATAGTGGTTTCCTTTTAGGTGAGGCAGAGGGAGGGGACAGGAAGAAGCACAAGGGTGAGTGACAGTGCAGTATATCATCGAGACCAGGGCAATTGTGAAAGCAAAAGGGGGCACTATTAATAAGTAAAGCAGGGAAGTGATGGTAAGTAGAGACTGTCCCAAGGCAAACCTGGACTGCGGATCACCCTAGTTATTCACAACCAGTTGTTAGATTGATTGGTAAGTTCATGGGCATATTAATTAACTAATACAATTAATAATAATAATTAGTATTATTATATAACTAATATAATTAATATATCATAATAAAATAATAATAATAATTATTATTATAATATAATTAATATAAATTAAAGAGGGACATTCATGAACCAACGGTTTATGACTGATTCAATTCAGGAATCATCGAGGTCCAAACATAAGTAATACTTTGTCGATTTAAAAGTGTTAATTATTTAGTGTCCTGGGCTTTAATATTAATCCTTGGGGGCATGAATGAGAGGGATGGAACAGAACAACCATTTCCTAAAAGAGAGTCTAACTCAGGAAAGGAGGTGGAAGGGGGAACAGTTAGCCATTGTCCAGTCCCCTCTCTCCCAAGATCCAAAGAGTCAAAGTTCACAATGTAACAAATGTAATGAATGAAATGATTATTTGATTTTATACCTAACTGAGGTTAGGCTAATTACTTAACGAATTTCAGGGCACTCAGACAGGTTCAAGTTCTACCTAATTATTAAGCCAAAGTAATTGGATCCTGACAAAGTAGCTGACATTGCTTTATAAGTGTCCTTCAATAGCTAAAGGGAGTTTTGAAATTCAGTTGGATCCTCAGGTTTGTATAGGAAGATATTCACAATTCTTAGCCACCAATAAAGCACAAGAAACACCAATCCAAACAGGTCCCAGCCATGGCACTGGTGTAGGATTCTACAGCATTCCTGTTGCTCTGGCATGACCTCTCCATGCTGGATCATAAAGAGAGCCAGTGATCTCCAAGGAGAAGCCACTACAGCTTGAGTGGGAGGTGTGACCTCTAAGGACTTGAGCTGCAGCTCGTAAATAACCAGTTATGTGAGCAGGTCAATGTTTTAAAAATCGGTAAAACTACAGGTGGATAAAGAATTCATTCTGCCTAAAATTAATATAATTTTGAATATATTCATGAGGAAAGTGAATACAAATTGCCTTGCTTTCTCAAATAAATATGAGAAAAAAGAAAATAAAGCGATCATGACTGAGACCTCCCTTGGGACTTTGGAAGCCTAAATGTGATTCGTTTTATGAAAATCCACCTCTGGCTATGACCACAGTGGAGCATACCAGCTGAGTGTTTACCTGAACTTCACACTGAATATTACAGATCCTACAGATGTGCAGACTGAACCAGCCTCTGTCAAGACCTTGTCACTGTTGACGACAATCCCTGCATAGACACAATCAGTGTGTTTGACTTCCACTTTTTGGTTTGTGCATGATTTGATTGTAAATTAAATTTGACTTACTACATTAGAATTCTAATCTTCAGGAAATACCAAAGAGGTGCCTAAAATATTTTTAGCAACTGCAATAGAATACAAAGCAACGTTGGGACAATTCTCTCCATGGTACCAAACTCTTCTATAACTCCAACAATTTCCATTACCCCAGTGCCTAAAATAGGCATATGCTACATGTTTGTTGTTTAATAAATGAAGGGAAATCTGGATCTTAATTATGGCTTTACCATTTAGTTCTATACCTTTTTTTTTTTTACTTGTCTTTAAAATGGGAAAAGTAATAAAGCAGAAGCCTGCTGTGAGGTTTACTGACAAAAAAGAAGAATCAACATGGGAGATGCCCAGAAACTTATGGCCTTCCCCTTACACCAGAATATGATTAAAGAACCTGATTTCTGGAGCCCATAAGAAAACGATGGGGTTTCTCTATTAAAACAGTCCCTAGAGCCCAAAATGACCAGGTTTCTCAGTGGTGTAGAATGTTCTAATTAATACAGTATCGATATGTTGACTAAGTCCATATCACTCTGACTCAAGCTCAAACTAAATGCTATTAAAGATTGTGAATTCTATATCAGTATTGAATTGAACACACAAGGGAGAATTGTTTCTTTCTTTTTTCTTTTCTTTCTTTTTTTTTTTTTTTTTGAGAGAGAGACAGACAGACAGACAGACCAAGCAGGGGAGGGTCAGAGAGAGATAGAGTAGCCCAAGCAGGCTCCATACAGAGCCCAAGGCAGTGCTCAATTTCACGACCCTGAGATCATGACCTGAGCCAAAATCAAGAGTCAGACACTTAACTGCCTAAGCCACCCAGGAGCCCTGTGGGAGAATGTCCTATATATGATGGTTTTAAAGGAGGGAAAGAGAGAAATCACAGCAATTAGTCCTAACTAACAGAGTGAAAAATGGAACACAAGACTGCTAGGACAATACCCAAATTATTAATGAATTCTAGATAACAAATAGAAATATATTTGTCATAAATAATTATTGGAACAAAAGAGGTCATATTTAAACAGGATACTAAAATCAAACTAAGGAAATTCAAGAGAAATTCCAGTTTTGGAAATACAAAAAACAAAAAAACCAAACTAAACTAAATAACCTTCTTTGTGGTTACTAACACCATTACTGTCATCAGTGATTACTGAATGATTATTATCATCACTGCATGATGTACAATTTCAAGTTCTTATAAGCCTTATACCTTATATATAATGAACATGGTAATAAATGCTAAATGTGTGAACACATTAACAATATATGATAAGTTTCTTTCTAGGAACTAGCTCATGGATGTCAGAAGTTTTATATTTGGTAGTTTCAATTAATTTTGCTACTTAATTCTAAGTACTATATTAAGTTACCTCAGTTCACCCATCTGGTAAAGAAATTTTATATGTAAAAATCAAGGCTTTTCTTTTCAATCATATTTCTTTCACTTTCTGAACTCCGCTTTTTATAACCCTAATTATGAACAAAGAGATCATGAGAAGTAAATCCATTTCAACTTCTAGCTACATTCAAAATATGGAATATTGAGTCTCCATGGAATGCCCAACTCAGAAAGATTTTCCCCTGGGCCTCACAGGATATATTTTACAGCAGTTTGGGAGAGGAACCAATATTTTTTACGGTTCTCTGGAGCTTTGGATGGGCAGAAGACCACCAAGAAGTGGGATAAGTTTTCAGTTCTGTGGGTGTTACTAGAAGGGATTTGCTAAACCTACAAATTTCCTTCTCAGGTCACTATTAAGTCAAGGCGACATATATATAATATCTGTATGTGCTGGTGATGTAATTGCAAAACATATGTCTGTCAAGATAAATTTAAAATACATTTTTATCCCAAACATTTCTAAGGATACCCATGCAAATAATATTTTTCAGTTTATGAGAGACCAGTTTGTTAGTTTCTATAGAGGCTTTAAGGATAATGTGAGATCTAGTTCAGAAGAAAATTTGTTTTTCTATCTATAATTGTCTTTCATTTACATTTACATTTTTATACCTATAATTGTCTTAAATTTACACCTCATTGTCTTCAAAGGGAAACGTTTCTTATGCATATATTGTGAACATCAAGAGTCCTTGCAAAACAACAGAGAAAATAACATTAACACAATGGGAGTTGACTATCATAAGGATGAAAAAAGAGATTAATCATAGCAGTAATAATAATATCTAACTTTTAAAAAAGTTTTTCTTTGTGCAAGACCTGTGGTACGTAGCAATTTTATGCAGCATCTAACATAATTGTCATGACAATCTTATAAAGAGAAGACGGTCAGAATTGGAGTTGGAATCCAGATAAGTGAAACGCTATAGAATGAGGGTGGGAATAAAAGAATAAAGAATCTTTTAGCCTTTCCTGGTATTCTGTCTTCCATAACAAATTGTTTTTCAAAAAATGATCTTGGGTCTGTGCTCCGTTTCTCAAGATAATTCTCACAGTTGTAGTTTGGCTATACGAGTCAAAAGGTTTAAAAACCACCATGTTTTTTGAACCAGGATTTCAACCTCTGAGAATTTTAACCTAAAGAAATATCCTGCAATTGCATAAAATACAAATGCAAAGATGTTCACTAAGGCTTTCTGTAAGATAATAAAGACTTCTAAACAGCACAAGTAATATGAGATTTTTTAAATAAACAATGGGAGACCTGTGTGATAACTGACTATGCCCCATTATAAACTGTACTATAGGAAAAAAGCCTCGAAGCACACAAAGAATAGATTCACAAAGTATTGCTGACTTTAAAAAATGTATCCCAGTTTGTATAGAAACAAAGATATACCTATAATTTTGAAAAGGTCTTAGGGGGGGAAAAACACATCAAAATGGTAACCCACGACACTTCTCCCAGATGTGTTCAACACCAAAAGCACCAGTAGCAAAGGTGAAAGGAAGCAACACAATGTCCTCATAGACAGAACTCTGGTGTGATTCTAGATGTTGTTCTAAGTAGGAGCCTAGTTCCCTGGCCATCAGTTAACTCCACAATGCCCTTTGGTAACTCCCTTTTCTTCTTGAAATATCCAGGGCTTATTTCTGTGACTTGCACTAAGGATCCTGACAGATACAGGTCCTCGTTTGAGCCTACAGTACAGTCCTGTGTGAAACAGAAAGTTTTGCTCAAGCCAGGCTTTTGGGAGCATATAGGGAAGAAGCTCGGGTCATCACTTTAAAGTGACCATAATAACTTATTCCTCTGATTTGTGGAATTATAAAATGCAAATTCTCCACCCAGAGATAAAGTTTTGAGTAATGGTAGAGACACTGGAAAATTACTGAAATAATTTGGAACTACGGGGGGAATAAAGGGGACTGCTAGGAACTGAATTCCTCAGATCCCATCTAATGCATGCTTTGACTAATAAAGGCCTCAATGATTTCTACTGAAAGATTTCTTCAGAGCAATTCAACTTCAAGGTTAAGGTCTAGATTCAAGAAATAACACTCCACAGGATACAGGTTTATTCAGTCCATACAATGCGGAACTACCAAGAGCTTCAGAGAGGATTCTTGATTCCAATTCCCAGGCCCTGTAACTAGCACCCATGTGACGCACTAAAGCTGTTTCTACCCCGAAATGTCCCCACAGCCCAGTGATGTGGTGACTGAAAAGAATAGATAAGCAGGTAATTCTAAGGAGCAAAATGAAGAGGCGGCCATTTTAAAAAAGTCAAATAGAACTGATTTCACTTTTACATTCAGGACCACACTATCTCTGCCTCTCTCAAGCCACACAATCCATACACAATAACACACCTATTAGATATTTCCTATGGTCTTTTGACTAAGGGAGAAAAACTCAGACCTCGTTACATGGGCTGCCTGATATGCCAGTACCAGCTAGCCATGTATTCCACTGCAGACCCACTCATAAGTGGCTCAAAGAATATGAGTCCCCACTAAAAGAATATGATAAAGGGATATTCTCTCTTGTGGGCACGACCTGGGGCAGGAAATCTGGTTACCTAATTTATAAGCAGTCACTGATTTATAAGCAGTCACTGGTCATTAGGCTAGTTGGCCAGGAATTAGAAACACAGCACTGGGAAACTGGTGAGTACTGTCTGGGGCAAAGTTAGATGAATGTACCAAGTACAGACACACAGCATGAGGGTGGTTGTATCCCATGTGACAAGCTCAGTGAAAGACATCCACTGTTGAGGAGGCCCGCATATCATAGGGGTAAAATAATTCATGCAATGGATATCAGGCAGCATCCTTTCCTAGGCACTACAGTACTTATTCAGTGGGTCCACGTACAAAGGTACCACAATACCAGAAATAGAGGCTTCAAAAGGGCTCAATGCCATAGATTTTACTTCTGCTTATCTCCACGGCGTAGTAATGACCAATGCTTAACACTTGACATAGCATCATTCCCAAAGAGACCAACAACTTCCTGATAGCAGATTGAAAACAGTGGACATCTATAATTTTTAAGGGGCATCTACCCCTCCAGAATACATACCTATTCTGTAAATGGGCTTGCTTCACATCTGCCAGTACTATCATCCATGAACTTGTAGACATATCTTGCTAATCATCGCAGAATCGCACAACATATTAAAGCTCATTTTACAGCAAAAACCAATGGGTTTACAACCATGAAATTCACTTGTATTGCAATGCACCCCATTGCCCAAAGGAATCTGACCTCTTCAAATAGTGAAAGGCTTACTCATGATTCACTTGTGAGGTCATTTGGAAGATCACATCTTGATAGTACTGGGTGCTTTGAGACAAGGAACTAGTATCAGGTGGTGTTTCTCCCATGGCCAGTACACAAGAGTTTGGGAACAAAGAAGTAGAAGTAGGCATTACTGTTTTCACTGTTACACCAAATTATCTATAACTGCATCATTTTTGTTTCCTACCCCTATAACTTCTCATTCTGCAAGTTTAGAGGTCTTAGTTTCCAAAAGAGAAATACTTTCATTAATGACACAATAATTTTGTCATTGAATTATAAGTTGACACCACTTCATGGATAGCTTGGGCTTCTCCTGCCATTAAATTATCAGGCAAAGACAAGGGATGAGGGTTGTGATCCTGCTTACCAACAAGACATCAGTTTGTCGAAACATAATGGAATTCACTGGGACACCCTTCCCACCTTAGTAATCTTAAACACAGTTGTAAAATCCAAAACAATTGCCCAATAAAACCAGAACCACTAAGTGTTCAGACTCTTTGGGAAAGAAGTCTTGGGTCACCAACGAGATACAGAACCCTGACCCACTGAGGTTCTGGTTGAGGGCAAGAGGTGAAGGAAGCAATTTCATGATTAGAGACAAAAAGAAGGGCTGGCTATGCCAGCTCTGTTCATTTTTGTTATGCATATATTAACAAATTATGCATATTTTATCCTTTCCTCTTTCTTTACTATCTATAAGAAGAGTGTCAGTGATACTTAAATTTTCATTTTAATTCATAAATCACCATACTTTAAGGAACGACATCCAGATGTCCTGATGAAGATATTTTATCACCTAGAGACCTTTGCCTTTGAGAATGAAGAGTGAATAATGAGATTTCAAGTGACCCTTTTGTGGGGGAGAAGTGGGAGAATTTTTATTTGTATTTGGGTTGTATTTTGTTAGATGGAAACATGAAGTTGTTGTGTGGGAATAAGTTATATATGGTTGGGGAGAATGCCTGGTGCATAGCAAAAGAGGTAAACTGTGTGACACTTGTTTGTACTTGTGCTCACAGATTCATTCTCTGCCCTTACTCTGCTCTCCAGGAATTGGCTTTTTGCAGACAACATCTCCAAGGCTACTTTCGTCAATTGACTTATAGCTAGGGAGGGTAAATGGGAAGCTATAATATGAGTTTGCGGCCCAAGGAAGGAGGAAGTCAAGCCTACCACACCAACTCTCCCCCATTGTTTCATGGTTCTAATTCTTTTTTTTTAATGTTTTATTTATTTTTGAAAGAGACAGAGCACAAATTGTGGAGGGGCAGAGAGAGAGGGAGATACAGAATTCGAAGCAGGCTCCAGGCTCTGAACTGTCAGCACAGAGCCTGATGTGGGGCTCGAACTGACTGAGTTCGACTGAGCCAACTCAGGCACCCCTCATGTTGGGTCCTCATGAGTCAGGCTCATGACTGAGCCAACTCTAACCGACTGAGCCACCCAGGCACCCCTCATGGTTCTAATTCTAGCCAGGGATCTAAACAGCCCTTCTCACCATGATTTTACCTCCTTCTCAGCAGCTCTGCTCCAATGGCTCTTTTTTTTTTTTTAAGTTTATTCATTTACTCTGAGAGAGAGCGAGCATGCATGTACATAAGCTGGGGAGGGACAGAGAGAAAGAGAGAGAGAGAGAGAGAGAGAGAGAGAGAGAGAGAATCCCAAATCAGGCTCTGAGCTGTTAGCAAAGAAGCCAATGTGGGGTTCAATCTCAGGAACTGTGAGATCATAACCTGAGCCAACACCAAGAGTCAGAGCCACCTAGGCACGCCCATTGGCTCTTTTAATGTCATATCCTTCCTCTGCTCTCCAGTCCTGGATGGAAGTGCTTTACTGGTATAGCTAATGTTAGGGCTGGTATTCCATCATTGTTCGGCTTTTCAGTTTTTCTAATAATTTGATAAGAAGCTTTATATTCCTAATGTTCAGCTACCAGGCACTGACTGTTTTCCTCACTTGACCCTGACTGAGTCAATCTCAGGAGTTCAGGTAAAAGATGATGGTGGTTTAAATTAGGGAACTAGGGTGCTAGTAGTAGGGATCAAGAGATTTGGACTGGTTAGAAGATATGTAAATTGTAGGTGATAAGGAAGGGAGGCATCAAGGAACATGCTTGGTTTTCTATTTTGAGCATCTGCATTATTAATGCCATTATTTATTAAGATGCACTAGATACGGGAGGAACAACTTGGAGGTAAGAATTAAACATTCCACTTTAGATGGGTTTATCATGAGATCCCTGTAGGATTGCCAAATGGATTTCTTTAGTTGGCAGATGGCTAGTGGAATCAAGAGATTTGTGGAAAACTCTAGGCTCCTGAACGCCATCCTTAAGTTCTATGCCTTCTTTTTCACTTGCAGTTAACATCAGAGTGGTCAGATTCCAGCTTTATTTGTGGTTCTTAGCCCACAGCGGCTGGGGGTTGGGTCGGATGGAGTTTCTAGGAATATATCCATTTAAACTATATTCCCATAGAACAAAATTAATTGACTGACTGCTTCAGTTTACTAAAAAGCATCTTACCTTATTTTGAGGTGACAAAAGGAAGTGAGCGTCTAAACAGCAAAAATTTGAGGCAATATTTAGGTGCGTATTTTAATACTCGGAGAGCAATGGGAAATCTAGTTACCCAACAACCAATTGCACTTACCAACAGCTTGAAAGATTGCCCTCAGTCAACATTTTCTTTTAAGACATCATCAATTTGCTGCTTTAGTCTCAACTAAATTTCATCAGATGGAAAAAAGGGGAAAAAACAGGCAGTCCTACTGACCCCAGAAAGAAATCATGGAATCTAAAGTAGAAATTTGTTAGCACTTCGGTACACAACTGAAGGATGTAAAAGAAGTATTCGTTAGGATTTGGCTTTGTGAATTTAGTGATATTCCCATATTTCTATACTTAAATAATCATCAATCATTCACATATAAAACATAGTCAGAACTCAGGAACTATTATTAAGCAAGAATGGGTAATAAAACTTGAAAATATCACTGCTATATTTTGGAAAAGGAAATTAAGTGTCAAAATGTCATTCCAAAGTTTCACTCACTTAGGGTTAACTACTATGTTCTCTTGAACATATTTTTTAATTTAGCTAACCTTTTAGTGATCGTGTCTTCCAGAAACTTTTGTGGAGTGTGACATAAGGTGGGAATCCAATCCCATAGCATAGCTTTTCTCTATATTTCTGCTATATACTCTAGGTTTCCAGTAAATGTGTTTGAGATTGGTGTGTGTATGTGCGTGTGTGTGTATACTGAATGCATTATTCCCACTGATAGCTGGCTGTGTGTGTAGAGGAAAAAGCAGTGAGAAATGGAGAGGAATGGGTTTGGGGAATTCCCTTCCCAAGACGTCTTAGGAAACCAAAGCTTCCCATGTCTTGAAAGGTCAAAGAAAGAGTATAATACACTTATGAAAAAGAAACTGTCTTATCCAGTGTTCTTGGCCCAGTCAGCAGATGAAATATAAATGCTGTCATCGCTTACGTGTGAGATAAAGGATAGAAAGTGGGAATGTGTTGGTTTACTGCAAATACCATTCTTTCGGTTTGAGAACATTGCTGGAAATAACCTGCGCTGAGAAGAGCTCCCTGTGAGGAATACACGTTATGGGAAACGGTTAAAGGCAAAGTTTGGTCACTGACCTTCTCGATGTAGTTTAATCAAGCTGCAAGCACCACACCAAAAAAGACAGCTGCTTGAAGAAGGGAGCCATCACAAAGCCAAGACATTTTACCTTTTCTCTATTACATGAGTCGGGGATAAGACACAAGCGTGCAGTAAATCTCTAGTTCATGCATTCAGAGGCTGCACTGTAATAATGATAGACTATAAATCACCCAGAAATGTTACCTTTATTTTAGGACAGTCAATAGCTAGAAATAGTACTCACCAATAGCACAGATGTCTAGGAGATATAAAAACAAATGCTTGGCAGTTGTTTAAAAATGGGAAGTACAAGAATCTGACCTAAAATATATTAGAACACAACAGCGGTTTCATCGTTTTGTCCAGTTTCCAGTTTTGCGTCTCACTATTTTTTAAATCCCATGTTCTGTTGTTGAAGGTAGAACTGTAATTTTGGAGAAGTGAAAAAAGTGTCTGTCATGCGTTTCTTTAAAAACCTTGTAAATATTTGTAAAGCGCACATACATCCATGAGCTGTTATGTAAATTTGTTTTTCCTTGCAAGTTTCAGGATAATTGCATGCCGAGAATTGAAGTAAGATGAGGCTGTAAACAAATGGGAGGCTCCTGCAAGGCCCCGAGGGGACGGAACTAGGCTATCTATGTGCCAAATATTAGCTAATTGTGAGGATGACACTGCCTGGCCAGACTCACAATCTGCATCCCAGTGTCTGCCTCAAAAGAGCTGTTACAAGAAGAAAATGCTCATTTGTTTCAACTGTGACTGAATGTTCTGAAATCCAGTCATGGGCTTTGGAAATGGAGATCCTTCTAATCAGTGACCATATTAAGGGTCAAGGAGGCTTTTGATATTTCTCCAGGTAGGAAATGCACAGGGTTAACAGGCTTTACTTTACTTATCAGTTTTTTTTTAATTTAATATGAATCTGGACAAACTGGAATGTTATGGAAAAGTGAATCACACTTTTAAAAAAATCTTCTTTTTACGTGTTTTTTTTCTTGCATCCCACTTTTTTTGGTGGGGGGCGGGGGAGGGCGGGCGGAGGGGTATTGTCAGGAAATAGAACAAGTTGATTTAAACAATTGAAACTCTAGAGAAATCTGAATCTTAACTTACCGGAGGTTTCAAGTAAAGCTCAGTTTCCTGTGACTCTCCATTTCCTGGGTTTAACAGGGACACAGATCTCAAGAATTAAAATATGGTGAGAAAGTCTGTCCTACTAAGATTTTCTCACCCCAGCAGGAAAGTACCATACCAGAAATTTCACAAGAAAGTCTGCTCTCATGAGACTCACAGCCAGACTTTTAACCATTTTGATAAGTTCAGAAGAGCTTCAATCAAAAAGCTTTCAAATCCCTGTCCCAAATGACCCCACAAATCCCTTTGAGAGCCACCCAACACCACTTCATAGTTCCCATAAACACTTGGACCTTTCCCTGTGAAAGCTGACAAGTTTTCCCGAAAGTCCTTACATACCACGCTCAGGCTCATCTTGCCAAATGTGCTATCTCAGTGGAAACTGCTGGAACTTTCCAGACAGATTTTATGCTAAAGGCAAAAAGTACCTCAGTCACCAATATGCCCACAGTTTTCTGGGACTAAAGGTACCTAAATATTTCAAATGCTGTGTATAGAGTCTCCTACCCTTTTTCTCCCTGTGTGACCAAGTATTGCTGTCATAATACTTTGTGAAAAATGTCTCATAACTGTAGTAATTACTGATGTCAACACCCCTGTTAATATTCTGGAACTGCAAACATTTCACATCAAATCTCCACGTGGAAAAGGGACTGTTCACCTCTACTTTGTGAATTAGCTATATGATTTATCTGTGGGAAACATTTCAGAAATATAGATTCAGAAAGACATCTACCACATGATGGCTTTTCCATATGGCATCTCATAATTATTTTGCTGTGTGTGAACATGATGAAAACAGTTTCATAATTCTCCGAGGGTCAGAGTAAATTATTTCAATTAGACATATTTCAGAGCAAACATTACCTTAGGGTTTATTAATAATATTACCTGAGAAGGAACAGCTGCCTTTTATGCATAAAAAGCTGTCAGCTTCTTACCACTCCTTACTATAGAAACCCTTTTGTGACTTTCAAAAAAATGGCAGATTTTCTCATGCTTTACCTAAACACAAAACTTGGCAGTAGGGACCTGGTTGTAATCCTCAGCATGGGAGCTAGTGGGTGGATTTTTTTTCTCTATAAACTCTTGTATAAACCACACCAGTCTCCTGGTATTTATTCTGGGTAATGCTGGAAATTGTACACAGATCCAACAGGCCATGTAAAGGAGTTTTGTAACTTCCTGAAGCTCTTTCATGCAAAATCCTTACTCTGAATGCAATTCCAGAAAGATGGGGCATTTCAGCAGCTTAGAAGGAAAGGCTTATTCTGTTGTCTTTTCCTCCTTCTCGCTGGAGTCCTGCAAATATGAAATAGGTCAATTGGGGCAACATAATAACAGCAATTAATTTGACATTAATTGACCTATATTGAAAATTCAATGCCCATTGAAATGTCTTTAGAGATAAATCACAAGGTAGCTGTATCATAATAATTAAGGATTGGAATTTTTCTCTATAGGTTGGTTGCCACTTTATAAGAGTTAGTTGGAGCTACAGATTACTGCAGGACATCAATTAAGCTTAGCTTTATTATTACCACTACTAGTCTCTGAACATGCATATTAAAAAATCTCAAGACACAGGAGTCTATGAGGTATATGGAAAAGAGATTAGAAATCTTCTCTGTGCCTAAGAAACGTATCGCTTTACCACAAACGTTCCTTGCCTCCCACCCCAAGATAATGATGGTTATTGACGATGTCACTGATGATCAGACGGTTTGGTAAGGGCTTCTCACCAACATGTTCTGCTTTTGGCAAAACTTTCCCAAGGCAAATGCACATTTGTCTTAGTAGAACTAGCCAAGACTTTATTCTTTAGGCATTTGTTGCTGGTTGGATGAGGGTTGGTATGGTAAGTGGTAGAGTTAGTCAACTTCAACTCCTCAAACATTAATCTCTTGGCACTGAGGTTCAGTGTGGCTTCAAATTCTCAGGGGATCCTAGCTGGCACCCTAACTGTGGCCTTATGACTGTTTCTTGAAACAAACAGACTTTAAGCACTGTGGCTGAAACTTAAAAGGAAACTTAAATGTAAACATAATCTGTCAAATACCTGCAGACCAAGTTCCTTCTCACAAACATACATTAAGCCACAATTAAAGCAGTCCTCCACCCAAGGCAGCAAGGAAGTGAATAAGGAAAAGAGGATTATTGGGAGATTGACTGACATCTGCCTATTTCGTGACTGAATACATAGCCAGGAGTGAGGCGCTATAATTTAAGAAATAGAAATGAAAATTGCAATCAGAAAGGCTATTTGCATAATTCTCTCCTATTTTATTTTAGAACAAAATATCAAGTTAAAAAGTGGGGATATTATAGAATGTTAAAGAACCCTCATGTTGTGCTTTTTATATTCCTCATAGTGGGGCAGAACATCTTTCTTGCTTTGCTGTAACCATTGCAGAAAGAAAAAAAAGCACAAATGCTCTGCCCTAAGTATCCCCACCATCCTACAATCTTATGCTTTCTAGATCTCATTTTTCCTCATTTGGTGTTCTGCCATGTCACATTCTTATTTTGTACTTGCTTTGACCCCGGCTAAATGATGAAGGACTAAAAACCAAAAGCAAAGCCATAATTGGGTAAAAAAAGATTTGGAAACTTCATTATCTCATGCATGAACCATTGGCAATAGGTCAGTATTTACTTATGGTACCATTTTATTCCTTGCCATGGTGGCCTCCATATCAGTAAATGGTACCATCAACCACTTAGTTGCTCCAAAAAAACATGGAGAGGCAATATTGACTGCTCTCTTTCTCTCACACTCCACATCCAAATCATTAGCAAATCCAACAACTTATCATCTCCGGGGCTATCACCAAGCCATTCTAATCATTTGTCTGCATCACTGCAATAGTAATGAGCAATGAGCTACCACAATAAGCAATGCTCCTCATACTGCTTGCTTCTACTGATGCTCCCTCCTCACCTCCACACAGTTGTTGGTGATCCTTTTAAAAGATAAATCAGAGTATATAATGTCCCTGTCCTCAATCTTTCAATGCCTTCCCATTATACTTAGGATAAAATTCAAAATCCCTACATGGCTTCTAAGTCCACACGAGATCCATCTTCTGGAATGACTGAATTGATTTCCTACATATTTCAGCTTACTCATTGCACTCCAATAACACTCGCCTTCCCATCTCGGGGCTTTCACACTTTGCTAGGAGTACTTGTGTGCTAGATATTTACATGGCCCATTCTCTTACTTTATTCACCTCTCTGTTCACCATCAACTTCCCAGAGCTCAACCTTTACCTATATATATATAGAACAGCCTATGGTGTCACTATTCTTTCATCCTACTTCATCTTAATTCTTAAAACTTACTTGACATTATAATATATGATTATGGCTTATATTTACTGATTCAATTAATCAGTTTCTTAATTATTGCTATTTCCTCTACCAGAAATAATGAGCTCCATGAGGTCAGAGAGTTGTATGTTTGCTGATCACTATATTCCCAGTGCCTAAAATATTGCCTCGCACAGAGTATATACTAAATAAGCATTCATAATCTAAATGGATATTTTTCACTCAATTTGAAAGTTTGAAACATGAAAATAAGGTAAGTGGCAGGATACATCACATAGTTTCATTATCCATTTTACATACTAAAGGAAGTAAATGTGTATCGATGACTAATTAATAAAAACTGGTTAATTAGCATGAAAATGGTTACACCTGATTGTCTACAACATTCATGGTTCATACTGATCCCCAGTACCACCTAATGCATTGACTGTCCTTGGGTTTATCTACTTGTGGCCCATCTTGTCCACTTTTCTTATTTAAGATCATAGCTTCAAGTTCTACTCATGTACCGATTGAAAAGGTTGAACTACCTCATCTCCAAGTTCTCCTCTAGTTACATAATTTTACTGAAAATTTAAAAGATATGACAAAAATCTTTTAGAAAAAGATGGAAACTTAATGGTGATTCTCAATGATTCAATATCCCTGTATGTTTTAGTTCACTAGCTACCCTACACTTAACTTTGTCTTTTATTAAGTTTATTTATTTATTTTGAGAGAGAGAAGAGAAGATAGAATCCTGAGCAGTCTCTGCAGTGTCAGCACCCAGACCAATGCGGGGTTCGAACTCATGTACCATGAGATCCTGACCTGAGTCAAAATCGAGATTTGGACGCTTAACCAACTAAGCCACCGAGGCATCCCTACATAACTTTAATATACAACTAAAGTCACTTGACAGCCAAGATTTACACTAGCCAATGGAACTGAAACTTACAAAGTTGACATTCTTATTAAATATCCCTGGAAAGTCTTATAGTCAGACAGATGAGAGGCTAATACGGAGATTGGAAAATCATAGCCATTGCACCTAATATGTAATTCAGTTTGTCCCAAGCAAACTTTTCGTACTTTAATTGCTTAATCTGTAAAATAAGGTCCACGCACAGAACACTTACTAGAAATCCTCTTAATATGGTCATATTCACAGGCTGGTTTCTCTGGAAGTAGGAAATGAGACTGAATTTGACAATTACAAAATGTCAGGAGAGGAGGCAAGGTGGTGCAGAAGGAGAAGTTGAATAGCCATAGAAGCACAATAAACTATTGGTCAGAAGCTCGGGAGAGCTCTAGTACATATATACCCCTTCAGAGTTACTCTGTCTTGGGCAGAAATGGCTGGATATTTATACATGTCTCCATCAGTCATCAGATAGGGATGGGGTGGAGGCAAGAAAAGCATGCCTGGGAGGAAGGAACCCATAGAAAGTTTGGCAGGCCCTGAAGGAGCTGACAGATGGAGACTCTGCTAGAAGTTAGGGCAGTAAGTCCCTTCTTACAGGGAATCTGGGTGACACATTTCCATTCTTTGCAGTCATAGTACCATCTAGCAAATCCTCTTATACCATTTATATTAACATGAAAGAATAATATATATCCCATGTGAGCACATTCCAAAAGACAGTTACTAACAGGACACCCTGTGTGTTACTATGTATTCTAGTTTTTCAACCTGTAATGAGCAATGACAGTAAAACTTGGTGATCTGTATTGAAGTTTATATGTATGTACAAGTGCCCATGGGCTCGTGGGGATAAGAAAAAGAACTTGAAGCGGGCAGAAGGTCATTTATAGGCTAATATTTACAGTACAGAAGAACAATTATCAGATTCATATGTTGTGCTTTGGCTGGACTGCCCCTTACTAGATTTATCAAGAACATTGGCTTGGGGCGCCTAGGTGGCTCAGTCTGTTTAGCGTCCAACTTCTGCTCAGGTCATGATCTCACAATTTAGGAGTTCAAGCCCAGTGTTGGGCTCTGTGCTAACAGCTCGGAGCCTGGAGCCTACTTCAGATTCTGTGTCTTCCTCTCTCTCTACCCCTCCCTCACTCACACTCTGTCTCTCTCAAAAATAAACATTAAAAAAAAATCTTTTTAAATTTTTTTTTCAACGTTTATTTATTTTTGGGACAGAGAGAGACAGAGCATGAACGGGGGAGGGGCAGAGAGAGAGGGAGACACAGAATCGGAAACAGGCTCCAGGCTCCAAGCCATCAGCCCAGAGCCTGACGCGGGGCTCGAACTCACGGACCGTGAGATCGTGACCTGGCTGAAGTCGGACGCTTAACCGACTGCACCACCCAGGCGCCCCCCAAAAAAAAATCTTTTTAAAAAGAACACAGGCATTAGCTATAGTCCTACTCAATTGGCTGTGTTTAAATTTTACAAAGTTTACATCTCACACCATACTGAAGGGTTCATCAACATATTCCTATATGTAGCTATTTCAAAAAGTAGAGGCTTACTTAAATAGAACATAATTCTTGAATTTTCTAGATAATTCTTTACTGTCATTATCATCTGTCCTGGAACTGCTAATCATAGACTATACCATGATTTTTCCTCATTTTCTCCCTTCCCAACTTAAATACTTTTAACATCATGTTGGCTTTTATTTTTTTTTCTTGTTTTCTGAAATACTCCACCAATTGGCTTAGACTTCTTTTTTTTTTTTTCTGCTGTGTCACCTTTTAATACAGGTTTTCATCACCTCCGCAAAAGAGACTTTTTTTTCTCCCCAGTGAAAAAAGATGGATTGGTAAGAGGTCCCACAGCCTATAAACTGTTTCCTTTTAATTCAGGCCCTAGCAGTTTGGCCTGGCTCACGTTCAGATAGTACTATAACTTGTCTGAACCCCTTCTAAAGGGCCTCCTGCTAGTGTATTTATGCCTGAGCACTTGGGCCAGCCTTGAAATAGCTTCTCTAAAGAGCGATGGGATCTGTTTGCTCACCTCCAGCCCACATTGTAATGAAGCATGACCCTTGCTTTCAAACTTCTGAGGTTCTGACCTCACCAGGTGAGGCTTTCCCTGGAAATGGCCCCCTGAGGCTAATCCTAACTGCAGTCCTGTGTAGGATACCACTAAGGGTGTTCACTCTTAAGGGTTTTCTTTCTCATAGCCTTGTCAGCCGCTTTCATGTACAGCCTTAAAGTTCCACGTAGGAAGTATTAGGAGGAAATTTCTGAAACTCAAGCTCAATCTGTTAAAGTTGTCCTTTAGCATTCAAAACACTCAGGATTTGAGGGCGAATGGCAAATTTTGCAATCGCGTGTTCACTTTAACTGGGGTGGTATAATATGCAAAAGAACAAAGAAATCTTTTCATCGTTAATGTCATTGCCAAGGAAAGGAACTGATGTTATCTGAGCTTTGATCTTTGTTTTCTTCCCCTCCCCCCACTGCTTAATTCAATTACAGATCTCTCCTTTCTATAATACAAGCACCACTCCTCCACAACTCCTCCGTAATTACAGACTATTCAGGGATCCTAGATGTCGTGCCATGGCATTGTTTTATTATAACCTCTACCAGGTACTGCATATTGCAGACAATTGCTTTTTTAAGGCCCCCAAATATCAGACTGCATGGATAACAGCTCATCCCGTAATCAGTAGATTATGAAGTGGTTGAAACATAAATGGAAATTAATGGATAGATTGAGACAAGAGGCTACTTAGATTCCTTTGATGAGATGATACAGCAACTTACAGCTAACCTAACTACTACTCCCTCTCCCCAATTAACTATGCAATTGCAAATTTATGAAAACATTTCAAACTAAATTTATATTATAGGCCTTGTCAAATGTAGCTCTCAAATAATTGTGGGCAAAAATTGAAGATTTTAACACAAAATTAAAACTTCTTTCATCTTTATGCCTCACTGCTTTACCTAACGCTCGGACTAGAATCAATTATTATGCTCTTTTTGGGGAAAAGAGAAAGGAGGCAAAAGAATGGATGGATAATGTTCATAAAAGGAAAGGACTGGTACATCATGGTAGAGTTTTAAGCATGTGTCTGTGTTCAGCCTAGTACAGAGCAACCTCAAGAAGATTCCTGTCTGCTAGAAGCTTACCATCTGGAGAAAGAAGATACAAACGAATGAAAAGGAATTAAGCAAGGATTTGTGTAAGTAATGAGATGTTAAATATATATATATATACATATATGTATAATATACAATATTATATATAATATATATTATACATATATAATATATATATATGTATCAGTGTGAAAGGGAAAAGCTACCTGGGGAATCAATTGCAATTTCTCTTCCAGAGTGTTGTGGAAATGGGGTTTTAATTGGGATGATGCAGTATGAGTTTAAGGAACCAAAGCTGGGAAGTTCTTCCAGACATGCAGTCTTGTCTGAGAGGAAGACCAGAGGATGTGCTAATCAAGAGGAGTCTTCCTTCGCTACAGTGAGCCAACATTACATTGCCATTCTCAGTAGCAATATTTTGAGTTTTCCTTTGGTTCAAAACATTTCCATAAATTGCAATTACTTTCCACAGTGTCGCATACATTTTCCCAGACAAAGGTGATTATTAGGTATTAAAGTCTAATCCCATAAGAAATTTGTGAATTGTTAAGCCTATTTCTTAACTAGTCAAGAGCAAATCCTTCTTTCTCATACTCTTTCATGCTAATGTTACATGTTATCACCTGCATGTCAGGAGAAAATTCTTCAGGCAAAGATTTTTCCCTCCAGAAAGAAAACAAGGGCAGTTACCTTGCTCTAAATATATCATGAGGGACTTTGATCTTTCAGTTCTTTTCATATAACTTTTATTTTTACCAAGAAAAAGTGTCCATAAGTTCAATTGTAGGGATGAAAATATGAGGGCAAAACTAATATATATTTGAAGGGGAAAGTAACCAGATTACAAAAGGCCATTTATACAGAAAAAGTGTACTTTACAATAAAGTGGTAAAAATGTCATAAATCTTTATGTGCTAAACAAATAGCATTAAAAAAACATTATATGAAAAATGGATAGAAACAGAACTTCTGTAGAAGACTTTGGTAAAAAAGAAAAAGCAAGCCCAAGGTCGAGTCATTTTCCTCCAAGATAGCAAACCAAGACTTAATTACAGTTTCAACCTATTCAAGGAATGTGACCTTATAACAGTCAACCTGAAATTTCCTGATCAGCACCACATGATCGAAATCCACGATAGAAACCCTCCTGACCCGTTCTCACCAGAAAAGACCTCCTGGCCTGAAACAATCTTTTTTTTTTTTTTTTTTGCTAATAAGTTCTTGCCCCACCCTGCTTCTTATAAAAACCTTCCATTTTTGTACAACTGCTGAGAGTTTCCTCTCTACTTGACAGCTGGGATGCTCCCTGATTCATCAATCACCTAATAAAACCAATTAGATCTTCATATTTACTTTGTTGTATTTTGTTTTTTAACAACTTTAATACAGTTCTGTCTTTGATGTTTCTAGTAGGTTAAGAAAAAAGAGGGGCGCCTGGGTGGCGCAGTTGGTTAAGCGTCCGACTTCAGCCAGGTCACGATCTCGCGGTCCGTGAGTTCGAGCCCCGCGTCAGGCTCTGGGCTGATGGCTCAGAGCCTGGAGCCTGGTTCCGATTCTGTGTCTCCCTCTCTCTCTGCCCCTCCCCCGTTCATGCTCTGTCTCTCTCTGTCCCAAAAATAAATAAACGTTGAAAAAAAAAAAAAAGAAAAAAGAAATTAATTATTCAAAAAAGTAATATGGTTGATTAATAAATATATTTTAACCATAAATTCTATAAAAACATAAAATATATAATATTTATATAACATGTGGAAAAAATAGTCATCTATAGTTTCACGAAATATTTCAATATACTCTACAAAGCAGAAATTATGCAGGGTACATTTTCTGAAAACCCAGCAAATATAAGAAATAATAACAAAAAGCTAAAGAAAGAAAACCAGCAAAAATTCTAAATATTAGGGAATTTACAATAATTTTGCTAAATAAATTTAGACCAAGAAGAAATAAAAATTAATACATATATTATTTAGAAGATAAAGAAATGAGTATATTACTTTTTAACTCTTATGAGATGCCACCAAGGTGGTATCCAGAGACAAAATACCAGCCTTGACATATTTTTATAATTACACAAGAGAAAAATGAAAATGAACCAAGCATTTGATTAAAGAAATTAGAAAAAGAAAACACACTTAAGGAAAATAGGAGAAAGATAACAGTGATGATAAGGGCAGAAATTAATTTATTATAAAAGAGGAAGATCATAGAAATATTATAAATAAATTCAAGAAGTATAAAGGAATGGAAAAAAATTGAGTGGGAAATAAATAAATAAAAATAAATACATGCATACATACATACATAAATTTGCAAATGAAATTGAGAGGGAAAGGATTATGATGATAACTATAATGGTAAATAGTATGTGTTGTGTGTTTCTCTGTAGCAGATGATCCTTAGAGATTTGTATATTATTTTAGTTAATCCTTAGAGCAAAACTCTAAAGTGCTTATTTGTTTTCCTGTTTTTTTTACAAATTTGGCCACTGAAATTGGGGGTTAATTTACTATAATCACAAAACTCCACACGTATCAAATATGGATTTTAATGTAGCACCTCCTTGCCTTGACTCCAAGACCTGTGCTCCTAACAGCTATGTTATTTCTAATAAAATCATTAGATAAATGGTTATAAGAGGTAAGAATGCATAATTCTTTTTTTTTCAACGTTTTTTTTATTTATTTTTGGGACAGAGAGAGACAGAGCATGAACGGGGGAGGGGCAGAGAGAGAGGGAGACACAGAATCGGAAACAGGCTCCAGGCTCCGAGCCATCAGCCCAGAGCCTGACGCGGGGCTCGAACTCAGGGACCGCGAGATCGTGACCTGGCTGAAGTCGGACGCTTAACCGACTGCGCCACCCAGGCGCCCCAAGAATGCATAATTCTTAATCAGTTTGATAAATTGAAAGAACTGGGCAATTCTCTGGTAAAATACATATTTCACAATTGTATCAACTTTAAATAGGCATCCCATGTATGTAAGTAACCATTGAATACATTGGAAATGTTACACTACCCCAAAAAATTCTCTAAAGATGGCTCTAGGCCAACATAATATTTTATTTTAACTAGTGAGCATTTGTGTTTAAATTTTCAGAGAACAAAATCAGCTCTGTATCATTTATTCTAGAGCTCCTAACAGATAAAAGGTACTCTTTTAATTTTAAAAATGAAATACTTAATATCAAAATATGCTTAGAGTAACAAGAAAATTAAAAAAAAATATTGTGCATTTATCTCAGTTATACAGATGTGAAAATACCAAATACAAGTACCAGTAATCAAACTCACCATTATAAAGACGTTTCATTGGATAAAATGCTATCCTATTACTTATTAAGCACTGTACAGAATAGCTTTTAAATCATTAATCAGCTTTACCTTATTTTAAATTTCTACAGATATTCTCATTAAGCTGAGGAACAAAGGAAGACTTCCCACCATCATCATTATTGCACAATAATGTTGGGAAGGTCCTGGCTAATTAAAGAGCCAGTGAAATCGTTTATACAAAATAAACAAAACCTTTGGAAAGGAGGAAACAAAGTTATCTCTATGACTAGACCACACTGAAAACAAAGCATACAACTTAAAAACACTTAAAATTAATGAATGCTGGTAAGATGATCAAATGCAACAGAAACATAATAAAGTCTTTAGCTTCTTAAATACTAGAAGTAGCCAACATAAAGGAACAAAATCCCATTGGCATCTAAGTATATTTAAGAGCAGAAAAGAGTTATTAGATGTCCAGAAGTGGAAACCTCCGTGGCCCACTACTCCAGTCTGAAATTTCTGTCACTTCTATCACTCGTAAACAAAATGCAATTACGATCCAACTAGGCACCAGGATCTGTCTAGACGCAGAGCAAACATTACAGGAAGAGTCCCACAGGTTTCCTTTCTTAGGGAGTTTATAATTTATTGGGATGAGTGGAGTAAGAGATAAATAAAAAAAATACACAAGGAATTCTCCGAGGGCAAAAAATACTATACGGACTAAAATAGACTGATAAGCTGGAGATTCACGGACTACTTTGGGTTGAGAGTTCAGAGAAGTCCTTCATCAGGTGACATTTGACATCTGAATGATCAGAGCCAGGTATATAAAGGTCAGATCAAAGAGAATTCTAGAAAGAATCTCCTGTTTTAACTTAAAACTATTTAACTTTTATAGTGGATTTTATAACATACACATGCTTCTTTTAATGTAAATATGCTATTTTTCTCCAAATATTAATGTGATATTTATGAGAAAGTCCATTTCGACTTAGTCTTCTCACCTTAGTTGCTTTGACTTTAGTTCACTTTGACTTATCTCATGAACTAAAAGTTAGATCTTGTCCCCCTTCTCTTATACTGTCTCCTCTTCCTCATTTCTTTTCATCTTATCTCTGACTCTCACCCCCATCTGAACTCATGACTGAAATGAAGAACGGGGTGCTTTGTTGAGATATTACTACAATTTGTGATACCCAAATGGCCTCAATAAGTTGTGTCCCACTTGTTACCAGTTAAGTTAATATCAAACTTTCTACTTCAGATCGTTCTATTTTACCCCTTTTCAAGTTGGTATTCACCTCTAAAGGTGACTTCTTCAAATATAAAAATATTAAAAATAAATCAATTCTAAATCTGGTAGAAACATGGTAGGAGGTTAAATCTGAAACTTTCCTCCTCTCTCTTGGAAACTATACAAGAAGGAAAACAGCAAGAACAAAAACCTATGAACTGCATTTCCAGGGAAATCTGGAGACAGATTTCAAATTGTCTAAGTGCTGATTAAGGCAGCTGAGACTGACAAAGTGTTTGGGTAACCCGTAATCCTTATAGAAAGAGGCAACACAAGTAGTAGCAAAGAAATGAAAAATGGAGCCAGGATAGCTAATGGTAGCAGATCTCTGAAAGTGCCAGAAAAAAGGAAATCCTTCCTTTTATGGACTGTATCCATTGATAGTGGTGGCCAAGAAGAGACTAAAGAAACACAGAACTGGCTGCAAAAGCAGTGAGGGAATGGGTTAGGTTCTGAGAGGCAGAGGAAGCATGGACCACAGAAGGGGTACATATTAAGAAAACTTTCATCCACAGACAGTATTTATGAGACTTTTAAAAGTATTGTCCTTCAGCAATGTCACAGGAAGCCTAAGATAAAGAAGGAACTATTCTCAAAGAGATTTGTGAACATGGCTTTTATCTAATGAAGTGAATGATTAATTGATATTTTTTTTTTAAAAAAAAGCTTTTTTAAAGTGATTATATTAGATTGGACTGAAGTTGACATGTACAAAAACTGTACAAAATAAAAAGATCTTTGAACTTCAAAAATTCTATAGCTACAAAGCATGTTGAGAAAGTTACATACATACTAGTATTTGTAATTTCTAATGAAAAAGGTGGGATGAGTTGGAGGCAAGAACCAGAAACCCAGAGGGTATAGTCAAGACTCTCAAAGAATCATTTTTTAGGGAGCTGAATTAGATTATAAAAACCGCTGAATTTTGGAATTACTCTGAACCACTAGTACCTCACGTTCTCCTTTTTTGACTTGAGTGTCTATTGATTCTATCTCTACCTCAACGTTGCATGTAGGGATGGGGAGCAGAGAGTACATAGCCCTAATTTAGTGGATAAAATCCTGGAATACACACAGATGTAATAAGGGGGTGAAAATTTGCAAGTCTTGGGAGGAGATGAAAGTATTTCCTATGTTGTAGAAAGTAAATAATTTTTGGCCAAAGGATGAATAGCTTAGATTAGAGATAGTCATGAATTATTTTCTACTCTTTTCATTGAAATTTCCTTCCCCTTAAATCAGGCCAGACTCCAGTGATTTTTCAGCTCAATAGAAGGTAGTTGAGATATCATTCAACTACTTCTGAGACTGAAGCAAGATCATAAGAAGCCTTTCAGCTTCCTCCCACGGCTCACGTGATACTATTTGTAACATGATTTGCCATGTTTGACTACCCCCGCCCCCCAGGGACATACAACTTGGAAAGGTCCTCAGATTACATGGGAAATGAGAGGATCCCAATTGAGCCCAACCTCTTGGCCATTTCCATCAAAGCACCAACATGTAAGTTAAACCATTTTGAAACCTTCAGACAGCCAAGCTATCAGGTAAATATTAACAAGTGAAACCAGTTGATGAAATATGGAGTAGAAGTATCATTCACCTGATCTTTATATGAATTTCTACCCACAAAATTGTGAGATAAAATAAAATAATGTTTCATACCACTAAGTTTTAGGATGGTTTGGTAGGCAGCAATAGATAACCAGAATATCCATAGTAGAAAAATACTATGCTGTCTTAAAAAAGAGAAGACTAAGGGTCTTATAATGAGGTATAATCATAAAGCTAACCACTGGAATATAAATACAAACTTTATGAAACATCAAAGCCCCAGTGAGAAAAAAAGCTAAGAAAACAGACCACATTTGTGAAAGGCTTAAAATGCACACGTATTACAAACAGACAGTGATTTTGCAAGGAATATATGTTTCTGGACAGCAAGTTGCCGATATGTATCAAATTTTAAAATTTACAATATATAGTTTGATCTGGCAGTTACACCAGAAAAAAAATCTTCCAAAATATATCATGAGAAGTGGTTGTAAAATTTTATGTATAAGGTTATTTATTGAATGATCATTTATGATGGTAGAATTTTGGAGTCATCATTATTGCTTCAAATGTGAAATGATTTAATAAATTGCAGCCCATCATATAACAGAATAATGTATAACCACTGTAAAACATGGTTTTGAGAATATTTAATAGCATGGAATCTGCTCAAACTATCATGCTAACTGCAAAAGAGCAGCAAAAATTATAGAATCCCATTTTATAGGAAAACAAAACACAAATTGCAAAAAACAGCAGCAAAAACTATAGAAAACCATTTTAGAGGAAATAATGTCATTTCATGGGAAAACAAAACGCAGATGAATATATGCATATCTATATATCTATGTATACATCTATACACACACACACACACACACACACACACATATATTGAAAAGATAGAAAGAAAACACCCAAATGTCAATAATGTTCAACTATGAGTAATGAGAATAAATGTTTATTTTATTCTATATATTTTGGAGATTACCTCTTCTATTTCCATATATTACATTAATATTGTGAAATAAATTATTTAAAAACATCAAATAAATAATTTTATTAAAATTTTTTTAATGTTTATTTATTTTTGAGAGAGAAAGAGAGAGACAGAGAGATCGGGGGAGGGGCAGAGAGAGAGGGAGACATAGCATCTGAAACAGGCTCCAGGCTCTGAGTTGTCTGCACAGAGCCCGAAGCAGAGCTCAAACCCGCCAACCGCAAAATCATGACCTGACCTGAAGTTGGATGCTTAACTGACTGAGCCACCCAGGTGCCCCCAAATAACTAAATTGTTAATCAAACTAATGATCTGCTGTCTTCTGCAGGGCGAACCTCTCCACCCTCTCTTTTATAGTTATGGAGAGGATTCCAGAAGAAGTAATGGTAGAAGTAACACAATTAAAATTCATAATTTATGGGGCGCCTGGGTGGCTCAGTCGGTTGAGCATCCGACTTCCGCTCAGGGCATGATCTCTCGGATCGTGAGCTCGAGTCCCGCATTGGGCTCTGTGCTGACAGGTCACAGCCTGGAGCCTGCTTCAGATTCTATATCCCCCCTCTCTCTCCACCCCACCCCTGCTTGTGCTCTGTCTCTCTCTGTCTTTCAAAAATGAATAAACATAAAAAAAAATTAAACAATAAAATAAAATTCACAATTTATAGCCTAAGGAGATATTTTTAAGCAAACTTCTTAAGCACAATTTATTCTCTAGATTTCTGGAATACCTATTGTTCCTGACGTGTCCATAGATGCTAGAAAGTTTTTCTTTAAATAACTACATATCATTTACATGTATTTTTGCTTTTTCAAAATCAAAACCTTGCTCCTTGCTTCTGAAACCATCATTTAGCCAGGTACCACTTCCTACTAGACATTGAAATCTGAACATGTATCACTCAACTATGTGCAGCATGGAAATATCTTACCTCTGACAAACTATGTGATTTCTTTGATCAATGGTGCCAAGATACCTTGAATAATACCACCAAGATCCTTAAACATTAAAGAAAGTAAAAAAGAAAGTTTTCTAAAACACTATTCTCTCTCTCGTGTGTTTGCTTTGTTTTGTTTTTAATTGTTGGTTCAGGTCCCTTTTTGTACATTAGGTATGTTTGTAAAGCTATATTAATTATTTTAGGACATTGTGTTACTCTTCTTTTTTTTTTTTCCTTTCCATTCCATGATCTCCTGGGATCATGAAACAGTTAAATTCTCCTCCGAAATCATCATATAAGAGCAATGTCCACAGCAGGAGCATCTGCTCATTATTAGATTATGTGGGCACTAGTCAGGGTAGAACTCCGAGCAGACTAAGGAATAGCAGTGGAAGCATAGTTGTGGCAAAGCAACCCACAACCTGAACTGCCAGGACACAAAATTACCCTTTGGTCTTGGCACGGAGATTGCCTCCTTTTTTTTTTTTTTTCTGTGCTCTCTTTTTACTTCACACAAAAAAACATTCCAGCTCATTACTTTACATTACTTTCAGTCAAGGAGCTGAAAATATGAAAAGATTAATTTCTAAATGTCTAGATATTCCATCTTCCTCTAGTTTTCTCATACCCTACTTTCCCACCCAAAAAGGAAGAAGAAAGTGCTTCGTATTTAACTGGGCCTGAAATCAGAAGAGCCTGAGTACCACAAGAAAGTCCGCTGTTTTGATATTTTTGGCGAGCACCAGGGGCGGATGTTCTAGAAACCTGGCCAAATTTTCAGCCCTATTTTGCCGACTAACTTGTGAGGTTCTGAGCGTTTGGAAGGAAACAGATAAGCAACTGAGCATCGCGTTTTATTTAAGTAGCACCCGATATTAAGGGCCTTCAGGTTCAACAAAGGTGACATTTTTGCAGCTCGTAGAGTCTGATTGCCTGACTCCATTGACTAGTTAGAGGCGAACGCGCGAGCAGCTCAGATTACCCACGCTAGGCGCAGACATACCGCAGAGCCAGAAGTGGATTTCCTGGTGGCTCAGTGAGGCTAGTAAACGAACCCCTGCTCACATCTACACTCCACATCAGATGGTTGATAATCCGGCTCCATGCTTGCTTTTTTGAGAACACAAGTGTGAATATGACTTAACTTTTAACTGTAACTGTCCTTTTCATTAATAAGTATATTCTTGTTAGCAGAACACACACACACGCACACACACACACTAAATAGGAACTATAGGAGTGTGTAGAGAAAATAGTTGATTCATTTTTTCTAAATAAAACAAAATAATCCTAAAACATTTTGCACATTATATGTTTCGCTTGAATTGAGGAAAAGAATGAGGTAATTCTTTCATACATAGAGGGGCAACACCATGCTGAAAAGTGGGCCACTGTGTACTTTCCATGAGTTGAGGATGACTTTTCCGAAACCGACTCCAAACTGCCTCCCCATCAAATTTGTCCTCATACCTGACTTCTCATTGAGATATAATTCAACTTTTTTTCTTCAGTAGCTACTCTGTGCTTCCTTTAACGTGTAGTATTTTGAAATGGAGGCTATTAGGCTAGTAGATGTTCAAAACATTAATTTGGACTTGTTCTTTGGATCAGCTAGCAGAACACAGGGAGTAGATCACTGAATAGATGGAAGTTTTTATTTCAAGCAAATAAGGTTTAGATACTTTTTAGATCAAGGTGTATTATTAGCTATAACAAGTGGAGGCATGGTCAGGGAAGTCAAACTTTAGCTTGGCCCTGCGTTTGTATATGTATTTACAAAGGTGAATGACTTTGTGGTGAGCACAGAAAAATCAAATAAAAGATAGGTAGATTCAAAATAGAGATTCAGATTAAAAATAGGATGTATTGGGGCGCCTGGGTGGCTCAGTCGGTTAAGCATCCGACTTCAGCTCAGGTCACGATCTCACGGTCCGTGAGTTCGAGCCCCGCGTCAGGCTCTGGGCTGATGGCTCGGAGCCTGGAGCCTGTTTCCGATTCTGTGTCTCCCTCTCTCTCTGCCCCTCCCCCGTTCATGCTCTGTCTCTCTCTGTCCCAAAAATAAGTAAACGTTAAAAAAAAAATTTAAAAAAATAGGATGTATTAGCAAAAGATCTAGAGAGTCCAGGAGGTGGTGAAAGTTAACTGAATATAAAACAAATACAATTATAGTGAATTAAACAGCAGGAATTGCCAATATTGACTCATACTTGTCCTCTTGTATTGCTGAATTGTTTACCAAAATACTTCCAATCTAGAAAGATGGAGCTAAAGAAAGAAAGAAGGGATTAAAAGCCCCATCGCAGATATCATGATAGATAGATCTCATCTTTTATTGTATTTTGAGTGAAACCAATATAGTTAAAAGACCTTGGGGGTACTCTTACTGTAATTCAAAAGATCAATAGCATCTAACATAACTGATTATCTTTCTTCCTTAACACACTATTCTTCCCTTGCTTTCTTTGACACTTCTCTCCTTCAATTTTCCTCTTCTGTCTCTAAATGCTTCTTCTTCAATGTTTCTTTTATTTACTATGCTTCTACCTGTGGTAGTGTCCAGAGGTCAAGCCTTGGATCCTCTCTCTTCTTGAGGTGATTCCACTAATTTCATGACTTCATATAACATCCATTTGTTGACAACTCGCACGTATGTCTGCATTCCTGATCTCCCCCTAAGCATCAGATATATGTATACTATTGCCTGTTAGTGATCTCCATGTGAACTACAAACCCAACTCCTTAAAAACATGCTTCAGACTGCCCTCTAAAACACATAACCTTCCTTAGCCTGCTCCTACATTCATATCCACTCCAATCTCCCATTCTTCTCATTGCTCAGGCCAAACCCATGACAGGTATCCTTGCCTTCTTTCCCACGAATCGCACAACATGCACTTTGTCAACATATCCTATGGGTTCTACCCAGAGGTATTCAAAATCTATTCCGAAAATGTCCCATTTTCTTTTCCTCCATTGCTACCACACTCATACAAAACCACAGTCATTTCTTTGAATTTTTGCAACTGACTCCTGACTGGTTTCCCTGCTTCCACCTCTCTTCTTAGTCCCACTCTCTGTTCTTCTTAGCAGGCGTACCCTTTTAAAATTCAAAGTAGATTATGGCATTTCCTGACCTAAATTTTCCAGTGACTTCTCATCCTTTTTGGAGTGAATGCCAAAGTTCTTCTGCTCTCCTATAAAACCTACAGGATGTGGCTCCTTATCCAACTGTCTGAGCTCATCCCCCTGAATTTTACAACTCGTTTCTCAGCCCCCATCATCTACACTGGTCTCTCAGGAACACCTCTAGCCTCAGGCCTTTTCGCTCACATACTGTCTCTCAGGGGAACACCACTCTTTTTTTTTAATATGAAATTTATTGTCAAATTGGTTTCCATACAACACCCAGTGCTCATCCAAAAAGGTGCCCTCCTCAATACCCATCACCCACCCTCCCCTCCCTCCCACCCCCATCAACCCTCAGTTTGTTCTCAGTTTTTAACAGTCTCTTATGTTTTGGCTCCCTCCCTCTCTAACTTATTTTTTTTTCCTTCCCTTCCCCCAAGGTCTTCTGTTAAGTTCTTCAGGATCCACATAGGAGTGGCATGCTTCCTTTAGGTCCTGCTTTTCTGTCGTACTATCAAAAGGCTTCCTTGACTACTCAATATAAAAATAAAATCTCTCTCCCACTTCTAATTCTAATAAGGTTGCAAGATTGGGGGTGGAGGAGCACCTAGTTATATTTATATTTCAGATAAACAATAAATACTTCATTTTTTAGCATAAATATACCCCAAATATTACAGAAGACATACTTCTACTAAAAAAGTTAATAATCCCCAATATTGCACAGGACATGCTTATACTAAAAATTTACTTAATGTCTTGTGAAATAAAAATTGAACGTAATGCCCTGGCAGGTCGAAACCCATCCCAATATTCCTCTCCTTTTATTTTGCTTTTTCTCCATAGTAGGTATCACCACATGACTTATGACATCTTTATTTGTTCCTTGTCTGTCTCTTGAACTAGGCTGAGGGCAGGGACTTTGTTTCATTCAGTATTGTATCTTATTACCAAAAACCATGCCTGGCATGCAAAGAGTTGTGGAATTAATGAATGAATGTTGATACATTACTATGTAGAGCTTGGGGATGTGGTCTACTTGCTCTCTGATCATCTCCCACGTTTTTCCTCTTTATCCCTACCCAGCTCCTACTGGTCCCTTCCCAGAAAAGGGTCAGGATCTGAAGGCCTGGTTCGGCAGCTACGGGCTTCTAGGAAAATTCTGCCTTAAGCCTTCCTGTCCTCTGCACTGTCTTCTTTACCAAGCCTCAGCCAGCCTGTTTTGGTTTCTCATGCTTGCCTGGTGTCTTAATGCAGGAACCAAAGACGAGGGGATGCTTGGTGGGCTGTGTTTTCGGAAGGAAAAACCCTGTTGGATAGTGAATGTCACTCTGAATTCTTTAGAGGTCAGGGCAGAGCTCACAGAAAGTCATTGTTTATGTCTGAAACAAATCTTTATTATGTGATTGAAAATGTTCTCAGTTACTCTAACTTACTTTTATTAAAAAGTTTAATGTGTTTTTATTTCTTAATGGCAGTAGATAAAAAGGTGTCATACAAATATTGATTTAAAATCCTAGCAAGTCTGCCCTCTTTTCTAAATCTTTTTTTGCTCTTTGAACACAAATATATGCATTCATGGACCTGTGTTTGTGTATGTGTGTGTGTGTGTGTGTGTGTGTGCGTGCACATGCAAGTTAAGAATACTTTAGGAAACAAATCACTGTTCCCTTTATTTTTAGGAAAAAAACCTTATTTTCCAGTTCTATGTTAACAGTGAAATGTAGCAATGCAATGTATTATCTAATTTATTGAAATTAGTGTTAATAACGGCACATCATATGAAAGTGTGCATGAACTCAACTATATCCCCTGAGAAAACCTGCCACACATGAAATTCGACAGCTTGAAAATTTAACCAGAAACAAGGTTAAAGTGAGAATATACTTTAATAGTATCAGAGCCATTTTACAGATAAGAAAATATAACAGTTTATACACATAAACATCTACTACAATTCACAAAACTGCTGTAATATTTTAATTACGAACTCCAAGTTTCTCAAATTCCAAACAACAACCAGCACTGTAAAGTTGATGATTACAATTATAAGTGCTAGCCATGACATTTCGTGAGAAATAATCTGCTAATTGTGTTCAGTGGTGCTTCAACGGCTAAAGTGAAAACTCCACTAATTCGTTCATGACTTTACAGACAGCCTGTTTCCTTGCCAGATATATTTTCCAGACAGTGCTACCAATAGTACTTCTAGCCCTTCAGCATGTCTTGCTTTCATTCTTCACTGAGGGCTATTCCCAAACTCGCTGTCTCTTTGAGCCTCACGACTAACCTGATCCCCATCGTCGTCTCCAGGAACCTCATTTCACTTCTTAATTTACAGACAACAAAGAATCATCCCTCTACTTTTAGTTCTACCACATGTAGCCTTCTATAATCTCTAGGCATGCTTCCTTCTTTGAATTTACCGTAGCATATTGTCCTTATAATAAAAAATAAAGTAAGCGAAAACTTATTAAGTATTGTATACCAACTACTTTTCTATGCAGCTTACCAATAGTAACTCATGGACTCCTAATACAGCCTCCGGCATAGGTCCTATCCTTACCCCTATTTTTTACAAAAGGAGACTGAGCCTTAGAGACAGTAATCCAGCCAGAGCATAGCTCCAGAACCCTGGCTCTCACCTACCAGGGCTCCTTCCCTGACTCTGTGTATATGTGTCTCCCCACCTGACTGGGAGATCCTTTAAGTTCAGTGGCTGTTTATTAATAAGTCTTGCATCTCTAACGCCAAGCATGATTCCTACATCATAGTAGGAATGACTTAGTTTCTTGCTAAATTAAATGAAGGAAGGAAAGAAGGAAGAGAAGGAGGGAGGGAGAACTAGAGGGGCACATTACCTTTTTTTTTTAACAACGCACTTGTTATGTTAAACTGTCAGCATCTTCTGAGCCCTCACCCATTTATTCTATCAAAGAAGCAAACAGACAACAAGACAAAACAAATCCTCACGCAACCAAAGCAAACAAACAGATGAACTAAGTCCTATTTATGCATAATTCATTTCTTGTAGGATATTGGACACAAGACATACTGAAGTTTAAAGTACTATTCATTCAGTCAACCACTAATGTAATAAATGTTTATTAAATACATATTTAGCTACCCAAATCCCAGGGTCGGCGGGGGAAGAGCTTGCCCTGTTCTCTTTCTTTCTTCCTTCCTTCCTTCCTTCCAGAAAAAGTCATCTTCTAACATATATGATTTACTTGTTTAATTATATTAATTGTGTTTTTTAAAGTTTATTTACTTATTTATTTTTTCTTTGGAGAGAGAGAGAGAAAGCATGGGCCAGAGAGTGACAGAGAGAGAGAGAGAGAGAGAGAGAGAGAGAGAGAGAAAGGGAGAGAAAGAGAGAGAAATATTGAGAGAGAGAAAGAATACCAGGCCGGCTCCACACTGTCAGTATAGACCCTGAGACCCTGATGCAAAGCTCACACCTACAAACCATCAGATCATGACCTCAACCAAAACCAAGAGTCGGATGCTTAACTGACTAAGCCACTCAGGTGCCCCTAATCATACTAATTGTTAATTATTTGCCTCATCTTTCTGCAACGTAGTAAGGTCCACTACTTTGCTTTATTCCCTGGTGTATCCTGGGCACATACAACCATGTCTGACACAGATAACACATTCAAGAGATATTTATTAAATGAATGAATTGGTGTTTTAAAAAAAGCATAAAAGAGCATAAAAAGAGTATGGTGCATTTAGTAAGGAAAAGGAATTGACAGGACTGGGGTCAAACTGGGCACATATAGAAAAATGTATATTCAAGAGTCATTGAGAAATATGAATGATATTGCCATTAACCAAATATATAAGAAAAGTAACCTAAAGTCTGGAAGGAAAAATTGAGAGTTAAATTTTGATAAGGTTTTAGTTGAGTTGCATGTAGAACATCCATATGAATTTGAGTAGGCAACCAAAAATTCCTAGCTACCTAGGAGAATATGCTATGGTAAATTAAAAAATAAAAATGATGCCTAGAGATTACAGAATTACTAGTATGCAAAGCCATAAGGATGAAAGTATTCAATACCTAATTATGAAAGCCAGTATTTGTGATTTATTTCATAGTTGATTTCTTGCTTTTTAGCCTTCTGTTGCAAAAATATAAATAGGTTGGAATACAGGATTGAAACTAAAAATGAAATAAAATATATTTGTTAGAACTTAGTATGTGTATATGTATATGTGTCCATCTGGCTAACAGTAAGATATTTGGAGTATGATTTGAATGGTCTCTCATTTTGCTGATAGGAAGATTGAAAGGAGCCAACTAATAACTATTCTGTCCTATACATTAGGAGTATGTTCATTCATGGAGAAATGGAAAGACTAGTATTGCAAGAGAGAATAGATAGGTAGAACAGGTCCTGTAATGAAGAAAATTATGGAATCCAGGAGCACGAATGGAAATTTAAATTTTGGCAAGGAGGAGGGAAAATAAAGAGCAAATATATAGAGATCCTTTAAGGAACAGTAAAATATTGATGGAGTATAATTTTATGATTTTGATATTCCAGGGCAAATATAAAGCCAGTGTTTCAGTCAGGGTTCTCCAGAAAAACATTTCTATATTTCCACCATTTGTGTGTGTGTGTACACATACACACATAATTATATTTCAAATAGATGAGACCCATCTCCATTATCAAGGATAATCTGCTTTGCTCAAAGTCAACTGATTATAGATATTAACCACAATCTAGCAATATCTACATTTGGTTCTGATTAAATAACTGGGCACCATAGTCTCACCAAGTAGGCACATAAAATTAACCATCACAGAAAGATCCTATGCAAAATTCAGGTTGAATAAGAAAGCAAAGAATACAGCTGGTCCCAAGCAGCTCCCAGTACATATCTTACCATTTGTTGAGAAAGGTAGAGGAGGGAAGAATGGAAGAGTAGGAGACAGGACAAGACCCTAATTGAGAAGACAATGGCCTAGTTAGAGTATAAATCAGGACACAGGCATATACTGGGAGGCTCAATGGACCAGGAAACAGAACACCTGGTTCCCAACTTTACATTTAGTCGTGGTTTAATTTGGTCATACACAACACCATTTCTCTAAGCCTAAATGGAACTGATTACACCTCCTTCTCCTGCATTAAAAGATCATTTTTCAAGTCAAATAAGATAATGCACATGAAAGACTTTAAAATATAAACATCTTTATATATATACATGTATTATTTCTATTATTGCCAATATAAAACGTTATGAGCTGAAGTCTGTCACTCAAATAGAGGTGGAGCTGAGTGAACATATGAACTCAAGAGATATAGCAAATTTAACATTGAAAGGAGATTGTCACCAATGCCACTGTCCACCTTATGTTGCCTATTTTGTTCCCTCAGTCTTATCTATTGGAGCTGCTCACTTAGAGACCACTGTTGCTATAATAAAGCATCAATATCCAGTTTAAAGTCAAACTGTGATGTGAGTGAATATGTATTGCTTTTACTAGGTTATGGTGATCAATATGGAATTAAAATGTACAAGTTCAAAATGAGACTTAAGTCATTCTCTGAGTGAAGATTTAGCAACAAAGACTGCCGAGTATTTAATCAAAAGGTGATTCATAGTTTTAATCCTATGTTATTATTCCTTCTCCTAGCTTTAGGAATGTTTTAGTAATCAAAATGTCTACACAGAAGACAAATAATTTGAAAGTCTTGAGTTATTGGATGTTCACAAATTATATAAGCAAACTGCATTTAAGCATAATTAATAGCATATATTGTATTGTGATTAATGGGTGAGAGAACAGCAGAAGAAAAATACTTATTTTTTCCCAATAAAAAAGAAACTTCTATGTGTATATACTACTTACTTTAACAAATCTGTGGATCAGGGAAAAGCATTATCATTACTATGAAAATGGGAACGCAATTTCTACGTTCAAGTGAAGGGCATTACCAACAAGGATTAAAATCTATATAAACCTGACATAACAAAATGATAATCCAAGATAAAATTTATGAAAATACACATGCTAGCAAGTAACTGTGCTGTGACTAGCAAAGAAATTCTTTCTTTCTTTTAAATGTTTATTTATTTTGAGAGAGAGAGCACTAGAGCATGAGCATGAGTGGGGAAGGGGCAGAGAGAGAGAGAGCTAGAGAGAATCTAAAGCAGGTTCCATGCTGTCAGAGCCCGATGCAGGGTTAGATATCACAAACTGTGGGATCATGAACTGTGCCGAAATCAAGAGTCAGATGCTCAAATGAGCCAACCAGGTGCCCCGAAATTATTTCTTAAATAGTTCCTTTAAATAACTACATTGCTAATACATTTGAATACTTATTTACAGATGATTCTTTGGTATAAAAGCTGGAAGATACCCTAGGTAAAATGCTAAAAGGGTTAGAAGACTATGCCAATTAAAGTTTGACAACAAAATAATGAGAAAACATTTCTAAAACCGAAATGTCAATCAATGAGCAAAATACTGTTTAGAATGTTTTGAATTACCCATAAAATTTCAGAAATATCTTAATTGGGTAAAGTCAATTCTGTGAACCCATATCAACCCAAACAAAATTCTCCTTCACTTGGGTTCTTCCAAAAAGCAGCCTCCTGAAAAGGGTTTTAGGTCAGGTCCTTAATTTCGGGAAATTCCCCCCAAAGAACAATAGGGATGGGAAGTGGAGAAAGCAAAACAGACGAGGGGCAGGAAAAGTAACAGGGAACTGATTACCACTGTGGAGACCGGGGCTCAGTGTTGTGGGGGACGCTGAGGGAAATCATGTCGAAGTAGTTCACCATGGGATTGCTTACCGGAGGCCAGCGGAGAGGAGAGTATTCCTTTGTGGTTCCCACGCCCTAGTGGTCAAAGTACCCTTGAGGATGTGAATTGCCTACACTTCCAGATGTTCACAAGCTCAGCCTTTAACTCGAAGGCTGTAGAGAAACCCTAGGGTAGCAAACAAGAGAAACAGGATGCAGCTGAGGCTAGATATTACCAGGTGCACCTGAGCTAGCTGGCTACCACGGCAATGGCAGATAGGTATGCTGCCAGAGGATGTGAAATAGGGCACCTTGTCGTAAGATTCCCCTTCTTCAGATATTACTGACACAGTTTAAAATCAACGTCGATGGCAATAGGTTTTTCGAAAAGGCCATTTTTTTTTTCAGAGAAAAAAATCCGCTCCACTGTTTTGAGCAGAGTTAGCTGAAAAGAGTCACAGGACTTTAGATGAAAAGTTATCTTGGAAGTCTTCCTGTCAAGGCATAAGCCCTTCTATATTATGGAAAAGGAAGCTCCTAGGGGTTTTAATACCACATGACCCCGAGCAGGACAAGACCTAAGTTGTTTTTTTTTTCTAATTCAGAGCTTTCTGGTTTTCATTTCATACCTGAGATGCATCCATTTGTTCAGCAATAATATTGACTTCATTCCTCCACACACTACATACCTGATTCTGTTTATCTGTCTCAAGTTAAAATGGTATCATTAGACATTTTTTAGCATCTACCACTACCACTAACGGAGCCAATAAAGAAACATGAATTCAGTTTTACCTCAGGATACATAGCAATTTATTATGTTGTATTTTCATTTTACTCCATATTTTTAAATAAAGTATTTTATTTTATTTTATTTTTTTATTTTAGAGAGTGAGAGAGCATGGGAGAGAGGGGCAGAGTGAAGGAGAGAGAATCTTCAACAGGCTTTGGGCTCAGCTCTGACCCATGACCCTGGGATCATGACCTGAGTGAAACCAAGAGTCAGATATTTATCCCACTGAGCCCCCAGGTGCCCCTTTTTCCCTCCATCTTGAAACATTCTCCTACCTCCGTATGACAATAACATACTTTTTTTCTTTTCCTCCCACGTTCCTGACCACTTGGTTTGACTTTTTGGCCTTTACCTCTTTCTTATAATTTCAATATGTGCAGTGTCCTGGGCGGACCGTGTCCCCCTCCTCTTTACCCTCTATCCTCTCCTTAGGCAACCTTATCCACACCACCTGCACACAAAAGCTGTGCACGCTCTTATCTGTGGTCTAGCTCCCTCCTCTGAGCTCCATACCACACATATGGTTTTACTCCAATCCTGGCCCTCTTCCTCGGCTCCTGTCTCTTTCCTCATTGAAGAGCATCACAGAGTACCAATTGTACAATCAATGAATCCAAGGCATCTTGTTTTTTAAGATTATTTATTTATTTATTTATTTTGGGGGGAAGGGCAGAGAGGGGCGGGGGAGAGAATCCAAAGCAGGCTCTGCACTGTCAGTGCAGTGCGGAGCCAAATGCAGAGCTCCAACCCGCGAACCGTGAGATCATGACCTAAGCCCAAATCAAGAGTCAGACACTTAACCGACTGAGCCACCCAGGTGCCCCTCAGTGGCATCCCATAACATGTCCTCTCCCAAACTCCTAATCCAAATCAAACTCCCTGAATAGTATATATGAATATTTATATTAATAATAGAGATATTGCTTCTGTTTATAAATAATAAATCAACATTTGTTGTTTATAATACACTAATATTATTGGTTTATTATAATTTTATCATAAATAATTATGTATTGACTCCTTTCTTCTCTCTTTTTTTTTCCACATCATCATCCCAATACAAACTCTCATTCCCCTCCTTCTTGGAGTACTGGAGCAAACTCCTGTTAAAAGTATCCGTTTACAGTGTGGTTTCCCATGGCACAATCAGAATGTTCTCTCCGAAATGCAGCTGAGGGATGCCCTATTCTTTTCTTGTGTCCTTTCCCCTTTCTCCTGATTCAGATGTCAGTGGCTGCCCGTTGCATTCAGCATGAAGGCTAAAACCCATAGCCTGCCCTCTGCCTGCTTCTCATGCTTCACATTTCCCCATCCCAGAGCTGGGTCATTGCTCCTTCCTCCTGTCCCTCAATCTCCTTCATGCCAGAACTCCTACTGTTCGTTTAGATGTCAGTTCAGTCCTGACTTCCTCTGAAGAGTAATTCCTGACCTCCCTAATTAGGCAATACTCTCCTAACATTTTCTTCTTCTCCTTTAAAGCTCTTATGCCAACATGGATTGATACTTTCTTATAGATCTCTGTAATCCTTTGAAAAATGCTGTCTGCCTTCTAGAATACAGGTTCTCACATCAGGGGGTCTTTTTCACTCACATTACACACATGCGTGTATGTGCCCATGCATGCACACAAGACACACGCGCGCACACACACACACACACACACACACACAGGCTCTATTCTGTCCTTTGGCCTTCTGATCCCACAGGAGTGTTAGGTACAGAATGGGCCATTAATACTTGGTTGAATTAACGAACAATATACAGACTGAATTCAAACATGAATTTGATATCAGCTTGTTCTCCTCAACATTAAATGAACCTAAGTGAATTAGATTTTGTTCACAGTATATGTAGATAGTGAGGATGAGTGGAAGGCGGTGGTATATGCATTCAATTCAGCCCAAAGTGTGACTGAATATTTCCTGACATAAATCAAAGACAGATTTTTCTGATCCCAGTCCTAATCAAAATTTTTAAAGTTTAATTAAAATAATTCAATCATAAATGCTGGCATTTCTAACACCGTATATCAAGGCTAAGACTAGAGTCAACTTTGTTTAATGGGATTTGGTTATAATTCTAGCCAAAACAAATGTTCTTTACTTTCGCCACATAGAAGACATAACGCATGGATCTTAGTGATCTTGTCATAATTATCAGTATGAATAACTGGATTTTATATCCTTGGGAAAAGGTCAAATGTATCTCGTAGCTTCTCATTTCAATCTTTTCCCCATCTCTTAACAGCAAGAAAAGTAAGTGCCACATGTTCAGAAGGTTGAGTGACATTATTTAAATTCCATTTAGATGTGCACTACGACGATCACAGATTCCTGGAGACGTGAATATTAAAACTAAAGTTCTGCTGGTTGCCACTACTTCGGCTCTATAAGTGTGAGGGGAGAGAGGGGAAGGGGACAGAAGAAGGGAAAATTTTGCAAAGAAAAAAAAAGGTAATGAACAAACTAGTAGAGATTTCAATACATTAGCAGCAAATGATTTCCCTGATCTTGAAGATAACATTTGACAAGGCTCCCCTCCAAAGATGAAGGCCTATGATCCTTGGAAGGAAAAGCATATGAGCACACCCAATTCACAGAGAATTTTTCATTATTTTTTTTTACGTGGTCAGCCCACAAGGTGATACTTACTTTCAGCTGATGATAAGGGTTGCAAGTGTGCTCTGGAAATCGTAGTATTCTTATAGGCATGAAAATAAAAGAAAGCAATGCAGGAAGGAAGGGAACATGCCTTATTAAAAACCATCCACATACCTAAAATAGATGCTTCAAAAACCATGGCTTTCTTCTTGGCTTTTCTCTTTCAAAATTGGAAAGGCAGGACGAATGCCCATAACAATAGGGAATGGTGAGGAAACTATAATATAAATATGTATTTTGTGGTCTTTCCTAAAACCTGCATTTTGAGTTGTACTTCATGGTGACTGCTTTAGAAATGTCAATGCCACAACAGACTCAAACTTTTCAAATTTGATCTGTTGCTCAAGACTGACGTGGTGTTCATATAACTATTTTTATTTCTTTTAATAAACTATTACTGATTGCTTCTGCAATTTAAAGTATTCCAAATATGAATGAATAATTAGTATACTTTTCCCTTTAGAGGAACTAATGTGGGAAAGATATGCAGGAATTTAAAACAAAGTGGCCTTTTCCCAACACTGAGAAGAAGCCTCTGGAATTATCCTAACACATAAACATCAATAGAAACATCCAGGGAAGTTTCTCCTCTGCATCTACTTAAGCTGTAGTAAAGGTACTAGGCAATTATTTTAGGAATACCAAATCATGTTGACTGACTTCCTCTGTAAATAAAATTTATTTGCTGAGTCCTCAATATCCCACCTGATTTTTTCTAGACATGAGCTTTCAACTATATCAAAGAACTATCAAAAAGAAACTATCAAAAAGGAAAGTGGAACTATGACTTGGTATTTAATAAATGTTGACTAGCTACAGTTTTATCTAATGTGTGTTCAATAAGTGTTTAATGTTTTTTCAAAGTTGTATTTTATATTATTTGATCAAGTTATGCCTTGATGATGAAATTGACATTTACCTTGAGAGGAATACCCAAATTAGATCCACATTAAAGGAGCATAAGCAGCCATCATTTATGCCAGGGGATCTATTAAAAATGCACCTATATTCTGTTGCTGCTAACTATATCACTTTGATGCTAGTTATATAGATTGCCTCCGTACACACACACACACACACACACACACACACACACTTGCCTGCATACACACACGTACACACATACACAATCTGTATCAATCTACCAGTCTTATCTCTAGGAAATAACTTACTAGAATGGAAATATTTTTCTCTGTTAATCTATATGTTCTATACAGTTGGAAGAAGATATTAACTCTAGTTTTCAGTTTCCAGAACTGAATGGCTTTTTTTGCAGGGGTGATAATACGTGGTTTAATGATCTCTGTAAACACACACACACACACACACACACACACACACTTGGGTGACACATGAGAGAGATCTCTACAGCCTCTATTTCTCCCTTCAGCAACACACCTTGAACCTCTGTTTAGGTCAGTGAGAACTCCAGACAGGAAGTAGGGCCTGAGGAGTAGGAATCTGTAGCAGGTAATTTTTATGGAAACAGACTTTAGAGAGCAACTCAGAAGAATCAAAGGCGAGTTCACCTTCAACCTCTGCTTTGATCAAAGAATAAAGTAAAAACCTTAAAACATTCTTTTTTTAAAAAAACCTTACTTTATAACTAAAACTCAATACTAAGAGCAAAATAAACTTCCATGAGTCCTCATCTCTTATTTCAACCTTGTGTATCTGGTGCAGTCAGACTCAAAACATTTCGCAGGACTCTAGACCAATTTGCCAGAAATTCTTCATTAATTGAAATGACTACTTTCTCTCAAGAGATATGTTCAAATCTCACTCAGATCAACAGTGGTTTAAAAAAAAGCCTAACGGTCTAATTTTGTATTTGTAAATTTCACCTCATTTTGTATTAAGAATGTATTAAGTTTGCAAAACCAGGGAAGAAAGAAAAGGCTCACCAAAAATTGATTGCAACCAGTAGTTTTCAGAATTAGTAATGGGTAAAATAAATCACCTAAGTTTCTTCTTGAGGAAATGGCAGGGCATGTCACAGAATAGTAACAGCATTTTAGGTGTTTTTTATTTGTCGTTTTATTTCTTCATTTATTGAACAGCATGTACTGAGTAGTTGGTATGTTTCAGGCAATGTACAAGGAGCTAGAGACAGAGCAATAAGCTTATTGTCCAGCTTATATTTTATCAGGAGGCACAGCATTAAATGAAATTGCACAAATAGTTGTGGTGGGATATTTTGAAATGCTAACTCATATTTTGTATATATTTTCCTGGGGCCCTAGGGTTTTTCTGACTTAATCCATTAAGGCCATCTATGGTTTTACTTCTGGGAAGGTATGCCACCACAACGTAAAGAAAAAAATAATGAAACTAAACAAGTCTATTCTTACATTTTCCTCAGGATGAAGCAGCTCAATAACCCCCAGATAACAGCAGCTCCTGGGTGGCTCAGTTGGGTAAGTGGCCGACTTTAGCTCAGGTCATGATTTCAGAGTTCATGGGTTCAAGCCCTGCATCGGGCTCTGTGCTGACAGGTCAGAGCCTGAAGCCTACTTCAGATTCTGTCTCCCTCTCTCTCTGCCACTCCCCCACTCATGCTCTGTCTCTCAAAAATAAATAAACATTAAAAATCAAAAAATAAACCCCAGATAATAGAAAATGTATTCACTCATGAGTTAGAACCAAGATATCATATTTGAAGTTGAAAGACAAAATTCCCTAGAGGATTATAGAGTGTACTTTAAAAGCTAAGATATGAATGGGTGCCTAAGACAGATTTCCATTTCCCTTTCCTCCTCTACCCAGTCAGTTTCTAGTAAGAAAAGGACACCCTACTCCTAGAGTAGGCTGGGAATTAAGTGTGGGGAGACCAGTGCCCTTTCCAGATGGAATCTGAGATGTCAGCAGACCACAGACTGAGAGGTGAGGCCAAGCAGGTGGACCCAGGTCAGCTCAGAAAGTTTTTTGCATCTGATGACAGTAGAATGATTCTCATGTGTGTGGCATCTGGGAGACTCAGTCATCTATGAGTGGTGGGATCAGAGCCCTGTGTTGGGCTCCACACTAAGCATGGAGCCTGCTTGGGATTTTCTTTCTCTCTTTACCTCTGCCCCTCCCTGACTCACACCTGCTCTCTCTCTCTCTCTCTCTCTCTCTCTCTCTCTCTCTCTCTCTCACACACACACACACACAAATAAACAACAACAACAAAATAATAATTCTCATGTGTTTCGTATAACCAAAGCTATAGCAAAGGGCCTCTCAGAGATTCCCATGACCCCAGTGGACCATGGGACCAGCAGGATTGCATTCAGTGATCTGAGAAAAGGCTAGAAAGAAGTTAGAAAGAGAAATTCGGAATTTCGGAATGGGCTTGGCAGGCAGGACTCAAGCAACTTGTGTGAACTTGGGGGACAAAGATTGAGACATGGGACATCTCAGAAGTTCTCTTCCTTGATGAGACCCTGGTCCTCGGGACCCTGGTATGAAGTCTTGGATCTGTGCAAGCTTCTTGATACTTAGACTCCATCCTGCTTTGGGTTGTCCTACATTCCCTTCCCCTTACACATGCTCCTTCCCACCTACCTACAGGCGGCCAAAGAGACTGGGACATGAGTCTTTTTCTTTCCTTGGGATCCTCCTATCCTAATCTCTTAATGTTTACTTTTCAACTTTCATTGTGCCCGAGCCTGAGACAGTTTCATCTAATGGCCAACAATGCAGCTTGGCTCTTTACTTATCAGGTAGTTTTTCAATTATTTTGCTCATACCCTGAGTTCTCTCTGCTTCTCCCAAGGAGTAGGCTCTTGAAACTCAGAGGCTAATACTTTACTCATTTTTCCTTTGCATTTGATGTGTTATCTCTTCTCTGACTTTTCTGGAAAAGGCCAAGGTGTATAAGGAAAAGGGAAAGCATCAGTTAATATTTCAAAACTTCAACCAACCACATTATTCTTTATACACAAAGTAATAAGCCATGAATATAATTATAGAATTTACACAGGGTATAAACTTGTGTGAAACAGATTCAGTATTATGAAAGAATTATAAGGAAAGAAAGAAGGAACAACAAAAAAAATCAAGTAGAAATTGTGTATATGTGTTCAAATATGTGCATGGAAGAGATCTGTATTCTTTGGTGTGGCACTGAGCAAACACAATTGGTAGTATAGACCATAAAGTTATCTGAGATAGATCTCAGTGTTGGAAGAAATCATAGAGGTGCCCTATTGTGACCTCAGAATTATTTTATGTTTAAGCACCAAAATTTATGATGCAGGACAGTTTTTTACATCACTATATAAATACAATGTTTTAACTGCAGTTAGAAAAAACATTGCTGAATGCAATTCTAAAATCTTCAAAAAACTTCCACGAAGAAGAATACCCTTCTGTCCCGGTTCTAATCTTCTTCAAGGGTTCTTTCTCCAAAGCTCACTTAGTGTGTTGGTCACATGGCATAGTTGAAGAAGTAGTGTACCCAGAGTCACTAATGTTTCACGCATTTTCATTTTGCCAAGTTCACCAGTTGTTAAGGTAGCAAGAGAAACACGAGTCCCAGTAAGAAAACACCAAAGAGGCCTGCTAACTGTCTCTTGATAAACATAAGTCATTGAAAACTTGTGTGAATAGATGACATTTTAAAAGGCAAAATCTTAAGTATTCTTAGCTGACAAATTCTTTGGAAGCTTCTTAAAGGAATAAACTGGCAATGCTCTCGCATTTCAACTTTAAAATGAAAGGCATCCCTGAACTTTCCTTCTTTAGCAACAAACTCCCTTAACCCCTTCCCTCCCTTCCATAGACAAAACAAACAAACCAAAACAAAACACAAAAACAAACAGTACAAGTTAAGATCTTCGGGGCACGTGCACGTGTGTGTGCACACATACACGCGCACATATCCACCTCTTTGCCTAGAGCAAGGTATAACCTGGAATATGGATTTACCCTTCATATCTCATTAGTTAAATTATTAATACTTTTATTTTCCTCCTTCGTTTAGATTGCATTTTCGCATGACAAAAATGGATGGTTGGAGCTTAGAAAATGAGAACCTGAATCAGCCATGAACTAGAGCAAAGTTGAAGACAACTAAATATCTTGGGAGTATTTTCGGTAACCCCATGAGCTTTCCTGACAGTTGGTCACTGTACCCTCACTACATCCTGTGGTGTTATGTTACACATCCAAAGTCCGTGATGCAACACAGCACACCTCCAAGAGTAGTGGTAGCTTTCCTTTTTCTTTTTTCTTTCTTTCTTTCTTTTTTTTCCCCCTAATTAAGTGGTTTCTCCAAGCAAGTCGAATGATTTAGTCGTGTGTTGTAGTTCTGGAGCTGTGAGTTCATTAAAGACATTTGGAGGTATTGTTTCTGTGAAGCTGAGCTGCATGTGGCCATTGGATCACATATCCACTTCCCTGCCATGTAAGAAGAAAACATCTTGGAATATAACTATTAGTTGGCTTTGTGGTGTTGGGTTAGTATGCCAGTCTGAGGTTAGAGCACAGATGAGATCCCAAGCCCTGGGCTTTGTATTATATAGTATTGTATTTTTGATGTTGTACTTAAGGGTCAATTACTGTTTCCATTATAAACCCTGTTTTTCAAAGGTTTATAACTCACCAATTTTCATTTTGGTATGCAAGCTGCATGAATATACAGGTTTTAAAAATAGTTTAAATTGAGCAGTGCCATTTTTAGATATAAAGAAGTAAAATGCACTTCTCATTGGTTTCAGTTTGTTTTGGAAGTTTCCAATCTAAAAGTTTATTCCATCTTAAAATGCAACAAGGCTTGTTTTTTGTTTTTTTTTTCTGTGTGTGTGTGTGTGTGTGTGTGTGTGTGTGTGTGTGTTTTAATGTATTTTCGTAACAGCTATTCACAGGAAAGATGGTAAAAGGAGGTCAGGGGAGATATCAAATGAAACTTCAAGGAGGAAAACAAAATATATTGTGCACATTTGTGGACAGATGTCATTTTAGTCAAAGTTCTCTAAAGCCAAGAAACTAATCAATCAATGTTCCCTCAGCATGGACACTATTTCAAGCTACTATTCTGGCAGGTACCGTGAGGACTAAAAGAGCTCCCTGCCTCAATGTGCTCGAAATCCTAGTTAGAGAAAAATAGAAGGACAGCAATATTAAGGATAACATCAACCTACGTTGAAACATCGGAGTGATAATCATGTGGCTAAGATTTTCAGAGGCAAAGGCAAGGCCGCTTACAGAGTTGTGCAACCCACTGGCATCCTGCAAAAAGAACTAGAGATTCCAATGCGTGGGCAATTGCCCAGATGTGGAAATTTACCCATCTCGGGTCATGCAAGATTTAGAACTCTCTCCCTGGTCATCGGAATTAGAAAATCTCTGCTTAAGGGCAAAATTGTTTTCTCTGTCATTCTCAATGTTTCCAGATGATAAAAGCAAATTTCCCCTTGTATTAATCTAAGCTAAACTTCTTAAAATGGTTGTCTACACTAGCTTTTTTCCTTCTGTCACCCAGCTGTCACCCCTCCGTCGATTCCAGTCTGGTTTCCAGCACCACCACATTGCTCATATTACTCTTGCCAAAGTCACGGTGACCTCCTTGCTGTTGCTGCCAATGAAGAAGTCTTTGGGTTTTTTTCTCTTTATCCAAATTTATCTCAATTTATAAGATTACCGTAGTTTTCTAGCTTTTGTCTCATGATGATATTTGCCATTTTTTCTTCTACCCAGTACCCACTCCCCTCTCCTTACCAATGTTTCTATTTCCCTTTTTGGGAATGTTCCATTGGAATGGAGTTTGGGTGGGAGTTAATTGTCACTTCCCATTTTGAAAGTTGAAGGGGTATAATGTTTTCTTTTCCCCAGCACAGGGAGTAGAGCTGTAAGCAGGGCCCAGCCAATCAGATCCTTTCTTCTGGGATTTCAAAGTTTGATCAAGTCAGGCTATAGGGATGATTAAAAGTCATATTCATGCACTGACAGTAACAGAAGACCCCCTCCAAACCACCACCAATTTATGCTTATTCTAGTTTATGCTATCCAGCTCTCCATAGCTTACCTTGTTAATGTCCATTTTCCAAACCTGGTTTTCCATGTTTTCTGCCTTTGTATTTTCTCCAGATATTTTTTGATATGTTTAAATTTTGCTTAGGATAGATAGTCAGTCTCTGTTGCTTATAAAAAGAATATAGATTGTTGTAATTTCCAATTCTCTGGGTCCTCTTTTTTATAGCTTTTGGAGATTCATTTTCCTCTGCCTATTCCTTACATATAGTTGCAATTCTTTCAGGTACTTGTTAATTTCCCTCCTCATTCTTCCCTACACTAACTATCCAACCGGGTTATTTCAATTAATTCCTTGACTTCAACTGTCACCCACATGCTACTGACTTCTAAATCTATCCGGCCATTCCAAATCGCTCCTCTGATACTCATAGTTCTTTATTCATGCCACTTGCACTTTTGTTTATTCTATAAATATTTAGTGAACTTCATAACTTTGGAGCAGATATGGTAGGCAATGGAGTAGCAATTAAGAAACAAAGTATGAGTTTTCCATTTCATAGTGGTCAGTCTAATAGAGTCCATAAGCCTGTGAACTCCATAATTCCATAAAACTTTACGTGTGATTTCATAGGTGACATCTAATATTCAATATCTCCACCCAGACATCTCAAAAAGAGTGAATTCGTTATGTTTCTCTGACATCTGCACTTGTATATTCCTCCTACTGGGCTCCCTGTTTCAATGAAAATATTCAATTGCCTCCACCAGGAACCTGAGCTTCAAACTAACTTTCCCTCTTCACTCCATCCCCATCTCTGTACCAATCATTGAAGCATATTTGAGCAACTTTCTCAGTACCTCTAGAATTTGTCCACAGTTATCACTTCTGCTGCCATCCTATGTATTTAGCCCTCCATCCTCCTTCTCTAGGACCAACATGACACAAGTCTCGCCTTTGGTGTCCAAACTGCAGCCAGAATGATGTTGACAAAATTCAAGCCTCTTTGTGATCACATTTTGATCATAACCTTTCACAGACTCCATAAACAATCTCAAAGTTATTGATGTAAATGAGTCAGCAAATGAATTGTGGTCTCTCTCTACGCTCCTTCTACTTGGCAGATCCTTCCAGTTTCATGTGAATGCCAACCAGGCCAGCTCCACTCACTCTTCAGGAAACTTCATTTTCCCTAAGCATCTTTACTATTCCTGCAAAGACCAGGTTATGTCCCCTTTTATGGGTTCTTAAAGCATCTTGTTTCTCCACATCCTAACATGCGTTACTCTGCATCATTAATTTCTATGTTTTCTGAGTAGATTTCATTAGACTGCAAGGCATTTGAAAGCTAAAATCATGTGTCTTTCTACATTACTTTATCTGTAGCACACAGCAGACCAGGAAACATGGGGTAAAGCAAATGAATTTTAGCATTTACATGATCAAAAACTCAACGCCAAACTGTGAAAATATGTGTGTTGCTTTTTTTCTAGCCTTTAAATACTTTGGGTAGATTGGTTTGACTGTTGACAGATGTAATGATATACATCTGATAGTTATGGCACTTATGTTTATGAGCTGTGTTGTATGGCATCAGTTCTCAGATGGTGAAACAGTAATAGGTTCTAGATTTATCCTTCAATCATACCTCAGACATACCACACGGCACCCTATGCACACCCTATTTGTTTTAAAATTAGTATGTTTGTGAAAATAGTTTAGAACCCATTAGGACTGGCTATTTAAGGCATGAAACATAGAAATCTGGAATCCCAGGTGTGTGATTTTGTTCCTCATAAGGATCCCAGAATGCTGTTTTTTCTCCCATTCCCATTTTGCTCTCCTTTTCTGCCCTAACCTTCTTCAAGGGCAAAGAGAAGTGACCTAAAAGGAGACCCAGAGTGAGATAATGTTCTTTCCTGCATGAAAAATCATCAGGATCTGCAGCGATCTGAGCCCTGAGACACAAATCTAAAAGATTTCCTTTGAGCTAGAAAAGAATAATTGGAAAAGAAATTATATTGAGTACCTAATATGTGTCAGGTGTTCCACTGAACTCATTGTTTGGCAGGGGGGAGGGAAATGGACCCATGAATTCAACACATTCTAGAGCAATATTGTGATACATGAGGCTCCTTGAGGCTTCCTGAGAACCTTTCAGGGGGTCTGCAGAATCAAAAATATTTGCCTAACAATATTAAGACACTTTTGCCTTTTTCACTTCCATTCTCTCTGGAGTCTACAAGGGGGTTTTCCAAAGGCTACATAATATTTGAAAAGAAAACTAGCTTAGTGAAGAAGCAGATGGGAGAACCTAGATATTAAAGAGATTTGCTAAAATGTAAAACAGTGGCACTCTTCTCACTAAATGTTTTATTTTGGAAAATGTAGCTATCTTTTATGAAAAGCCTATTTATGGCACAGTGATAGATTCATTATTGTTTTTTTTAAAAAATAAATTGATAAGTATTTTTTTAATCTCAGTTTTAATTTTTGGTAGGGTAAATATTGATAGATATGATACCCAACTGTTAAATGTCCTCAATAACTTTTGTGTGGATCAGAGTTCTGGGACCAAAAAATTTGAAAACTGCTGACATGGATAATGAAATAATCCAAAGAAGAGGCATCTATTCATCAATGATATTGCACTGAACATCCCTGGAGCTGAAATAAGTCCAGGTGCGGGCGATGACCAAGTGTGGGCCCCACACTGGGGGCACACTGTGGGCCCCATTCTGCCATGTGTCAGTCAGTCTTCTAGGACTGTAAGTACTAAGATAAAGAGAGGCTCATAACCAGTACATCCATGTAAATATCAGGAGTAGGCTTTCTCTGAGTGGTTGAGGACATGCCTTGCAGGACATTCTGTTGCTTCTTTTTCAGATCATTGATTCAAAGAGCATCATCATTTAAAAAAACTTTTTTTAATGTTTATTCATTTTTTTTCGAGAGAGAGAGAGAGAGAGAGGGAGCAAGTGGGGGAGGGGCAGAGAGAGAGATACAGAATCTGAAGCAGGCTCCAGTCTCCAAGACGTCAGCATAGAGCCCAAGGCGGGGCTCGAATTCACAGACCACAAGATCATGACCTGAGCTGAAGTTGTTCTCCAATCTGTTTGCAGCTAAATCTCAGCAGTTGTTTGGGTATCATGCCAAGCAGGTATGTGATCAATGGTCATAAAGTTACCAACTGATTGATCAATGATCTTGCCTAAAGACTGGCAGAGAGCATGACTTCATTGTTGGTCGACTAGTCTATTATCCACGTTAGCAAATTACATCTATGAATAAAAGCATTCAGCTACTCTCTTACTCAATGTAACTGTCTCATATTCTGAAAGAATGAACACAAGGTCAGTGCAAGTGTCCTCAGTGCCTTGGGAGAGGATTTTAGGGTTTCTCTTTTTAATAGACTTTTGCTAAGAGTAGCAAAGGCACCATAAAAAGAACAGTTAACGAAACTTGTTTTCTTCATTACCAAACTTAATATAAATACTTCAACATGAATGTTCTTCTTTTTTTTTCTTTTTTAAATTATTCATGAAGTCTTTGCTTGAGTTGGGGGGGGTTGGTGATATACAAGAGAAATCTCAGAAATGATTGCCATAGGAAAGCAGTAATACGATAGTTTTGAACCCCAACTAATATAAGGATGATGCATAATCCAAAAATATATATATAAGAAAATAAAACTAAGAATGCAGGTTAGTCCTTAATTTGACCTACATTAAATAATTATCATGTAGAGGTAAAACCATAGCTAATTTCAAGGACTCCAGAAGGCTTCAGCTTAAGTAAATGAGATCTTAGATTTTACACTCTGACATCCCTTGCTTTTATTTTTCCCTCAGGTGCAAACTCACATCAGGACCTCTTTCTGTGCAATTAGCAAGGTAACTGCCTACCTAGCTGGCATTGCCCCTTTTCATTTTGGGGTCTGCAAGCATTTGCCACTTACACTCAGATCATGTTTTTGTGAGAGGCCACAGAGTGACTTTCTTTAAAGCTATCAAAGCCTTCCTCATTATCCTTTATGGGCTGTGCAGAAAACATCTCAACTATTAGGCATTTCACCGAGTGCAGTAGAATGGGGTTTCTGGCCCCCTCCAGTTCCTTGGGTAAAAGCTCTGTTCATAATCAGTTTCTGGTTTTGTAAATGACCCTCAAGAGGTTCCTTCCGGTCCCACTTCAGTTCCCTTTTTAGTGTCCCATTGATTTTCCAGACTTTAGGAACGTGTCCTTAACTGCTGCTTTTCCACTGGCTCTCTCTACTGAATGCTAAAGGAACACTTTGTTACTTCATACACTGAGACTGGAATATCTTGAAAACTAACACACCATTTATAACAGTACAGTTTACAATAGGATTTCCTGCAGAAAGAAGGTGCCTTTCTCAGAAAGAGAAGGACAATTTCTGCACCCCATTTATTTTCAAAACTACAAGCAACACCCTTGTTTCTTGTCAATAAAAAGGAAGATAGACTAGAGCAGCAATCACAATACATAAATGATATTATTTGTCCCCAGAGTACATACCAAATAGTAATTCACTCAAAGAGCTTGCATGAATTATAAATGGCAGGAAAGCACAGCGAGGGAATCTTGGTCCAGACCCACTCCACACTGCTGTTACACGAACATTTTAAAGTCAGACTAGCCACACCATATAATGAGCTTGCAAAGGTATATGATTTACTTTTGATTCCCTTCCTGTCCTAATCTCATTTTAAATAATACAGGGACACTATAGAAGCTGTGAATCCAAAGATACATTGATTAAATTTTAATATCGAATAAGCTAATTGATACAGAATCTGAAAAACCTCTTGAGAGTGGCGGGATTTTCAAAAAGATGTCCCATAGGTCTGACCCACCGCTAAAATAATAACAACAACAAAATCATCAAGAGAACAACAAGAGAAAACCTTGGATCTTTAACTATATGCAGAAGTAGAAGACAGAGAGATAAGCTTGCAGAAAACTTGGGCATTTATGTAGCATTTGGTAATGTAATGATGTGCACTGAAGGACTCTGCTTTGACCTGACACTCGGGGCAAAGCCATTATTGTTTCTGTTGCTGAGAAAAAAAAAAGAGTATTCATGTTGTAATATAACATATTGTTATATTGTCCAGTTCTTTTCTAGCCTCTATAATAAAAAATCGTAGTCATTTTCCAAAGAAAAGTCGTAGAATGATCAGACCATAAGCTCTATAAATAAAAATATACCAGAGAATTTCAGTCTTGTCTCAGAGTACAGTATTCATGTGTCCTATTTTCTTATTTTTTCCCTCAGCATTTTCCTTGAGGTTCCTTTGAACAAAATAATCAGGGGGAATTGGGAAGGTAAAAGGGAAGAAATCTTTTCCTCTTGCAGAAAAGAACAATTGTACAGGAGAATTTCTTACACACACGCACATGTGCACACACACACACACACACACACACACACACACACTGAAAAGCAATAGTTCAGTTGAAACAGAATCGTTATCAGAAAGCCTGTGTTAGGAGCAAGAAAAAAAGATATAAAGCCAAAGACTCATCTGAATGATCCTAGTTAAGGGTCTTACCAAAGAGACAGCTTAAGTTATCTTTGAAAACTGGTGAGTTGCCCTGCTTGGCTGAGTTTGAATTGAATGTTCCCAAAGTAACATTTCACAAACAGGGATACCCTTCCATTTCACACTGCTCTTTCTCGAAATAGCAACACCATTTAGCAATATTTCATATCAAGACAATTACATTGCAGAATTATTATAGTCTTAGTGCTTCATTAAAATTAAAAAAAAAAAGTTAAATCCCTGTTTTGTTGAACACAAGAAATGAATAGTAAATATTGATTTAGAATGAATGCAAACATTTCCCTAGGAGTGGATAATTACTGCCTTTCTATGCAAAACACTTATATTTGAAGAAGCACTTCACTTACTTTGCCATGCGGTATACATTCTTTAGTACATTGTAAATTATACGTTGTCCTGGACAGTGTCTGCTCTATAATTTCTTATGTCTCTACACCAGAGTCAGTATGTAATTTTAAACTACAAAGTTTCTGCCAACTAGGAGAATAGGCTTAACTCTTTCTCTTTGCTGGGTTCTCAAATCCTTACATGAGGAGATCTGGAAAGCCATAGAACAGATGATCTCAGATCTGGGGCAGTTTGGTCTCTGTTTTTAGACTAACAGAAATGCCACTAGTTAACTGGCCACAGACTTACAAAGTAGAGACTAAATGGAATATAGAATGTAGGTACCTAAGCCAGTTTACAGCCTATCTAGAAGACATTAATTAAATAATTAACATTAGAAATGTGGAATGAAGTGTTTCAAATACTTGTTGCAGAAAAGGTTTAATTAAATATGGGGCTGTCGTAGTTAAGAATGTCTTTTGTCAAAATCTTTGATCTTCATGGTTTTGTCCTGCTGCCAAGATATTTGCAACATAGCACTATTGAAATTATGTGAAGGATTATATTTTAACCATTTCAATATCATCTAGATAGATGGTGATTTGGTTCAAAGGTTGATGTTAGAATACTTTTAAATGGATTTCTTAATGTAGAAATACTAGATAGTAAAAAAATTACAAACGATCGTGTACATCATATCATTTTTACCTATAAAATTACCCTTCTCTAAAGTAATAAAATACTCGCAAAATAACATATTAGAAAGATTGAAGTATTCACCATTCAATTCCCAGTTTTTATAAAATTGGTTTTTGTTTATTTGTTTGTTTGTTTCTTCCACATGTAAATGATACCATACAGTATTTGTCTTTCTTTGTCTTACTTATTTCACCTGCCGTAATGCTCTCAGAATGATGGTTGCCAGGGGCTGTGGTGAGGGGATATTGGGAAGATGTCGGCCAAAGGTTACAAACTCTCATTTATAAGAAGAAGAAGTTCTGAGGATCTAAGGTACAGTATGGTGATCGGACTTAACCATATGATATTGTGTACTTAAAAGTTGCTCAGAGTAGATCTTTAGTGTTCTCACTACACACACGCAAAGAGTTAACTGTGTGAGATGAAGATATGTTAATTATCTTGATCTTGGTAATCATTCCACTGTCTGTGTGTGTATATATACATTACATATAATACATATTTTACTCATATGTATATTCATGCTGTACATTTTAAAGACATACAGTTATGTTTGTCAATTATCCCTCAATAAAGTTAGAAAATATATAATTTTTTGAAAAAGAAACATTAAGGTATATGAAGAAATAAAGTCAAAGGAATGCAAAATTTGGAGTAAAGTTACTCTTTAGGAGATAAATGAGATGAAACCAAGTACTTGTTTATGTGTGTGGGTACAAAAGTACATCTCACTTCTATAGAATCCTCACGTTCAAATCCTGTGGGATTTAGTTATTTATTCTCTCTGGTTTCAAACTTCATATAACTTTCTACGTCTTGGACATATTAAAGTTTACAATATAGGAAAGAGAAACTACGCAGGCAACAATAACATTTCAATAAGATTATACCATTCATAAATGTGTTTGGAAAAGGTCGATCAAACTTTTACCCGTTTCCATGTCATGCAGTATCTTGTGGCATCCATTGAGCTCTTATGTTTATACCCTCTTCCATTTTTGGCTTATTTTAGACCAACTTGCCTGGTCATAAGAACTGCCTGGGGAGTTCATTAAAGAACAATTCTCAAGACCTTATTTCAGAAAGTCTGACCCGATGAGTCTGGAACCGGGCCCAGGAAACTTTCTTTTTTTTTTTTTTTTAATGCTCCAGATAATGTTTTATGATTAAGTTTACTAAGCATGATTCTAGGCCTTCAGCTAACTTATCCTCAATTTTATGTTTAATCAGTGTGAGCAGTATTTTCACTAGTTGTGCTTTAGAGGAGAAGGGGAACGTCTTCTCTCCAGCACGCCTGTTGCAGCATTAAAGGAAAGCACAGCTAGGATACAAAAGTAAAACTAATTAACAACAGATCTGTTCTTCAAAGAAGGTATTGACAGAGGTGTATGACCAGAAAAAGGAAGATGAGTTATTCAAGTGCAGATTGAAAAGGAAGTAGACACAATAAATGGACACAGAACTCAGGGGGCTGGATGGAGAGAAAACAGCTAAGTCAACCAGGTCATAAGTGATCTGAGCTCTGCTCCTTGCAAATAAACTAATTCCTACAGTTCTCTGAGAATGGACTTAATCTGCATAAGATTAGGTGGATTTTGAGGATGTTAATTTTTTTTAAATGCAAATGACAATTTCATAATTCCATAGAGGGGTGCCTGGGTGGCTCAGTCGGTTAAGCGGTTAAGCGTCTGACTTCAGCTCAGGTCATGATCTCACAGCTTGTGGGTTCGAGCCCTGCATCAGGCTCTGTGCTGACAGCTCAGAGCCTGGAGCCTGCTTCAGATTCTGTGTCTCCCTCTCTCTCTGCTCTTCCCCTGCTCGTGTTCTGTCTGTCTCTTCCTCTCAAAAATAAATAAAAACATTAAAAAAGTAATAATAATAATTCCATAGAAATTATGAATAGAGACCGTATTGACAAATTTACTAGCACAGAAAAACTTTTAAATGGCAGATTTGATCAGAATCATGTAAATCAAGTCCAACCTTGACTGCGTCTCTGTAAGTGGTATCAAGAGGTATTTTGGAAGAGAGCGGGGTAGATGTCCTAGATGATGTCAATTCTAATGTAAATGGCATTAGTGAACATCAAAGGTATTTTTAACAGTAAATAGTCAAATTTTACAAGTTGTAAAGGTAACAAACAGGTATGTTACTGTGTTTGATTTTGTCCATTTTGTCCCTCCACATTCCTAACCACTCTAATCAGTGAATACTGTAGAATTTTTTCCCTTCCTTAGGGTGCTTGTTAATACATAGGCAGTAGAGGAGGTGTGGGCAACACATCAAGTTTCTTACTAAAGGGAAAAAGCAAAAAAACAAAAACGCCAGAACAGGGTCTAGAATCCAACTCTTGACAGCCCTTGACTCCACGTGTGCACTGGCTTTAGGAACATTTCCAAAATGTGAAAAGGTAAAAAAGAATGTGCATCTTAGAATCAATAACATGTAGAGCGCCTCAAGTAAAACAAACAGATCGGCAGCCCCCTGAGGTTTTAAAGATGTTTATCAAAGAAACTCAAAGACTGATAAATAAAGGTCCAGGAATGGCCAATCCCCAAGTCAATCGCCAGGACGCTGATACCATGTCCGGGTGACCTGAGTTGCTTGAAATCACTTTGCCATAGCAGGAGAACCTTTGCCCTCTCAGATGAGGTCTTGAAAGACAATGGACAGGAAGCATATCTCAGAGTAGCCAGACTGGGGCCATGAAATGCTTTCTACCACCAGAACAAAGGGATCCTGCTCCTCCAGTCTAACGGAATACGGTATATGCCAAAAACTCTTGACCACTCCTTCTTGCCTTTACTGAATAGTAATCTTAGTGAATTTATCCACTCATTCCTTCTCCAATGTCCACGGAGGTGGTAATTGAAAATACCATTTAGCAATTGTCATTAGGTTATGAAATTGCCACATCTGTGTCAGTTTCCAGGCAAATACACATCCCTCAAATATCCTGAACCTGCATTTTGGATGTACTAAAAAAGTAAGGTGTGGGTTTGTAACTCTTCTGAAAGGGGTGAATATGTTTATAGTATAGAGGAGGGTTGCGTTATTTTAGGCAAGGACATTACAAAATTGTTCAGATATGAAAAAGAGCATATGTAGAGAAAAATGGCCCACAATTGGTAACTGGTAAGTGCATATCCACTAGACATATTTGGAGGAACAATCTAGCCTTCATTATGAGAAGGCCACATCATTTTGATATGGATCCTCTAGGAATTCTAGCTGTCAGATCACCTACACTGGAGAGCATATTTGTCAGCATGTGTAGACAGCCTGCCTAAAATGAATCCATTGCAGAGGAAAGTAAATCCTGGAGAGGAGAGGGAAATAGTAAAAAGGAGGGGAAAGAGGGCAGAGGGGAAGAGGAGATAACAGGAACCCATGGATCAGAATTCCTAGAAACATGAGAAAATGTAAGAAAAAGTTTGAGTTGGTTTCCTGTCATGGTCAATTGAAAGAGGCCTCATTAATACAGAATAAATTGGCTTTTGATTTAAGTTTTATAACAGCTTTGCAAAGGTGGGGTCAAATAAGAAAACTCTCATTGACTCCCTGTCATTAAGTCAGTGAGAGTAGAAAGAGGAAGCAGATTCTGTATTTTTACTTCTACAGAGAAATGGATCTAAATTTTCCAGGATGTACAACCAGGAACTATCCTGTTAATGAGGTCAATACCAAACAGCCATAATAACTAGCAATTATTGAATTCTTATTATGGTCCAATCATTACACAACATTAATGATATATCTGTATTAACCTTCCCATCCCCTCAACAACCAAATGAAACAGTTTTACTTGCTCCATTGTACAGACGAGAAAACAGACCTAGAGAAGAGAGACAATTTGCCCAAGGTCACACAACTAGCTGGGACTGGAACCTGGGCTCCTTGCCCTTACCCATCTATTCCCTTAACCACCATGCCCAACTTGGGACAAGTATACCAAATGGAATACTTCCCAAATACCAATGAAAGTCTTGTATTTATCTTTATCTCCTGTCCAAGTCCAGAATGAGAGAAAAAAGTGTTTTCCCTCTGCCAACAATACCACTAACATTGCTACATTGACATTATTCAGCAAATAACTTTCACTCAGTAATCATGGTGAGAACTTTCTGCCTAAACATTACAGACTGTTTTCCAGTAAGCACAAATCCAACTAAAAATAGACCCCCCAAATTCAAAAAGTAGTAAAAGAGGTGGCATTTAATTGCTATTAATTCTACTTCATGATTTACTTCAAGACCTGACTGACTGTTGGACACTGGAACAGAATGTAATTTGCTTGGCTATTACTCAGCATTGATGTTCAAACTTACCCTACTTCCGTCCTTGTGGCAGGACACCATTTCAGAAAGCTGAGTGTTCAAAGGAATGTTACTTCTGCAAACAGCGTTCTTAACGTCAGAGGATAAAGCATCACAGTTATGGGGAAAGTTGTGCATCTATCAGGAAAATATTCATCGGCCTACCCAGTTGGTCATGCCCTTTCCCTTTGGCTATCTGGATATATTTTAGTCTGTATTAAAACATCCGTGAGATCTCCAATCTTAATTATAAACCTTGAGGAAAAAAAGTCCAGTGCAAGTTATTTTCAGGTATAATATTAGAACCTCCTTCTAACTTCTTTGCCTCAAGATTTGCATAACTGTGAGGGCAAAGAAATCAAATCATAAAAATGCCAGATACTACAGATTCGAAATGAAAAGTAAACCAGCCCCATGCCAGTTTCTTGCTACAAGTTCCAGCGGAGACCAAAATCAACGTGACTGAGAGAAGATGTAGTGTAGAGAGAAAATCTCCCAGGATAATCAAGGGATAGATTTCCAAGTCTATTTCCCCCCACGGAACTGTTTTGTTTTCTCACATCAATGAGCTAGAATAAAATGTGGATCCCATGATCAAGCTGGCAGAAGCCATGCTCCCTACCTGGATGCTCGCAAATTGTAAATCACAACTTTACAAGGATTTAACTTTTCCCTTTCCAAAATAATCAAATGTTGTGGTGAGGGGGCCACTAATCATGACAAAAAATATACTGCAAATTCTTTCTTTTGGTGCCAAGTCCAATAAGTTCCCTGAGTGAAATTAAATGCACGATCTTATTCCAAACCACAGCTTCCCTTGGGGATGTTCAAATCTCAAGTGGGGGCTGAAAGGCCAGTTGTATCAAAGCCCAGGGTTACACCCATTTTTTTCAAGTTTTTTGTGTTTTTTTTTTCCTTTTTTAACTACTGCCTGTAGTGTAAATGGCTCAGGCCCCTGCGCTTTCCAGCCCTTACAGTCAGATCAGCGCTTCATACTTTCCATACTCTGCCACAAAAAAAGTGGGCCGGTCGCTGACTTCTCTTAGTTTCTCACAGTTCTTGTTTATTTTAAGAGATTCTCTGTTGAACCCCAGGGACAGGGGGGAAAAAGAGGAGGGGGGGGCGAGGGGAGACAGAAATCTGTTATGTTGTAAACAATCACTGGCTACATCTCTTAGATCTGCAGTATCACAGGAATTAGAGATGGAAAAGACCCATTAGCTCATCCTGTACACCCTATGCCAACACAGCACTATTCCCTACTGCAGATTATCTCTTCTGAGAGCTTTTAATATGTTTAAAGGGCAGCCAATGATAACATAGTTCCATTTTATTTCTTTTACTGCTTTGTTCTGTCCAGTCTACAACATGCCATCTCTAAGAATGGCTCCAGGGTGACTTCTCAAAGGACGTTTGACTGCCCATGAAGAATTAAAACAATATTTGTGCTATCCAACAACTATGTTCCATAAGTTCAGCATGGAAGTATCCATAAAAACAAATTTAAAAGAGCCAACATTTAGTCCCAGGGATGGAAATGTTACATGAAAAGCAATTTTGCCATAGACATAGTCTATATAGCTAGTACATTATACCCCAAATACACTGTGTGAGTATGCATATATGTTCACATAAAGTGCACACAAATACTCCTCAGTACCCTGGAGTGTTTCTGTTTCCGAAAGTTTGTGCCAAATGCTGCATAATCCACGAAAATGTGATCCAAAATATTTAAGGTTATGTTTCTCACAATTTTCTTCTTATCTCTCTTAAGTCACACATTTTAAATGTCAACTTGTATGGAGAAATATTTAATTTCAAGGATACTCCTCCATCAGGAAAGTCTTTAACTCTTTCCTACGGAGTTTTGTTTTTTCTTCTTTGTTCTTACCTTAAGATAATACAGAGTTGCGGCTTCCTTTTCACATGTCAAGCCCTGGCATCCTTACATATTAGACTACCAGTCCTATACATCAGGGAAAGAAACATGAAGTGAAGGAAACCTAGAATGATGAGCGAATGGCTACCATCCCAACCTATTGTCTTTGAAGGCTAATTGGAGATAAATCAATGTTAGTGTTTGTAAGCATACCATCTTATGCTGGTGATGAGAATCCATCCTAATAGAATATGTATTTTTATTATGTTACACTCTAAGGTATATAGTTTTTTTTTGGTATAATGCAGAATACATTTTAATTTTTAATACATTCAGTAAGTTTTACCATCTTTGATACACAGAGTAGAAAAATATAATTTCTTGGTAGTCTACTCAAAGGCAGGATAGTTTAGTAATCAGGAGTCTGGAGCATGAATTCTTTACAAGTTTTGTGATTGTGGGCACTACCAGTGACTTTCCTATGTGAATTTGGCCAAGTTATTCATCATATTTAATCATTTCTGAGATGTCATGGACTCTAACACTGAGGATTATTTTATGTACTATTAAGAAATTAAAAGTGATGCTAATTAAATGATGACAGTATGCATAGAATTTTTTAATGCAGTAACATTATATATGTCAGAGGAATACTGATGCCATTTTGTTTCTTTAAGAAGGTTATACCATCGCCTCTTTTTCCCAAACCACTTGAAATCAGTCTGTAAGTTTTGATTTTATGATTTTTGATCTGAACACAAGGCATAAAACAGCAAGTTTTGAGACTATAAGCAGGAAAACACTTTATAAAGCAATTACAGGAAGGTGGGTAAAATCAGTAAAAGGGTTTAAGAGGCATAAATTTCCAGTTATAAAATAAATAAGTCATGGGTATATAATGTACAGCATAGGGAACACAATCAACAATATTGTAATAATTTTGTGTGGTGACAGACGGTAATTGGACTTATTGTGGTGATCATTTTGTAATGTATAAAAATATCAAATCACTATAATATACACCTGAAACTAATATGCTGTTATATATCAATCATACTTCAATAAAAAAATAAAACTAAGAAGCAATTAAACTAAACATATGTAGTTGCAACAATCCACATATAACTCAAATGAAGTAAAACAATATAATTATCTATGACCAAGCACATTCATAAACAAACAATAAAAACTATGCCATGACAACAAGCAAACCAATTTTTTTAAACATCAGAACATTCAGCAAATTAACAGGGGGAGTTATGGGAAGAAAATAACTGAGCAATTTTTGAAATCATGCAAACCAATTTTTTTTTAATTCAGGGGTTGCTACTAACCAGTTGAGTGGTATCAGGAAATTTAATCTCCCTGGCCTCAATGTGTTAAATTATTTAATTATACAACCTATTGAAGTGTGAGACTTAAATGAAATAAAATATATAAGGGTCTTTCCCTGAAGCTTGATACATAGCAAACACTAGTAAATACTAAATATATTTTAGTTTAGTTTTTTTTTTTTCCATTAAAGTGCCAAGGATCAGTGGAGGTCATTTATAGCAAACATGATTATTATGAAGGTGGGAGCAGCAAGTGTGGTGATAGAAACAATAAAATAAAAGGAGCAGAGATTAAGGACAAACCTAATAATTTCTACAAAGGCCTTTATTAAAAGGCAAAGGTCTGTTTATAAAATCAGTGATTGATGGTTTATACAGTACTCCAAGAAAAATAGCCTCACTTATTCCCAAACAAATGTATATGATAAAGAAATTCAATGTACTTTTTGTAGTTTCAAGAATAGAATTACATTGGAGAACTTTGGAAGAAGAAAGTTTGGGCTCCATAAGATTCTTCTCCATTCTTATTTTGGAGGGCTTTGAGCTTGTTATTCCCTTGACAAAAGCTCTTCTGATGGCTGGTTCCTAGGAATACTCCCACCCTTCAGAGTCCTCCCTGACCCCCTGGCTAATGGGGCTCATTAAGCCTTTTGCAGAACCCTGCTCATTTTCTTCATAGCTCTAATAAGAATCAGTTATTATGTTGTTCACTTATTTGTTTAGCTGGTGACTTAAAGAGTGGCATGGTGCTAGGGTGAAGAGCATGGGCTCTAAAACCGTCACACCTGGCTTAAATCCTTGCTCTGCCACTTATTAGCTGCTTCTCTTTGGCAAGTTACTCACACTCTCTTCCTTACCTATCTATGAATGGGGAAAATAACACTTCCTACTTCACAGACTTGTTATGAGGAATAAATGAGTTTATACGTATAAGGTACATGGCAACAAACCTGTAGTATGGTCCCAATAAATAGTAGGTGCTGTTGTTTTGTATTATCTTCCTTTGTGTTCCAAAGCATATCTTAATGCCTGGCACATAATTGGCACTCAATAAATGTGTATTAAAGAAATGAAAGAATGAATATTCTGAAGAATGTTCCTTATGAGGAGATTTCCAACAATGGAAATCATTGCTCTTTGACAATCTAAGTCTGTCAGCCGACAGAATTGCTGAAATAATTCTCAGAAAGGTTTTAGACGTCATTCTACAATTATGTCAGAGATGTAACTAATTAATTACTAAGGTCTCTTCCAACTGGAAGATTCTGATATTGATCTAAGATAGTGCTCTTATCCCTTCCTCTGTTTGGGTGCTAGTTTTCTTAAAGGTAAAGTTTTTTGACTAGATGCTCTCTAGTGTCCATCCCATTCGAACATTCTATGTAAGCGAGTTGAATCTGTTATTACATTTTTCCTTCAAAAATTCCCATAGGAGAGGAGTTTTTCATTTGGCAACTCAAATAACTTGGTTCAATTAGCACCTGGGACAATTTTTCTACCTCAGGAGCAGAGAGCCCTGGCAACTTGTGACTGTGCTGTAGTCACTGCCATTTGGTGACAGAAACATAAACAATCCATTCTCCATGCCTCCTCTTTCCATTACTGGATTCTCCTTTACTTCCCACCTACCGAAGCAATATAGCCTCGTCTTATACGAGCAGCTCGAAAGCAGAGGAATTTCACCCACACAGCTCTGCAGAAATCAGAGCCAGAAAACTCCTATTAGGTCCCTCAAGCCACATCCCTTCCAGAACAAGAACATCCTCTTCAACTGACATTTCAGATCTTCTTCTGGCTCCAAAATAGGGCTGTGCTTCAGTGGTTTCTGTATGTGGTTTGAATAATAGTTTATAAGCATTCTGGGATCCTTCAAAAATAAAGGTTCCATATAAAGTGATATCGCTGTTTTGTTTGTTATAAAGGTTTGTGTGTGTGTGTGTGTGTGTGTGTGTGTGTGTGTGTGTGTGCGCGCGCGCGCTCGCGCGCATAGGCGTGTTTGCTTTATCTTCCTAGGAATAGTCACAAGCTTTCTCAAAGAAGAGAGTGTACCAGCAACTCTTTGACCTGCTTTTTTGCCAAATTTCTGATGGTCAGCCATTCAGAACCTGGCTGATTAATGCCCCAATTGCCTTGCTGTCAATGTACAACAGAAAAGTTAGTTTTGTAAGTAGTTCAAATATTATTTAAAGTATTACATGTTAATTATTGCTAATATATTTGCTCACATTTTTCTCATCTTAAAGTGTGTATTTATTTATTGTCAATGTGAACTCTGCTTAATTTTAATTACATAACAATACTTTATTGCCTTTGGATATGAAGGCTTGTAACTGTTAATTTGCTGAACATTCAACATTTAAAAACTCTGCTTGTTTCACTGTGCTGAACATACAAATTCAACTTAACATTACTCCAGGTGACAAGAAAGTCAACTGATTCACACAAATGTCAACTACCATTGGGGATGCCGCCCAAATTCTTGGCTGCCATCCAGCTTCTCTTCTCTCTCAGGGATAATTTCATTACTTTTTTGTTAGGAAAGAAACATGAGGATGGGAAACGAAGTCCAAGATGACATGGTAAGTGCTACCTTGCATGCTCCTTAGGGCTTTTTTCTCCTGAAGAACTTAAGGCAAATAGCCTAGAAAAAATATTTCTTTCTACCACACGCACAAACAAAATAAGCAACATTGCACCCACTTTACAGAGATGAAAGCCTGATTGTGGAGAAATAGGGTCACTGGTCATTGTAACTTAAATCATAGTCACAGAGACGGGAAAGGGCCAAAATCTGTCTCCTAAGTCCCAACCCATAATCATAGCCAAAAGACCACATTTTCTTGAAAATCACCAGAAATAGAAACTACAAAGACTCTCCAAAATGTAAAGTGCTACTAAAAGGTATGATAGTAATAAAGTTCTGAACTGGGAGAGTTTAGGCCCTCCGTCTGAAACTATATTAAAAAGAAGAATTATTGCAAGGAGTAATGCAATATATTCTTAAGAAGTCGCTATTATTTTGGATGATACAATAAGTTACATATTTATCAGGGACGTTTCATAAACTAAAGATAATTTCCTGATTTTAAAAAGCTGCTATTCACATCACAAGGCTCTGGATAACAGCCGTCTACTCTGACATGTAACTAATAATGCAGAGAAACCCAATTGTGACCCATAGTTGGGAATGAACCTCAACTTCTAAAACATTCCAATTAAACAAGAGTTCAGAGAAAGAAACAGACAGATATAGACTACTTGGAAATTGCTAATTTCAAGCTCTGAACAAAGTAGAACAAGTCTTCAAAAGAACAAACAGAAAAAAGGGGAGCTCAAGGGATAAATAGCTATTGAAGAGAACATTGGGTACACAATTTTTGGATCAGTTTAGAAGAACAGACACTGGGTATAAACTAGCAGAAAGGTTATGTTGAATAAGGGGCCAAGTGAACAACTAAAGGAAAATAATAGGTTCAGCACTTTTAAAACTATAACAGTAAATAAATAAACTAGTGTGAAAGGATATCAAGATTTCCCTAAAAGGAAGGATTCCTCAGAGGAATACAGTCATCGAAAGTAACATTAAGACACCAGCATTGATACTATCTTCACCAAAATATGAATTATTTTTATCTGTCTCTCCGTTTAACACATCTTCCCATTTAAACTCAGACAATGCCTCAAGGTGGGAAAGTATTAATCCAGAATTTTTGCAATTTAGGGACCATCGAGGTGCTAATAGAGTCAGTGAGTCTCATTTCAAGTTCACTTTGAGTAAGGAGGACCACAGAAAGGCTGCTCAGCTCACGGCATTGAGAATTCAAAAGCCTCATATTGGCTTAGCAGGAAGTCTATAATCAATTATTGCTGCCTATCATGGCCACAGGAGTGGGGGGAATCCAAACCCACCTGCCATTTGTTTGATTTTCTGATAGTCCAACCCTCTGAACTTACCGTTGAGGAATCTGAGACATAGGGAACTTGCATTTAAGAAAAAAGAGCTGAAGTAATTGGCCTAAGGGTATACAGATATTGGGTTTGTTATTCTTTACTGAATGCAGGTACACTGATGTCTAGTTCCTTACCCCTCCTTTCTTCCACTGCACTACAAATGCTGATTATTTGGCATTCTACAGGAGATATAAATCATGCATAGTTATACTTCTGTAATAATATAGTCTTAGTTTATGCTACTATAAAAATCTTAACGCTTAAATATATTCTTAAATTTTTTCAAGCTACTAATATCTATCTTTCTGAAAAAAAATTCTTACTAAAACTTAATTTCTCTCTCTAGGACATTTAATCCAATAAGTGTACTGATTTTTCTAGGTCTTATTCCTTATTTTTTTTTCTCTTTCCTTCTCTCTGTATAGAGAGTTTATAAATCTAACTGACTTAATCCCATTCAGTGTGATACTAAAACTAGTAATGAAGTGTAGAGGAACCATTAATATACCAACTTCCTCTAAAATGCACAGCAAGGTGCCCTTGAGTAATCTCAAATTACTAGCCATATTCCCTTGAAGCTTACAGCAAGAAGTATGGAATATCCATTGGCCCAGCACTTACCTTCTATAACCATACCCAATATAGAATTACTTTTCAGAAATCCAAATGAAATGTTATGGGTAACCAAATCGTTATTATAATTATAATAATTGGATATCTCATATCCATACCAACATAAAATAACCCAGTACTAACCCAGTTGTTCATCACTTAAATTTCCCCACATCATTTGGGTTTTTTTTTTTTCACTTTGTGCATAGGTTATATTTATTACAAAACTTACTTGAGTGCACTTGCAAAGACAAGAAAAGCAAATTTCTCTACAAAAGGCTCCCGGTGAGAAAACACACAGACACTGTGAAGATGGGTTGTAACCGAAGTGCCTTATGTGCACTTAGTTTTTTTTCAGCATATTTTTCTGTCTATCTTTAGTTGAGTGGTCACTGGGAAGTTAATGGTACGTCTCTGGTATGTGAGCCTTCCTCTGAAAAATCCTTTAACCCAGGCTACCCTTTATAAACTATAGCAGGGGATAGGAAAGTTATAGAGCGTATTTTATGACTGTTATTGCTTTGTCTTTCAGCTGCCCATTGAAGAGATATTTTGGCATGAGTTTACCTATCATGGCAGCGTGGGCCCATTGGGACCCATGGGAGGTTGTGATGAGGGGCTCCATTAACCAGTTTCATTATCTCAGGAGGCCCAAAGGAATGACACACTCACCAACAGTAAGGCTGGTAAAGCTAGAATGTCAAATTACTTTGCTTTGGGGTCAAATCTTATCAATTTCATATGAAAACCCTTTCTACCTCATGCTGATCAGGGTCTCTGATTTGCAACTGTGTATGTGTTTGATTAATAAAATGTGAAATAAAAATGAATGGATTATTCTGTTTGAACATTAAAATAGTTCAAAACACAGAAAAGACTAATTTATATTAAGGGCTTAAGAGTCAACCTAATGTTTTTCATAATGATGATGATGACAACGCACTAGCTAAAACTTTTATAGCATTTACTAAGTCTCAGGCATTGTTCTAAGCATTATACATACACTTATTCATTCAATCATCACGACAACCATTACAGGAAAGAACAAGTATTAGCCCACAGTGGAGCTGTAAAGTAAGAAGTGAGAAAACAGGGACCATCAAATGACATTCCTGTGGTCATATGGACGGTAAGTGCTGAAGTAAGCATTTGAACCCAGGCAGTGTGGCCTTAGAAACCATGCTCTCAACTTCTACAGGGAAGTACTCTGCTTGGAGCCTTACTGGTTTGCTTGTTTGTTTGTTTGTTTGTTTGTTTATTGTGAGAGAGAGAAAGAGTGAGTGAGAGAGAGAGAGCACACGTATGGGGAGGGACAGAGAGAGAGGGGAAGAGAGAACCCCAAGCGGGCTCTGCACTGACACCCAACACAGGGCTTGAACTCATGAAGCGTGAGATCATCACCTGAGAAGACATCAAGAGTCCTATGCTCACCTGCTCAACTGACTGAGCCACTCCGGCATGGGGTCTGATTATTAATTACACCAAAGATAACACAGCACAGTGACTTCCTTACATGTAAAATTAGGGATATTGACAATAGCTTTCTCAAGAGTTATTGATAAGATTTAATAAGTTTTTATTTGTAAGATTATACACCAATACTTGGCACAAGGTGAGTTCTGTGAGGTGTTTGCCAATATTAATAGTAATTCTCTTTTAAACTACAAAGCTTTTTTTCTTCACTTGAGTGCAAATCAACCTTCTTACCGGTGTTCAGTATGGGTAACAAATTAACTTTTAAATGACTTTGCTTTTCTCTAGCTACCAATATGCAAGGAAATTCAATTGACTGCCTAAAAACAAACCATTAACTCACTGTATTGATAAAAGTTCAGGTGAAACACTCCCTTTGCAAGCAGGGAAGGGGAGGGGAAGGGGAGAGGAGGCTATACATTGAGCAGAGGTGCCTGTCACCAAGGGCCTCGGTGCTGCTAGGGACTCTTGTTGAGTATTTTTTTTCCCCTACCTCATCACAATCACTCCTGTGAGACTGGTAAGTTACCACTAAATCTGTGTGCATAGAAACAAATTCTTAAACTATAACTTCCACCACATGATCTATACATTCTTTGGGCTAGGCTATCATTGCATAATATTATGCGGTTTTAATAAAACTCCACCCTTTGAAGCTTTGCTGCGGAGGAGAATAATTCCACAGCAGCTTTGAAGTATGCTCCCTCAAATAAAGGAAGAGAAAAAGCCATTGTTTATTTCACTACTATTTAAGAGTTAATGAGAGATTTGCACCTGTACAGCTGTTGTGGACTGAAACTAGCTCACAGAGTGAATGTGTTTTCTGCTTGAGACAGTTGTAAATGCCTTGAGTAAAAACACTGAGGACTGCTAATGGATAGGTTTATTTTAAAGCATGCCATCTGCTATCAATCATAGAGAAGTATAGGAAGCAAGTTTGGCTGGGCTCCCTCCTTGCGAGCCTGATAAAGACAGGGCTCCAGGACTCAGGAACATTGAGTCCTCAAGAGAATAAAACATCAAACCTACTCAGCAGCTCCACTAACAATAATAAAAATGCCTCTGCCTAAAGGTGACATTCTGAATTTACGATTATTTGTGTCTATAAAGTGTATTCTTTGGCTCCTGACTCATTCTGACTGTCTCACTCTGAGAACAATACATTAAGCCTGCCTGGAGTAAATGGAAATCCTATCCTTTTATTAAACCAGCAGCCAGTACCTGAGACGATCTAATGCCCTGTACGATCGCAGAAGATTTTCAGCTCTGTTCTGTTGCTTTTTTTCAAAATTTTCAGTAAGAAAATTACAAGTGAAATCTATGTCAATGTACAGAAATACATAAATAATGTAGGCAATTTGTGTTTCCTAAAAGACAAAATAAAATGAGATAAAATGAAAGAGTGAATTGGAAATCATTGTACTATTCTTATATCATGTGCCTATGACAATGCCATTGGCAAATTACATATTAGAGATACGTGTTAGTAACATTTAGAACCGGTTGCTTAGAGTTATTATGTTTTGTATGCCGTATGGACCAAGTATGTTTTCCAGAGGACAAAACATTATTTTCTCGGAAATCTTCCAGCTGTGGAATCGTAACCAATATTGCTTTCAAAAATGGATCCCAAAGTATTCCTTGAAAAATGTCGAGCCTGGCTTATTAAAAGTGCTGCCTGCTGAAATCCTCAGTGGATAAAATGAGTTGTAGTGGCATTGGAACCTTCCATAGCTTATAATGTTAGATTCTGCCTCAGATCTGCAGCTTAACTTAATTCTACTGTTAGCCTGGAAAACAGAGTTGTGGGTATTTAGGGAAAACCCACCTGGCCAGCAAACTCATGAGCCTAATTAAAGTTAATAGAGAAATTAAAAGAGGAAAACATTGGCTCAGCAGTGGTAAGAAGAAATGTATAAGGCAACAGAAATTCAGGGCAGCGACTTACATTTTTGTATTCTGCATTTGGTAGAAGCATCTCTTCCTAAAGACATGAAAGAGGAAGTGATATTATTTGACTTAGTATGTTTTATGGGCGATCTCTTACAGTTCAATAAATAATTTTCATGCTGAAGGAAATTAATGTTTTAGGTTAAATAGTAAAAAAGTGGAAATACTGATTCGATCAATGAGTACACTTGCAGATCCGCTGTGTGCCCAGCGTTCTACTAGGTTCAGTAATATGAGGAATTTTAGTAAATTAACACTAGTTTATTAGCAGTAATATTAGTAAAAATATTCTCATTATATGTGATATTAGTAAAATGCTTTATCCTCACCCTTTGTGGGGAAAAATGTCTAGCTTTGGACTGGATTGAATTCCAGAGCAATACTATAGTGCCAATCTTAACTAAATTCTTAGACACAAAGCATACTATAAGAGTTCAGAAAAGGGAGAAAAGCAAAGTTTGCAGTAGCTCGAAAAAATGGGTTAGGAAGCCTTGTACCATTTCCTTAAAAATAGAAAGAAGACATAACGTGAATAAAAAGAGCCTATAATTTATACTTACAAGGACATAAAAGATAATTACCTACTGAAATTTCAGCATACTTTCTGATGCAATAAGGGGTTAGATGTTGAGTCGAGTAACAACATACACCTAGGGCAGAAGGAAGCACCGACAATGCTTTAGTCCTTTGATAGCAGTAAAAAAAAAAATTCAAATATCCATACTGATGAAGCTGGAAATGTCTGTGTAAAGCAGGTGAGGTCAGAGTCAGCACAGCCAGTAAAGGGCACCTGCCTCATCCACACAGACAGGTGCCTCTACCCAGCACACACCAATCCTAGGGTTACCAGATCCTGTAATGTAGCAAAGGAAGCTAGATACCTGGCTTTTAAGTAATACTTCCCTCACGGCCAAACTAAACACATTACCACTGGGAGACAGTTCCAGCAGTCCTGCTCGGGGCCCTTCAACAGTCCATGACATAGAGACTCCTGAATGGTTAATTTCAAGAATCCTGAACTTGAGTCTAACTGCTACTAAAAGCTCCCGTATTACATTTGATGTCCTTCTACCCGGTGGACTCACCTAACTTTTCATGAGGCCAGCCCTCATGAATTATTTTAGAGGAGCCAGTCTGTTTCTGAATGTGCTGAAGGTTAGTGGGTTTCTTACACCAAATTTCGAATCCCTGACAAATAGTAGAGGGGAACACCAATGAAACCAGCACTGTGGTCGAGCCTGTGCTACCACACTTAGACTTTAGTGGCCATATCAGGAAGAGAAATACCTGAAGATCAGTGCACCAATTTGTTTTTTTTTTTGTTTTTTTTTTTTTTTCTTTCTCAACGTTTATTTATTTTTGGGACAGAGAGAGACAGAGCATGAACGGGGGAGGGGCAGAGAGAGAGGGAAACACAGAATCGGAAACAGGCTCCAGGCTCTGAGCCATCAGCCCAGAGCCTGACGCGGGGCTCGAACTCCCGGACCGCGAGATCGTGACCTGGCTGAAGTCGGACGCCTAACCGACTGCGCCACCCAGGCGCCCCACCAATTTGTTTCTTTAAACCCGAATCATTTAATCTCTTTTCTTGCTAAAGCAGTGGTCAATGAATACGGTAAAAGAATTAAAACGGCATTCATAAAGTGATTTCTAAAAGATTTTAATGTTTCAATAAAAAGAATGGAGGAAGAACTCATTAACTTAAATATCCCTACTAAGAAATTATAAATACTCACTGAATTATAAGAAAGTTAGGGGCGACTGGGTGGCTCAGTCAGTTGAGCATCTGACTTCGGCTCAGGTCATGATCTCGCGGTCCGTGAGTTTGAGCCCCGTGCCGGGCTCTGTGCTGACAGCTCAGAGCCTGGAGCCTGCTTTGGATTCTGTGTCTCCCTCTCTCTCTGCCCCTCCCCTGCTCATGCTCTGTCTCTCTCTGTCAAAAATAAATAAGCATTAAAAAAATTTTTTAAAAATAAAGTTATAATACCAGGTAGGTATTATGTGATGTTTTCACAGTTAATATTTGCAACATAATATTTGCAACATACACGGTGATAAAGGGAAGAGTTTAAACCAAAAAAAAAAAAAAAAAAGCCACTCTTGAGTGTCTGGAAATCTTATTTTACTATACTATTTAAAGAAAGACCTATGTGAATTATTTAAACGGTAATGCCAGTTCTAACTACATATAATTCTATGGTGGGAAAATGTTTCCAAAAACATTGTGCATTTATTAATTTGGTCAACAGCTAGTTATTGACGCTTACAAGGTTCTGTGTTTGGTGCAGGAAAAAAATACCTAACTAAAGGATCTTTGTGTTACTGGATTGGAAATCATTTCTTTTAGTTTATTTCCCTTGCATTTTTGACTAGTCTCAAGTTCAAAGTCATCTATGTTAAAAGTGAGATGCATAAATAGCAACGGATTCAAAGACAGAAGCTCTTGCTGCATACCAACACTTGTCAGACATTGTCTACACAGCATGCTAGGCTATTATTAATATTGTGACAACCTTTTCCAATTTAGAATGTCAAACCACCCACAATATGGAGAAACAGGTGACCATTTGGAAGGTAAATATGCCAACCAAATAATCCAACCACAAGCAAAATCAATGACCTACATGTAAACAAAGAAAGAACATTAACAATAAAATGCCATCCGTTGCCTATTGGAAAAAGCTACGGGCTAAGGCTTGTTCTAGCTCTATCATAAAGTTACTATAACCTTGATAAAAGAGATATCACCTCTCTGTGTTTCTTGTTTCTCCCCTGGGAAAACAGAGAGAGAAACTAGGTGATCTCTTAGCCCTCTGCCCTATCTAAAATCTCTCATTTGTTTCAAGCTATTTCTATGTCTGAGGTGGTTACACTAATGAAAAACTTTTTTAAACTTTGATACGGATGTTTTCATAATTTATATTACTTACAGATTAGGTAAGCATTTTTGCATCTAACAAAGAGCATTTTCCTCCTTACAAAAACAGTTTTACCTATATCTACCTAATTATCTACCTAGCCATCCATGTGTCCATCCACCCTATCTGGAATGCCAAGCTACAGAGAAAATCACTGCTACAATTTTGGTGTGTTCCCTATGGATCATTTACTTGTGCAGTTATGCATGTATGTATTTATACAAAGCTGTCATTAAACAGTGTCAGTTTCTTATTCTTTTTCCTCCCGTCTACATTATGCCAAAAACCCTACCCCCTATCTTTGCAGACTTTTTAAAAACACGACTGCAAAATCTTCCATTAGATGGACATATCACAGCTGATGAACCACTTCCCAAATGTTGGACATTTGTTTTCACTTTTTATTTTGCAGTGAAAAAGCCTTGCTAATAAATCTTAGTGTACGCTCATGAACACTTCCTTAAGATCAATTCCTAAGTACAGACAGACGATTTTTAAAGCTTTTAACTTGTAATGCTACACTGCTACTCAGAAAGTTTGTGTCAATTCACTCTGCCACCAGTGCAGAAGTTTGTCTACTTTTGATTAACACAGTGGTGCATATTGCATCAATATGATAGGTGGCCCATGACAAGAGATTTTACGCTGCTTCCTGGGGAGCAACAGGGGAAGGAGTGCCATCTTCATCTCTAATTTTTTCAATCACCATCTTTGAGTATTCTTGAAAGCTTAAAACTGGGCTCTGTGCCCACCCTTTACACACACACACACACACACACACACGCATGCACACACAGCTCCCGTGGTCATACATGTAAGATGAACCTTCTGATGACAGCAAACAGACGCCCGCTGACATACACAATCAGGGAAAGGGAGGACTTTTCTGAGACCCGTTGGTTATAAGCCAGCTGTCAAGGGGCCATGGAGAGGGAGAGTGAGTCTTTGGGGGGATCCTGCCTAGTTGAGAAAACACTTTTTAAGATGATAGGAGTGTTATATGGCGTAGATGGAAAAGATCTTCCCCTTTATCTACTAGAGAAAGAAAATTGTTGCCAGGAAATGAAGTATTTTCAAAACCAACAGCAACAACCAAAAAGAAAAATTTGTGAGTTTTGCCAGCTTGCACAAGGAACTCGGCCACCAGTCAAAAGGCTCCGTATCCAACTCAGAACTGGATTCACTTTAACAAAAATTTCCCTCTTCAGCCACCTAAGTGTCTGTTGAATTAGGCAAGAAGCCAAGCTGGGGTAGAAATAGTCACTCACATGAAATGTCCGTTTCCATTGGGATCTCTGTGGCCCTTTCCCATGTCATGGTGAAAAAATGCTTCCTCTGCTTGGATGCTTTCAGGATGCCTTGGTTTGAGGAGGAAGTCAGATCTGCTGTTCAGAAGGCATCCACAGAAGTGGAAGCCACAGCTCTGCACGCTCAGACCAGGCTGTCCACGTTTAAAAGAGAAAGAGGGAAAGGAAAGGAAAGGAAAGGAAAGGAAAGGAAAGGAAAGGAAAGGAAAGGAAAGGAAAGGAAAGGAAGAAAGAAGAAAGAAGGAAGAAAAAAGAAAAGAAAAAAAAAAGAAAGAAAGAAAATTTTTCCTCGCCCACTCCTACCCATGGTTTTGATGTTGAAAGAAACCTGTTGTGGTTTAAATGACTCGGTCAGTTCTTTTGGGATTTTCCAAAGTTTCCTATAAAAAGAAATCTGTGGGAAATGAATGATTGCATAATCACTAACATATGCCAATTTCTCAAAACCTGTTATCTTTTTGGTGTTTTGAATTGTATTGTCCCAGCTAGTGAATTACTGTCTTCTAATAGTTTTAAGCAGTGATGCAGACTGGATAGTCTCTCTCTCTCTCTCTCTCTCTCTCTCTCTCTCTCTCTCTCTCCCTCTCTCTCTCTCTCTCTTTCTCTTTTTAACCTCTGAAGGGTACCTAGTTAAAGAAAAAACAGATACCACAAAAGGTAAGACCAGGTTGTTTATGCAGCAAAACAAGTGGACAGGGTGATGAAGGGTGGAGAAATGAGGCAATTATCGAGATATATAGTGGGTGGAGGGAAAACTTGATTTCTTCAATTGCCTGTGTACCTTAAACAATATTATTTTTAGCCTGACTTAAGAGAATAAATATTTTCTTCTTTGGTAAGTCTAGACTTGGATAAATAGTAAAATTATTTTTTTTATCCATAGTAGACATGAAATTTGTTCACTTTTGCTTAAAGAATATTAAAGTGTCTGGGCCCAGAAAACAATCTTTAAAATTAAAGAAAAGTTGAGGATAAAGCATAAAGGCCAAAGTGTCACACAGAAAGGAGCTGGTGAAGGAACGAAATGGGTACTATTTACTTTCTATGAGGATGAAGATCATTGATGTCTGATATTCAATTGATTAAACGAGTTATAGGTAAAGAATTCCAGAGGCTGCTGTTCTGTTCCTGTGGCTATACCACAGAGAATCTAACTCACTGCTGGGACCACAGAAATGAATGCTAAAAGTAGACCCATTCTTTATTACTGTTCCTTGTGAAAAGTTGAAGACTCAATGAGATACTGACATTTAGCCAGAGGGACATGTGTCAATACCCTGTAAACTAAGGCTCCCCAACAGGCATTCAGTTAAAGTGGGGACCAGTGGCTCTCAACCCTGGGTGTATATTGGAATTACCCGCATAGTACTAATGCCTCAGGTCTATTCTACACCAGGTAAATCAGAGTGGGGGGCATGAGATCAAGGCATGGGTTTTGTTATTTGTTTGTTTGTTTGTTTGTTTGTTTGTTTGTTTGTTTGTTTTAAATCCTTGGGTGATCAAGGCATAGGTTTTGTTATCGTTTATTTGTTTGTTTTAAATCCTTGGGTGATCAAGGCATAGGTTTTGTTATTGTTTGTTTGTTTTAAATCCTTGGGTGATTCTAACATGAAGCTAGGGAAGGGAGCCATTCAAATGCAGTTAAGGCATCTATGACTTCTCTCTTAAACCACACCCTATTTGATTGTGGATACATTTTGAAATGTACTATCTGTACAACTAGGTTGGGCTATAAGAGAGTTCATTTGCTACTTCTATGCTCATAATACCTAAAATGATACCTGATTTATAATTAAATAAATTAAATAAATTAAATAAAATAAACAAACAAATAAATAAAATTAATTAATTAATTAATTAAATTGAATAAATGTTTATTTAATTAAACATTAAATAAATGTTTAATGCATATTTACAAATACTAGTGATGAGTGATTACAAGACAACATTTTTAAACAGTGAATGATTATTTTAGAAGTGATGAATACATTATAAGAGGAGAGTTTTGGCATAGGACATAATCACAAAGAAAACTTTGTGAAAATGCTGAATCTTTGAAGGCAGTGTGAAATGTGACATGAAAAACTGCATGAGCAGAGATTGAAAAGCCAGTGTTAAGCATTTTGCAGGATGAGGAAACTAAATTCCCGCTGATATCTAGTATTGCCCTCTGCATTCATACCAGAATATTTGAATATGTGTGAAACTACTCAATTTTTTAAAAAGTCTAGAAAATATCAAAAGCTAAATGTGTTAGAAAACATAACGAGCAGTCGCATTAAAGAAGGAAAGGACAGCTAGAAGTTAGCAAATATCCACAGGTAATAAATAACATTTCAGTAGCCTAACTTCATTTTATGGAAATGTTTCCAGTTTAGGGAAAAGCAAAAGAATAATTTATCTTTGTTCCCATCAGAAATTATACATCATTTCTTCACTGATGAGATGGAGATTTGGGTTAAGTCATGGTACAGTTAAGGGAAGTTGTATCTTATTGAAGGTTTCACATTTCATTTGTAGCATAATAATACCATGTGGCCAAAATTGCCTTTGAGATTGTTTTCAATATGTCTGTCTGTCTCAGTAAGAACAACACGGCCGGTTTTTCCCACAGCTATGTAGCTAATCATTTTTTCTATGAGCATTATATGAAGTGGTTGGCTCATATTTACAAACCATATTGTATATCCCCCCAAATTTTTAAAAACTAGAACCTCACTCAGTCTGACAAAACGATCAAACTCAATGAACATTAGGAATCCTATAAGAACTGCAACCACAAGGCGTACATCACTTAAGCAGAATGAAGGGGAAGAGCCTCTACTATGTACAGTGTTTCCTTTTTCTCTCTACCTCTCCCAATTCTCTAAAATTGTCCTTATTGTTTTCATGGGGACAATATAATGCAATTAAGTTAAATTTGTCTCTGATGAAATACGAATACAGGCTTTTGATCATTATCATGCTAAGAAGTAGATTTGATGTGGTATACCTGGGCTTCTGTTCTTTTACGTCTGCTCAAACAAAGGTTTTGTGAATGGCTTAGATTAAGAGATGCAGAAGGAAGTATATATTCCTTTTTTTACAATAACATAAAGCTTGGAAGAGAGCGAATATTTTGGAATACAGGGTCAATATACAAACAGATCTCTATAATCTAGAATTGCCAAGGAAGATAAAATTTGACAGCATACTATAAACCTGTGGATTTAAGTGCCAAATATTAGTTAGGCTCCGTATAACAAATACCTAAATTTATATGAAAAAGACCACCTGTTGAATATGAGCCCCAAATCAAAAACTAGAGTGGTAAGAACTCTATTAGAATAATAATAATGCATAGGCTAATTAAAAACAACCACACAGTAGAAAAGCAGTTTTAGATTTTATGTTTAATTATACACGTAGAAAAGTAGTGATAAGTTGTAATAAAAAATAAATCTGGGGCACCTGGGTGGCTCAGTCGGTTTAGCGTCCGACTTCAACTCAGGTCACGATCTCACGGTCCGTGAGTTTGAGCCCCGCGTCAGACTCTGGGCTGATGGCTCCGAGCCTGGAGCTTGTTTCCGATTCTGTGTCTCCCTCTCTCTGTGCCCCTCCCCCGTTCATGCTCTGTCTCTCTCTGTCTCAAAAATAAACGTTAAAAAAAATTAAAAATAAAATAAATATGAATCCCCCTGTTCATATCTCCAAGTCTCCAACTATTTTTAACAAAATAAATTTTAACAAAATACATTTTACCAGTGATTCCCCAATGGCATTTATCAAGGTAAATGAATGAGTCTCACGGCAACTAGGAACTCCTTAAAAGGAGTTTAAGAGCTAGTATCCTTCGTAGCTCTTTCACATGATTCAGACAAAACACAACAAGGAACACTTTGTTGTGGAGCAATGATCATGCATTCACCTTCCAGTGATGGAATTTTAGATTTGGAAAGGACTATAAGCAACCATCCTGTCTAAATTCCCTCTCAGTGAAATACTTCTTTGATAGTGTATAGAATCCCAAACAGGAAGAAATCTTACAAGTTCGTTAATACAATTATCAGTAAAGTATTTGAATCTCTTTTAAAACATGCCCTCTTGGTACTCAAGTAGCCGACCAGCTAAGTCACTATTTAAACATGAGTTTGAAAGATAGACCCTTAACTGTTAAAAATTCTAGTGATTCAAATTGACATTTTCAGCCCTGGTCTTTTAAACTCCAAATTTCAATAATCATGTGTCAACTAACCATCTCTACTTACCATATGGAAAACTGAATCCCAATTTTCACTCTTTCCTATCTATTCCTATTGCAGAGTTTTCTTTTCAATTTATATTGTTAACCATTCTGTCATCTTACTTTTCAATGGACTATGTTTTTTAAGTGTATTTATTTATTTTTTGAGAGAGAGCACAAACAGAGGGGTAGGGAGAGGTAGAGAGAATCCCAAGCAGGCTCTTCCTTGCCCACACAGAGCCCGATGCAGGGCTTGATCTCATGAACCATGAGATCATGACCTGAGCTGAAATCAAGAGTCAGACAGTCAACCAACTGCACCACCCAAGCGCCCCTAAATGGACTATTTAAAGTAATTACTGATATTTGGATTTATGTCTGCCATCACATTATTTGTTTTCTATTTGATCCACTGGTTTTATACTTTTTTCTTGATTTTTCTTTTTAATAAATCACATATTTTTAATCATTTTATTTTAGCCTCTGTTAGCCTGTTAGCTATACATTTTCTAGCTTTCTCTTTAGTGTATTCCATGTAGATTACAACATACATCTTTGGCTTATTACTATCTATTACAAATTTCCTTGTCTTCATAAACGGTGATTCCATTTTTATAGCTACATAAGCCCAACCCTTGGAGTTATCCTTGACTCTTTACTTTCTTTCTCCCACAAATACAACTCATCAGGAAACCCCTTTGGTTCAGTTTCCAAATATATTTAAAATCCAGCCATTCCTAACCACATCACTTTTAGCCCTGTAGTATAAGCTATTACCAGCTTAAACTTAGCCTTTTGAACAGCTTCCTCACCAGTCTTTCTGCCTCATTTCCCCACTAGAATCTGTGTTCTACTTACTGTCAGAGGGATCCTTTAAAATATAAACCAGATGGCATCAGTACTATTCTCCAAACTCTACATGGCTGGCCATCTCACTTAGAATAAACTCTTGAATCCTTACTTTATCCTCCATAGTCCAGCACAATCTGACCCCAACCCCCTCTGTAACATCATCTCCTACAGTTTTCCCTGTTCCTCACTCCTCTCTAGCCTCACTGGGCCCCTTGTTACTCCTCAAATGCATACCACACAGCCCCTGCCTCAGACATCTGTATATCCACTACCATGGCTTGGAAAAGTCTTCCCACGGTTACTACTTGATCTTCTCTCTAATTTCAGCCATGTCTCTGCTCAATCATCACCTCCTCAAAAAGGGATTTCATAAACACCTTTTTTAAATCAACATCCCCTCCCTCCTTATCCCCTTCCTCTATTTTATCTTTCCTCTTAGAAAATCTTGATGCCCTAACCATTTGTCTACATGTTTATTATCTTTCTATTTCCCTTTAAATACAAACATCATAGAAACATAGATTTGGCTTCTTTGGTTCCCTCTTTACTGTCTAGAAAAAGGCTTCAATAGGCCCCAATAGAAGCTCACTGGATATTTATAGAATTAAAGAATGAACTAATAAATGATTTCCAGTTGTTGGACAGTTACATCCTTCCCACGTATTCTTATTTCTCCATTCACATTCTCTCTCACAGTTTTTCCAAAGAACTCCGTATGCTGCATTATACACATCTAGGTTGTACCTGGAATTTGCACTCCTGGAGAATGTGGTCTACACTATCCACAGTTCACTGTCCCTTAGGCACAGTCCTCAGGCCAGGCAAAGGCATCCTCTCCCATGTATCCCAGCTGAAATGCCATCTTTCCCTTTGTAATTATTGGTCTAGCCACCCAAGAGATGCTTGTTCTGGGATCATGCCTTGTTACTTATCATCTCAGAATTGGTAGCTGCCTAACCTGGTTTTAAATGAAATTCGCACATGGTCAAAACTGTGCTGCTAAGGCAGAGTACAGCTGAAAGCAACGAGATGTGATATATTATTTTCTCTAAGTAGTCACATTTTTCTCTCGCTCTTTCTCCCCACTTCCTTTCTCTCTCTTTTACTCTCTCTCTCTCTCTTTCCTTTACCAGATGGGACAGAGCTGTCCAATGGGAATAAAACGTAAGCCACAAATGCAAGCCATTTAAGTTATTTTAAATTTTCTAGTAACCACATTCAAAACCTAAAAAGAAAAAGGAAAATTATGATAATATATTTTATTCAATAAAATATATATCTGGGCATTATGAATCTAATTTGTAATCAATATGATGATATAAGTTCTTGTATGAGCTATGCAGGGATTGTAACCGCCTGGCTACGTCATGAATCTTTTTAGGGTGTTAAAGAACAGGTTATTCCCACGCAAAGCGTTCAAAACTGTGATTCTCAAGGTGGTGGGGGCCACGTGAGGGAATGAAAGGTGTGAGTTGGGATAATCTTAAAGATTTTTAGAAATGTTCATGTAGAGAGAAAAAAGCATGCATGATTTGAAAAAATGCCCCAAACAGTTTAGAAGTCGCCCCATTTCTTCTCCCAAGCTGAGAACTAAAGTGGAAAAGAGAATCCTTCCAGTAGGAATAGATAATTAATAGGGACTCTTTAACTTCCAAAATCCAAAGATCATGTGACATGGAAGTTTGGCACCCTCCCAGCCCTCTCCTAAATCATCGCACATCATGCGACACTCATTTTTCCCAAACAGAAGTGTACGATGACATCCTTAATGTCCATTTTAGCTAACTACATCCCTTTTGGCCTAATGTGTGAAACATATCTAGATTAATGATCAAAGGCTATGAAAAAAATGACAGCCACCTTCCCTTTATTGCCCTCTCTCTCTGCTGGCTGTTCTCTAGCACAAGATTTTCCACTGGATAACACCTGGTGTCTGTGTCCTTTTAACTCAGGTTTTTAACCTCTTTAGGTTGAAGTGGAAGGGGTGGCATATTAGAAAAAAAGTTACGGGGAAAGCCAAAATCAAATCTCAAAGAGTAGTCATGCCATTGTGGGACAATTCTGATTTGTATTTGTTTTCCCACATTTGATATCCCATGGTAGAGCTGTCATGGGTAGGGAATGGTCCAATAAGTTGACCAATGGTCTGTGAATTCATGTATTGGCATCACCTTAATTCTGCTCTGTGACTTGATCCCTCCCTCTAAGATTTACATTGTAACAGTAGTCTAGACATTTCTAAGTTGTTCTGTAAAGATACAATAACCTTATGCAAATAAATATTTTCAAAATGCTTCGGGAAAATAATTTAAATATCATCAAAAGGATTTGTTTTTTATCATCAGATGCTTTCTCATTTTCAGATGATGAGCAAAATGACAGAGACGGAATGTTCCTGAATTTTTTTTTTCATATGCAAACTGCTCGAGTTGAGATTAAGAGTTGAGTGGCACACAACAGCCTATGTAACTTTAAATGCCTTCATTACTTCAAATCCAAATTTAAAATTCAGACACCTAGTGTTACTTAAATGTACCCAGGTTTTTGTGGTTTAATAATAACATCTGTTTTGGTTTTTCAACCACAAAAGTGCGTTTAATCTGTTCTTCCTTTAGTTGAACTTTTCACATCTGCTTCGGCTTGATTCCCATAAGCTAAAGACCAGATCTTTTCCAAAAGTAGGAAGTCTACCTGTACCACTGTTGTTCCAGCTCAAAAGATCTGTTTTTAATACCAGCTGAATATTTCAAAAGAATAACAAAAATAAACTGCTTACCCACAATGCACTTCTTATGCTTTTTGGCTTACAAATCAACGTGTGGTCATTTTATGAATGCGATGTTGGGCAGAAATTTTAAATTAAAACAGTGAATTGTCGGATCACACATACCCAGGTAGTCCCCCCGCGCCACCCCCCCAACTTTTTTAATCATGGAAAAAGAGTGTATTTTATTAAGTTGATGATTTGTGAGAAAGTTACACCAAGGATGGACAGTGGCTTAAAAACCCCAGTGGTTTATTTTGGACACATACCTAATGCTTATCTAAAGCCCATGGGTCTTGAAAAGTAGGCCGGAAAATGTTGCAAGGACAACATTACTTCACAGATTTTCCACAATTGTTGCTGCTGCCCGACTTCAACTCTCCTTCTGTCCTGTTTATAACCACTCCTGAGTCACATACCTAAAATCAGACTCTAAAACAAAATCCTTGGAAGATCCTTTGAAAAACAACCATGGAAGGCACTGAGAAGAAAAACTTGTCTTCACTGATGAATTTGGTTGAGAAAGTTCTTGAATAAATGAGTGCCTGGGTTAGATATGTGTTAATTGTTTTTCTCAAGTGGAAGGATTAACTCTCTTTTATCAGCATTTACATGAGATTGAACAAAGCTGAATGTTCCGTCTTTATTTGGACAAGATTTAATTGATATCAAGTTAGTCTAATTATTTTATTTTAGAAATTTATTTTTGAATATGTGAGATGCACGTAATTATATATTTTTTCTGACACTTGATTATGTAATTATATTTGGTCCTGTTTCCAGGACAGAGTAACACAGTACACTGCAATTAGTAGGTGTTCAACCCGTGTTTGGTGAATGAGGCCTAATGAGGCAATATAATGGGGAGAGCCTGGTACAGTACCTTTGTCTATGCAAACAAGACAGTTTCGTGATGTGAATAATTTCCCAATGTCTAACATAAGTAGAGGCTGTCAGTGGAGATGATTCGACTTCATTCAAAAAATATTTCTTGGTTGTACAATATGCACAAGTCACTCCGAGAGCCACTATAAGAAAGACAAGGGTGAGTAGGAGCTTTACAAGGTTAAAGGATAAGCTGAGCATGCAAATTATTAAAAATGCTTTAAGAAAAATAACCAAGCAGTGCTACGGTACAGCTAGCATTTGACACAGGCCTTGAAAGAAAAGTCATCAAAACTTTCAGAGTTTTGAATAGGACATGGGCAGGAAATGAAAAGCAAGAAGGGAAGTGATCTGGTAAGAAAGCAAAAGATTTCAGGTCTAGAGAACAGTATTAGGGAAAGTGGGGAATGACAAGCAGTCTAGTTTGTCTGGAGCACAGGCTTAGAGAGAAAGGATTAAGAGAGGATAAAGATAGAAAAGTGGCTCAGTGGCGTGCCGTGAAAAGCTTTAAACACTATGCCAAAGAACTTGTCCATAATTCAGTAGGAAATGAGAACCTAGATCTTCAAATCAGGTTTTCTTAATGTGATATTCAAATAATTACCACAAAATTTCAACCATTTTGCCAGCATAGACAGGACCAAAGAATTAACATTCTTTTCCAAACTCGGTCAGATACATTTGGTATAGTTCCTCGTTCATTTTTTGTTTAAAAGAGAATTCATGAGCGTGTGTGTGTGTGTGTGTGTGTGTGTATGGGGGGTGCCTGCCCTATTTCCTGACCGTAGGTTAGTTACTGGGCTTGGAGATAAAACAGAGAAGGCTCTTCTAAAGTTCATGAAGCAAAAACACACATTCCCTGACAGAGACAAGGACATCCTAAAAAAGTATGAGTAGAAAAACCATACTTGGAGCTTCTTGTGCCCACGCAAAATTACGTGCCTGTCATGATCTATTAGATTATTGGCAGCTGTAAGAAGCTCCATATATAGACCATTAGTCAAAAGACAGTAAACACAATATTATTAAAAAGAGAAGAAACAAAGATCATTCAAATTCCTTTTACTTTGTTGAGAGAGTCATAAAAGCAACTATATAAATCATAATTGAGAAAAGATCCATGATATAAAAAATAGGAGTGATGGCATGCTGAGAAAAGTAAAATTTTGCTTTTTCTAATCATTATGCCATATACTATGAATGTAGATCATACCTTTACTAATTAAATGATTTACCTTTTACTGAGCCATAACTGTGAGTTGAGTCTAGACTATAAAGATGAAAATTATTTGATATGTCTCAAATGTCTCAAGCCAGTTTACTATTTTTAACCCCATTTTCTCCACCCCCAAGCTGGCCCACTTCCAATGTTCTCTCCCAGCTAAGTAATACAAAGCACCACTCTTGATCCCAACCTCACTTCCTCTCCCATATCCACCTCACCGTAATGTCTTACAACTTTATTCATGAGGTATTTTTCAACCCCCATCCTATCATCAGTTCTACCGTCCTAATCCAAACCACCATCATACCATATGTAGACAATTGCAGTAGACAACTATCTCATATACTTGCCCTTCTCCAATTCATTCTCCACACAGCAGGCAAATTGATATGAACTTGCCACCACATTCTCCCCTAGTCTCTATCCTTTCCCCTTTCTCTCAGGATTTTACTCACTGTTGTACCTCTAACATTTAGCTATCAGTAAAATTATTTCATTATTTAATTTAATTTAATTTAATTTGATTTGATTTAGAGGTACGTGGAGGGCTCAGTCTGTTAAGCGTCCAACTCTTGATTTCAGCTCAGGTCACGACCTCACATTCTGTGAGATCAAGTCCCACGCAGGACTCTGTGCTTACAGCGTGGATCCTGCTTGGGATTTTCTGTCTCCTCTCTCTCTGTCCCTCCCCCAACTCACATGTTTGCACATGCTCTCTCTCTCTCTCTCTCAAGATAAATAAACATTTAAAAAATTGTTTAAGTTAACCAAAAGATGTGCTCACTATCCTCAAATGGGAAGAAAGACTGATAAGCAAATCATGGGATAAAGGGGGTAACTAGAAATGGGGAAAGGTTGGTAATTTTGCTCTTACTCCCAGAGGTAACTAAATTTCACAGGGAAAATAAAGCATTCTCTTCCACAAGGCAACATTATCTTTGCTTCTTCTCAGGGTTCCCATGATTGCTCATCGGTTTGGTATTCTGGAGTGGACTTGATTCAGAACGTGAGAAACCAAATTCTTTAGAAGTCAAAAGTAAGTTTTTAAACCTTCATTCATAAAAAATTCCCAAATATTTTATGGTTTTCCTTAAAAATCTTCCACAGTTCATTGAGTACAGTACTTCCAGAACTGTTATGACCTCAAACCTGGGGGAAGGCTGCTAGTGAGGAGGCTACCCACACTCAATTCTTAACTTCTATTTCAGAATTCCACAATGCATTTTCACTTCTCATGAAGGATTAAAACCGCATCATGATAGAACAATCTGTAAGAGTCATAATGCTTTTAACAAGTAAGAAATGGATTAAAAAGCACTTTATGTCTTGTTAAAGAAATCCCCCGTTCCTCAGAAGCACTTTTTAGCATCTTATTAGTGGCATTTGATCTGACTGACATATTGACCGGCAATTTGAACAGAAGACGGATCATTTCCACTTATATCACAAAGGGAATATAAATTTGTGACTGTAAATTCAAGAGGGACAACTTCCAAAGAATTTCTTTAGAATAACACATCTTACTTTAAAGCAGCTTTTAAAGTTGTTTTGGATTCTGCCTCAGATTCTTTAATAAATCAGTGTCTACAACTATACTTAGTACTAACCTATTGTTTTTATTTGGCTTTGCAAATAGACCAAAGTAGAATTGGTCTTAAAGTGAAAGTAACTTAAAATACCTGCCCTCTCCTGGTATCAACAGGAATACTATGTTAGTAGTTACAACATTACTGGGTAGTGTTGTTGTTCTTTATCTTGTGTTTTTGTGTTTCCATCTTTGCTATTTTGTACTCCTCGCACATCAACACTCATTGGGTTTTGGTACCATAATCTCACTGACTAATGACTCCTCAGGTTGAAGATGGCACAGTTATCACATCTCTTCCTAAAACTCCTGTGAGAAATGGCCAAATAAGTGTGACTGTAACACAATAGGAAACGTGTCACCATTTCACTGTTAACGTGAAACAATGAGCTACCAGTCAGCCCAACAGCTGTAGGACATACTCAAGTATTTCCTTTCTACCATACTATTAAAGCTCTCAGTGTCTAGATTACTACCAATATTAATTACTCACATACTATTTGGTTTTATTTTCATTGTTTACAGAACAAGGAAGGAATTGATTGCAGGTCTGTAAAAGAAAATATGTATGTGTGTGTGCATTTTTTTGAGTTCCAATTCTATCCAAGAAAAATCGCATTTCAGATCACGGATGTTGTGTGAATAGTTTAAAGGATCCAACTTGTTTTTCTGGAACTGTAACCACACAAGAGGTAACTTCTTTGTGGCACTTAGGGATTTATCACCTAAACCTATAGGTTCATGCATTTCCAGTGTATTGATCTTTATTTTGCAAATGTTTCAGCAGCATTTACTATCACTGAAGTAGTGGCAACATGTTCTACTTAAGATCAAACAATCTCCCGAAATCTGGCAAGATTTAACAGAAATTTAAAACAATACTTTCCAGGGAAAACGCTAACCATCTGCAACTGTTATTGTTAACACTATTCTTTTCTCTTTTTTCTTCCTATATTATTTATACTTCCTGTTGCTCTCAAAGCTTTCTATCTATCATTAGCAATTAATTGTAAACAAATGGTTGGAGAGGATGTTTACGCTTACAATTTTTTTTTCCTAAGTCAAACAAATGCTGTATCCTGTTTCAGTCACATGAATTTCCCGTCCCCAGACAGGTCTACCTGAGCTCGGCTGAGAAAAATCCATGGCAGAACACAGAAATGATTGCTCTCAGAAAGGAGGGGTCTTTTCTACAATAACATTCTTGGTGGACTTTCAGTAGTTGGATGGATTTTTTAAAGGAAAAAGAGCTAAAGAGGCTAATAAGGACTTCTTTAAATTAATAGTTTAAGTTAGTGCTATTTAAAGTAGAAAACACAGGCTCAGATACATTTGCACGTAAAAAGAAATTGAAAACATCAGAAAGTACCCGGTTGCTTCCTGTTACTTCGTCCTAAGCACATAAGCCCAGCTACACTGGAGGAAGTGGTCTTACACCAAATTATGTCCCCATTTCTTAGTTTTTGTCATAACCATCAGGATCCATCATCCAATGCCACCCACTTGTATCTCTGCCAGAGTGAGTGCACAGTTACTTGTTCAATGCTGCAGTAGAGTTGCCTCTTTGATGTTGTTCAGCCACCATTTCCTTTCCATTCACTTTTATCTCCATCCTGGCTCTCATTCCTGCAGCATCCTCCTTTCCAGATGGTCTCCATCTCCCCTTCAGAAGTGCCCAAAATACTCCAGCTTCCTCCTCTTGATCTTTCCCCACCGACAGCCATGTTATCCTTCAGGATTTTAATACCAACCTACCCCCTGCTTTAATTATTTTTATTCACCGATTATTTTTATGGGGAGAAGAAGGGACACAAGAGAAGATCACAAAATCCTTAGGAAAATTGTTGCATTATTAGTCATACTTCTCAACTATTTTCTGGGATGTCTGGTACCTTTTTTACCCAACATGTTTTCAGTAACTATTATTTATTGGGAGCAGTAAATGGGGATTCAGGTATAAATAAAACATGACTAATGAGAGAAGGTAAATGAGATCTGGACATTACATGCGGGACGGGCACTGAACACTCAAGGGGAGAACAGTCAACTGTGCTTAGAGGAATATCATAAAAAAGTTCATGTAGTTGGGTCTTGTAGGCTGACTAGGAGTCCAGCAGGCTGATCACGGGTAAAGGCTACTCCAGGTAAGGAAACAGTGTGGAGATAAAGATATAAAGCAGTATGCCATGTGTAGAGAATTGTTAGTAATGTGTATGACTATAGTGAATCTTCTAAAAGAAGGCGGGGGAAATCCAACGGATGAATTTTGAAAAATAGATACCCAAAAAAGGGTCTCTCATGCCGTGATATTCCAACTTTTCTGAGAGGCAACGGCAAACATGAAAATGTTTTAAACAGGCAAAATATGTGACAATATCTGCACTTTTAATTAATTTTTACGACTGCAGTGTGGTGAATGAATAGAAGAGAAAACAAATGGACAAAGAAACCTCATAAAACACCAATATAATAGCTCCAGTGTGAAGGGCTAGAAGTCTAAACTAAAGTAGTATCGTTGGATTAGGAGAAGAGAGAAGATACAGTCTAGGATTTAGGCTAGAAGAGAGCCTAAGGCCATGTTGGGAGAATAACACAGAAAAAAGAATCTGAAAGTTTGCAAATCTTTGATTTGGGAAGTAGGGGATGAGACGGTGTCGGTCCTGATTTGAAGACATTGAACCTGAAGTGCCAGTAGGCGTCTGAGTAAATCTGACCAGGATACAAATAGAATTTAGGAGCAATGACTCGACCACAGGCAATAATTTGGGAATATAAGTTATCTGATGACTATGGACCTCAAATGTATAAATTAGGAGCCTGGGAAAAAGTGTGAAGAGAAGAGGCCAAGCCTCAGTTCCCTAAAAATACCAAAGTCTTCTGTCCACTGCAAGCTGGGGGGTCTACAGTGAATGTTAAGAATGACTGAGCACAATTTCCACAAGGTAGGGTGGAATTGACAAGGTCAAGTGCCTTTGAGAAGTATTTTGAAAAAATGAATAGAGAATGTTGATTGGTAATTAGAAAAATAAGGAAGGTAAATAATGAAACAGTATGATATATTACTCTTGAGTTTGAAGGGAACAAAGTGATAAAAGATGATGATTCTCATGGGTCAATTATTTTTTAAGATGAGAGAAACTGTAACATCAGGAATGGGAAAAACCAGCAGAATTTAATGGAGGACAAGGACATACAAAACAATTACCAAACAGCATAAGTGCTACGATAGAAAATAGAACTGCGGGAGCCCCGTGGGAACTATAATCATCTCCCCCCTTCCATGAAAGTGGAGGCCAGTAATATTTAACTCTAAATTTACGAATAATAACTTACAGGGGGTAGCGTTGGCATGTGCACACATGCACACCAACACGAAGAACAAAATTCTATTGATGTCTTATTAAAAGCCACCACAGGGCTCCTGGGTGGCTCAGTCAGTTAAACGTCTGACACTGGATTTCAGCTTAGGTCATGATCTCATTGTTCAGGAACTGAGCCCCGCAATAGGGCTCTGCACTGTCAGCTTCAGATTCTCTCTCTCCCTCTCTCTCTGCCCCTCTCCTGCTTGTGCTCGCGCTCTCTCTCTCTCTCTCTCTCTCTCTCAAAATAAATAAATAAACTTTAAAAAATAAAAAAAGAAATTAAGTGATCCACCACGGTGTTTGAATTACCTATTTTCCGAAACAAAGTGATTCCTAGAGAGTTAGAACACAAAGACGTGTTAGGAGTAGTGCAGTGAAGTGCTCTCCTTCAATAAGATGCAGAACATAAAGCCTTGCAGAGGTTCCCTGGGGCGCCGAAGTCAATCCAAACACGGGGGACAGAGTTGCACAACAGTACAGTCATTTGAACTACAGCAGGTTTATCCTCATGACTTGCCGCCTTACCTGGTCAAAGCCTAAGTTTTAAGTGTATAACTCAGATGTAAGGAAGAAATGCGTTGTGATTTGGATTTATCCCAGGAACCCTGACTACAGACACTGTTCTTTGCCGTCAGTATCGCTTTATCTTACTTGAACAGACACTTTTCAGAATGTTGACGTGTAACCAGTTTCAGCTATGTTACTTATTGAGTATTAAATACGCCATGCCCATCATAAGTTTTGACAGAAGTTGCGACGATTTTCTTATTACCCGAGAAATATAAAAATATATTTGGAATTTTATTCTCTCCCTGAAAATAGTGTAAGAAGACACAAGTTTGGTTTTCCTGTTGCTGTTCTCTTACTGTTTGGGTTGTTTGTGTTTTTCCAGGGTTTGGAGCAAGGGGGGTGGGGAATCTTAAATTTAACTTTCCTTCCTAACTAAGCAAAAACAAAGCTTTAGTTTTCAGCCTCAATTCACTTCAAATCTTTCACCCTAGTCCAACTGACACTGTCACTTCAAAATCACAGCATAATGCGGCACACTGTTTTCCAGTGTCAGTAAAACAAAAGCTTTATTGAATAAGTATGTGTGAAAATGGCTGCAAACAAAAACATCTCCACAGGCAGCACCTGATTGGCTCACAGCAATGCTCTCCATTGTCATATCAGAGCTCAGCAAGTAACTTCCTAGCATATCGGACTAACGTTTCTTTCAAAGTGGTTTGTCTTTTTCAAAAGAAGAGAGCAAACAAAGAAAATTAGGATACATATTTTCCTAGCCAAACCTGGGAATAAACGGTCTTCTCAATGATAAGAAGATAGACTGCGAAGATACATACTGGCCTGATACCTCTCCTCCCTCTCTACATACTTTTTAATACATTTTTTGAAAGTGACTTCTTCCCTTTGTAAAATCTTCAGGGGCCCGGGCTAGAGTTTTGCTTTTAACCTAGGGATAAACACGGGTGCATCTGTTCAACTACATATTTTATGAGCATTCCGTCTCCACCTACCTAACAGAGAATTACAGACTTCTCTCTTTTGCTCCTCACCCTTGTCACCCAGCGCACTTTGCCGTATCCCATGGCTAAAACAAAAATGACTGCAGTAATACAAAACTCAGCACTACTGTGGTAGCCAAGTCAGAGAGGACACAACTGTGCTAAGGTCTCTATCATTTCCCATGTTCTCTCATTTTCCCTCTGCTTCCAGGGCAACTACTCTCCTAAGTGGTTAGGGCACTAAAATCTGGAATCTCACGAATCACAATTAGTTTTCCTCCCCCCCCCCCCCCAACGACCTTAGCAGCCATGCTGCCAGCAGCCAAGCCGCGGTCCCTACCTAGTCGGAGTTGCCTCTAACTGCTCGCGTGGTCATGCTGTCAGGAAGACTGTCCACTGAGTTTTGCCTAAGCCGAGTTTGAATTTCTGTGTTTCAGGGATCTGTGTCTTGTCACCCTGCTATAACCTCATATTTTAAATTACTTAAAAAGTAGCTTCAAAAATCATCTGTGATAGAAACAATCTGATACAAACGAATATATATTTTTTTCCAGTGAGTTATCTAACAAGACTTCTAGATGCAAAAGCTGACTTTATAAAGACTACACTAAAAGTGCTTCATGCATGGTTATTTCCACTCATTACACATCTTTAGAAAAATATACAAATGTCTTCAAAGCAATGGCTTAAAAGGAATCCATTCAGGCTTGTGAGGCAAGAGCAAAAGAGTGCGATATTATAAATAGTGGGAGAAGCTAAGTGCTATTAACTATGATCAGGTGCTTAATCTACAACAAGAGATAATACTTCCAAAAATACAGACTTGGATACAGATCTTCCATAGAGTTCGTGGAATGTACACTTAATGTTTATTCATTCATCCAGCCATTCATTCATTCAACAATTATTTATTGAGCATCTACAATGTGCCAGACACTGAACATAGATCTGGAAAAATAACAGACAAAGCTCCTGCCCTTCTGAAGTTTACATTCTAGTGGGGAATAAAAATAATTAAAATTGCAGATATAAAACAGAGAGAAGTCGCATTAAGTACTAAAAACAAAAATAAGTGGGGTCATGGGACTAGAGATATAGGAAATACTATTTTAGATAGATGATCAGGGAAGGCCCCTTGGAAGAGGTGACCTTTGAGTAGAAAACTGAATAAAGAGAAAATATGAGTCATGCAACTGACAGGATTGAGAAAGAGGAATTGAAATACACAACCCGTAAGCAGGAAATAGGCTTGGAATGTTTGTGTAACAGTAAAGATGTAGGAATAGAGAGGAATGAAGAGGAGATAAATTTGAGGTAAGAGAAAGGGGCTTGAAGGCCATAGGAAGGATGCTGGATTTTAAGTTAAGTGAGTTGGAAAGCCCCTGGAGAATTGTGACGCTCAGGGGAGACATGACCTAATAATAGACACACACACACACACACACACACACACACACACACACACACACACGTTCTCTAAGTTCTCCAAACATTCCTGTTTCCAACACACAGGGATTTGTTGGCAATTTATGCTCTCCATCGGCTACTAGCTTGAGCATTCAGTGATGCCAATTTCTGCCCTTCAATTTATTGAATGTCTGTTTCCTTCAACAGAGAAAACAGAACAAACAAAAGGGTCAAGGGAAAGATCATTGCACTCATTCATTTTATATCATCTTCTTACACATGCTCTCACGTGGACCCCCTAAAAACTCTGTTAGGAATACAGAGGAGCTCTTCCATGAGGAAACTGTGGTTGTCCTTCTTTTATACATAAAAAAAAAAAACAACAACGAAGAGTTAAATTTCCTTGAACAATGACACATCAGTGGAGAGTGGAAGAACTAAGGCTACAACTTAGATATTCTGCTGCTGAGTCCAAAACTCATTCCTATACACAAGACAGTCTCTCAAAAGAAAATTAAATCAGGTCACTCTTCCACCTCCTTCCATATCTCTCTCAACAAAAGCTCAAATTGGACAGAAGTAGAAGAATTCTCATTTAGGAAAAAAACTCATTGTGAAATGAGATGAGAGCAGGTATATTGTATTGTTCTCCTAGGACCGTAACTATGATATTTGTAATATGCCCGACAGCACCTTGCAAAATCCTGAGCAAACACATCCACAGTAGAGTTCACTGACTAACTGAAAGGGTGGGGGGGAGAGACAGAGAGACAGAGAGAGAGAGAGAGAAAGAAAGAGAGAGAAATAGAAGATGTAAAAACTTTCATGTCAAGGAAAGAATAATATTCATCATCCTCATAACCTCCTTCATACTTCACAGAGATAAAAGTAACATACATTTACGGGGCGCCTGGGTGGCGCAGTCAGTTAAGCGTCCGGCTTTAGCCAGGTCACGATCTCGCGGTCCGTGAGTTTGAGCCCCGTGTCGGGCTCTGGGCTGATGGCTCAGAGCCTGGAGCCTGTTTCTGATTCTGTGTCTCCCTCTCTCTCTGCCCCTCCCCCGTTCATGCTCTGTCTCTCTCTGTCCCAAAAAATAAATAAACGCTGGAAAAAAAAAAAGTAACATACATTTACAAATATTTTTCACATACACTTCATCTTTAGGTAATAATCATACACTTTATGGACAGGATCATGTAACACTATTTAGGAATAAATAACTTCCTTGTGGGAAAGCTATATATTAAAAGTCTGCGTTAAGAACCACTTTTATGATTAGATCATTGTCATTTCTGTTCAACATACATTGAACACCAGTTAAGTGCTTAGTATGCTTTGTTAGATACTGAAATTACAAAGATGAATCAGATTGTCATACAGTATTTTTGGTAGACCATGTTATTTTGTAATATTAAGAACATGAGGGGTGAATAGAGGAAATAACATTATCTTGGGCAAGACTGAATAATTTTGCTCACCATTCCCCTTTTCCTGTCCTTCCCAAACCTCCATCCCTGAAATCTTCACTTAAAGCCCATTAGGGCCTTTTCCTATTTTGCTGTTTCAATTCCACCACCCAACCCATCCAAACTCCACTTTACCCCTTCTCTATCTTAAAAAAAAAATTAGGGGAAGAATACTGTGAAGTAGGTTGTTATCTCTGCCTAAATAGATCCTTAATTCTCCATGTAGTAGAAAGATAAACACAAATTTCTCAAAATAGCCTCTGGCCAAAGCACAGGAGATGCCCAGAGTCAGTAATTCTGAAACTTTCTCATAGAGTAGCCAGAAGATATTGGCAAGAAGATATTAAAGCCTCACTAGACTAGCTATATCATGAGCCATAGAGAAAAGGTCAGCCGTGGAGGAAGAAACTCCAGCCCAAAGAAGCAACTACACTACTAGAGGCCAGAAAAACCAGACCAGGGGTATTCCATATAGGTCTTTATTGTGGTATTTTTAAAATTCTAAAAACACTAAAGCAAAACCTTTGAAACCGACAAAAATAACTTTATAGACACTCTGGAATTCAATCAGAGATCTACAGACACCAGGCAAACACCCAACCAAGAAAATCCACACACAAAATAGTGGAGAATTTCACGATGCCTTTACTCATGCTTGTCCCTCCTTCCCAGTCTGGGGGTAGAAGCAGTCCAATCGGTCTCCAGTTCCTTTCGGTGACCTGGAGAGAACCAAGTGGGAACAATTTGAAACTTTCTGACCTGACTCTAAGCTGCCTGAGGCACTGTTCCATGTGTCACCCAACTTAAAGCACAGATGGACAAAAGTAACTCAGATCTCAGACTAGCAGCAACTGCAGAAAGCAACAGTCATGACTTGTAAAAATTGCAAGCATTCTACAGGCCCACAGACCCTCGAGGCAAGAGATTAAGGGTGGAGGAAACAAAAACTCTGCATCTGAAAAATATAACTGAATGAAAAGATATACAAGAGGGGTTCCACAGTAACCCAAACAAACAGAAAAAATGATGCAGTGAACTTGAAGACAGGTCACTTGAAATTATAAAATCTGAAGAGTATAAAGAAAAAAATGAATTAAGTAAAGTGTACATATTCTAAAGGACTTATGGGAAACCAATATACACGTTATGGGCATCTCAAAAGGAGAAAAGAAAGAAAAAGTTGTAGACAGCTTATTTAAAGCAATGATTGCTCAAAACTTTCCAAATTTGACAAAAGACATTGATATACAAATACAAGAAACTCAATGTACTCCAAGTAGAATAAATTCAAAGAAATGATATCAAGACACATTCTAATCAAGTTTGAAAAAAAAAAAAGACAAACACAGAATCTTGAAACTAGCAAGAGGAAAGTGACTTGGAATATACAAGAAATTTTCAATAAGCTTGTCAGCAGGTTTCTCAGCATAAACCTGGCAGGCAGGAAGGCAGTGGGATGATCTATTTAAAGTAATGACAGGGGCACCTGGGTGGCTCAATCAGTTGGGTGTCCAACTTCGGCTCAGGTCATGGTCTCACAATTCGTGGGTTTGAGCCCCGCATTGGGCTCTGTGCTGACAGCTCAGAGCCTGGAGTTTGCTTCAGATTCTGTCTGTCTCTGTCTCTGTCTCTGTCTCTCTCTCTGCCCCTCCCCCCTCACACTCTGTCTCTCAAAAATGAATAAACATCAAAAAAAGTTTAAAGTAACGACAGAAAAAAAAATCAAGCAAGAATTCTGTCTCTACCGAAACAGTCCTTCAAAAATTAGAGAGAAAATAAGACATGCCAGGTAAACAAAAGCTGAGTAAGTTTATTACTACTAGACCTGCCACTAGAAATGCTAAAGAGAGTCCTTCAAGTTGAAATGAAAGGCTGCTCGACAGTAACTCAAAACCGTATGAAAATATCAAGTTTTTGGTAAAGGTAACTATACAGACAAATATACAAACCTCCTGAAATCAACATTAATTGAAAAGTTACCAATGTGTAGTGAAATCACTTGTCAAATGAACATCATCTCCACTCAAAGAGTTATATATAGTGTTAAAACCACAAATTATATAAAGTTGTTCTCACTTAAAATTAGTCTTCTAAAATTTCATAATACCCTGGAAGAGTTAGAAAATGGGAGTAAATAAAGCGAAATTTATACTGCACAGATAATTACTGAACAAATGTGATGCTAACAGACCAGTGTTGGTATTGATAAAGTAACCCTGCATTGAATTTTCCATCTATATGCAATAAAAACAAAGAAAATGAAGATGAACTCTAAATGCTTTCTTTGAAACAAAATTATACATGGCTATTAACAAAAGGATTGGATGAAATTCCAGGGAGAAAGCTTATAATGCTCTCCTAAAGTTATCAAACAAAAAATGATCTTAAACGATGTTGATGTAATTACTGTAATATATTTGGTTATAGGCCTATCTCCTTGATATGTCTCCTAGTAGTAAAGATTCAAAAATAATTAAGTCAGCCACTGAAGAAAATTTCAAAAAAAATAAAAATAAAACATACATAATGGGCACCTAGGTGGCACAGTCGGTCAAACATCTGACTCTTGATTTGGGCTCAGGTCATGATCTCAGGGTTGTGAGATCCAGCCCTATCGGGCTCCATGCTGGGCATCAAGCTTGCTAGGATTTTCTCTCTCTCTCTCTCTGCCTATCCCCTGCTTACACTCTCTCAAAAAACCCCTTAAAATTCAAAAGATGAAACATATCCTACCTATAAGATTATTTTTAAAAGATCAACTAATTTTTGGTAATTTTATGTAATTGTCTTCATTTACATATTTTTTTATTTTTAAATATTGCTTTATGTATCACTTTAATTTTCTGTGTTAGAGTATATACATAACATTGATAGTTTTATAAATTTAAATTTCATTTATGCTTTATAATATTTAGAAATGTTTATATTTGAGATGTATTAAATATTTAGTTTTATTAATCTTTTTTATTCAAATATTGATTGATGGACATTTTGTTTTTATAAAATACAGTGAGAAAAATAAATCCTGGTATATGATCCTTATACTCTAAATTGATGATTGCTATATCCTAGAAAAAGTGAAAGAGATAGACATATGAGATGATTTTAATACAAAGTCTGAGTGATCTGAGGACTTCAGAACCATATGGTGACACGAAAAAGTCAGGAACATCTGTGATATTAGTAGGCCCAATGCACTACCAGTTTTTAAGGTCCTCGTTCATATTATAGCAAATATATTGACATGCTACCACACATCACAAATGAATGCAATTTTTATATAACTCAAATATGTAATATTGGAGTTGAGTTGCAATAGCAGTTGATTGGTTGATATAATGACATGTCATGTTCTTAAGTAATTAAACATTTATTCATTTCAAGTTTGCAGTTTTTATTTTCCCTCCTTTTGGTTGTTAACTTTTATAGTAGGTCTTTATTGATCCCATAGGTCTTTTCCCTGTGCCAATACATCTAGAGGTTAAAATCACCCTGGGAATAATTCTTAGAAAAAGAGGTAAGATGCTTGAGATGACTTCTGAAGAATAAGTCTTGGAATAGTGATTCAAGATTAGGAGAGTTATTCCAGGCAAAAGGAACAGAATGAGCAAAAGCACTGAGTCATATAAAAGTGAGACGTGCACATGGGCGCCTGAGTGTTTCAGTCGGTTGAGCCTCGAACTTCCACTCAGGTCATGATCTCATGGTTGGCGAGTTCGAGTCTTGTGTCAGGCTCTGTGCTGACAGCTCAGGGCCTGGAGCCTGCTGTGCATTCTATGTCTCCCTCTCTCTCTGCCCCTTCCCCACTGATGCTCTGTCTCTCTCTGTGTGTCAAAAATAAATAAACATTAAGGGCACCTGGGTGGTGCCCAGGTCATGATCTCGCAGTCCATGAGTTGGAGCCCCACATCAGGCTCTGTGCCTACAGCTCAGAGACTGGAACCTGCTTCAGATTCTGTGTTTCCATCTCTCTCTGTTTTTCCCCTGCTCTCTCTCTCTCTCAAAATATATAAATGTTAAAAAAAAATTTTAAATAAGCATTTAAAAAACATCTTAAAAAAAAAGTGAGATGTGCCCAGGCAAACTACAAACTTTTTCATGTTACTAAAATGGGAAGTCACACAAAGGGGGCTGGAGGGAAGGGTGTGAAAAGCTTCAGATGAGAGGTCTGAGATTAGTCTGGCAGAGGCTACCCCTGAATTCAGTGGAATGACAAGGCCAAGTATTCACATGGCTCACCTTGGCAGCTAAATAAAGATGAATTCAAATGAATAAGTTAAAACGCAAGAACATGGATTAAAATATTTCTGCCATATCTCAGGACAATAGTCTTGAAAGATGGGTGCATGGTATGTACTTCTCTCAAGGAGAGTACCAGACAATTCATTTAGAGAGAAAAGGAATTGAGATTCTATTTCTAATTGTTTTTATATTTTCCTTCAAAAACTCTCACCTTTTGGCATTCATCTTGTAACGTATAAAATTATACATTTTATGATGTATATAATAAATTAATATACCAGTTCATTTATAAGCTATATAAACTGGAAACCAAGGCTCAAAAAGGTTTAGCAGTGAAGGAACTGAAAAACAAAAGCTCAGAGACGCCATTGTTCTGGGTAAGAGTGACTAAAGTGTGTTCTAAGCCATGGAGAAATACAGATAAAATTGTGAAATGTTTAGGCGCTAACAGCATCAGAGTGTGCTGCTTGTTTGGATGCAATGGTTACGACTGTCACGCATACACATATGAACATTCCTACATGTTAGTAGGAAAGCAAGGCTAGAAGTGAATCTAGGGTTACGAGGTGAGGCAGAATAAAGCAGCTCTATAAAATAGGAATTAGATCAGTGGAAGGCAGAGGTATTCTAGTAGCAAATTAAAAGCAGATGGGGAAATACTATGTGAAAATTCTTTCTGCTATGAATCAAAAAATACTTTTTGATGGGAATTTGAAAACAAGAAAAATGTTCTTGCACTGCAGCATCAAATATTTAGGTTAGCTAACAGAAAGAACCTTGTCAGTGGTCATGGTCAAAAACTAGGTGTTAGCACAGAAGGTAATCATTTCTACTCGCTCTGGTGTAAAGGTTCATTCTGGGTCTTTGCGGAGAACACATTGAAATATCTTCTCTTAGTTTAGTGTTCTTCTCAGCTGTCAAAGAGTTTACATGGTGCGTTTAATACCTCTAAATCAGAATCTTCCTTTCTCTAGCTTATCATGCATGAACATCTTAATTAATTATTTGACAATTCAGGCTTATATGCCATAGGAAGTAAAAAATTATAGATACTTAGGAAGGGCATGTGTTAACTATTGCAGAATAGAGGACTAGACATTTTGCAGAAATCATACATATGTTTTGATCCAGCTATCAAAAACTCTAGTTTCTGTAGGAATTAGGGTATGTTTCTAAGCAATATTAAATGCTCTGATATCATCAGGGTGAAAACTACAGGCTCATTCTGAAGTGATTGGTAGATGTGGCTGCCTCTGCTATGATACGATTCAGGACTAACAAAAGTAGTCGCACGCCCAAAACACATTCCCCAGCGATTTGCTCCCACACAGTCTGATATTCTCGCAACCAGGGATATTTTATTTAGAAAACGAAAACAAGGTCCTCATCTTCTGAAGGTCACTGTTAAACTGTACATTACCCTGAAAAAGAAGAAAGGCCTTGGGGACTGTCTTCTGTCTTATCCCTTAACATATCAACATGGGTAACTCATTTCCATCAGCCAGTTGTAAATTTGGGAGGCATGGAAGCCCAGCCTTGAGAAGATAAGATAATGGGGGATAGGTAAGCTAAGGGAAACCTTTGCCTCCTTTTTCACAACAGCCAACAGAACAGGCCTTGAGCAAATTACTGTGAGCTCTTCACTCAGGATACTCTACGTTTATAAAGACTATAAGTAAACCTATAAAAGATGAATGTATGCACAGCAGAAACTCAACTAGGAACACAGCTTTCTTATACATTGTTTGTATTTGGGTTTTTTTGTTTGTTGGTTGGTTTTGGTCATGTTTTTTAAGAGAAAGAGAGAGAATGCAGGTAGGGGAGGTTCCGAGGGAGGCGGAGGGAGAGAATCTTAAGCAGGCTCCACACTAAGTGTGAAGTCTGATGCGGGCTGGATCTCACAACTGACCATGAGATCATGACCTGAACCAAAATCAAGAGTCAGATGCTTAACTGACTAAGCCACCAGACACTCCGACTGTTTGTATTTTGAAATGATCCAAGACTAATCTAGTTTTTACATTAATAATTAATGTTATTAGTATTCAGTATTAATATTACGAATGGCATTAATGATAATATACTATAAAATAATCATATAATTTTAATTATAATATAATTATGTTATATTACTGTATGCTATAGTTATGTTATATGCATATTATAATATTATTTTAGCAGGATAACAAACATTGAGTATCTATAGCGAGTATCTAGAGAGCAGAATCCAGTACAAAGTTTAATTTAATTTTCTTTAAATTTGTGATCCTAAAAAGTTAGGCAAGTTTATTTGTATTTTGTAAAGTATATATTGATATTGAATATGCTTATGGGGAACTTACAATGCACGGCACTAGTTAACAATGCTTTTCTATGAAATTTATTAACCCTTGGTACCATATATAGATGGCTAACTGCACCAGAGACTGTGTGTTCACTACACTTTCTCATTTCATCCTCACAAAATTCGCTTTACAGAGGAGAAAACTGAGGCTCAAAGAGGCAAAAGTCACATGGTCCAGGTTGCACAAACAGGAAGCAGCACCACTGGAATTTGAACCTAGATCTGAATGCTCTGAACCAGAGCTCCTTCTTGGACTCATTATGGAATTTTTAATTTTGGACATATCACTTGTCATGTCTCAAAAGTGTAATGTCAGAGGGAAAAGCACAAATTTATATAAATTGGATACAGCTATTGCCTTCAAGGAGATTATAGGCTAATTGGAGAATTAATATATATAAACATGTAGACATATTAGATAAATATGCATATACGAAGATACAAATTGTAAGTCTGAGTTGAGGGGCCCATGATTGTGCTAATGAATTTGAGACATTTATCTTCCATCCTGTATAAATTTACAGGTTCTCTCATGGCAGAGACTACAGGTATATTCTGTTCACTGCAAGAGCACAGATATCTGGATTCAAGGGTATGAGGTTGAATACCTCCAGTATAACACCCTTATGAATGGAGTTCTATTTCAAGTATGGTAACATATTACCAACTGTGACAGTGTGGATCTTTTGAGAAGCCAAGGCAGAATGTGACATGCAAGATTTGGGGGAGGTTTAACTTTTCTCCTGGGGAAAGGGGACAGGAACTGTAATAAGCAGGACAAGATCTCTGATCACATGTCTGGTCTGATACCTGTGAACAGACTGAGGAAAGGGAAGTTAGGTAAGAAGGCTCCCGGATTGCAGGGCAGTTCTGAGAAATTATCAGGTCAGAGGAAGAAGCTCTGAGTCTCAGGGAAAGGGTCCACACTAATGTCCTCACCATACTCAGCCGCTGGTGGGAGCAGCCAGGGAATGCATGGTCTTGGAGTTCACAGTGGGAGCAGCTAGGGAAGCCTGTCAACTCTGCTCCAAGCAGTAGGCTCTTCTCTTGAAGGAGACCTGAGCTGCACGTATCCATGGTTGCCACATCTTAGAATCCAGCATGCAACAAGGACCTATAAAATGATGCTTTTAGTGCCCCAGCATACTTGACAGTTCTTCTGATGGCAGGTGAGTAGGCCTGAAGCATGACCCTGCTATCTATTTGAGGCTAGACCACTCAACCTGCTATAATACATGGTGTGTGTGTGTGTATGTGTGTGTGTGTGTGTTTTATTTTGAGAGAAGAGTGGGGGAGGGTCAGAGAGAGAGGGCAAGCAGGCTCTGCACTGTCAGCACAGAGCCAGACATGAGGTTCAAACTCATGAGCCGTGAGATCATGACCTGAGCTGAAATCAAGAGTTGGGCATTTAACCAACCTAGCCACCCAGGGGCACCTATATAGTGTGTGTTTTAATCATGAGAAGAATCCTGTGTTTGTCCTTTGGGAAATACTCAAACTCTTTTCGGAGAATCAAAAGGTATTTGGTGGCAAAACAGGATGTTATTGGCACAAGAGAGGCGTGAAGGAAGAAACGAAGGGAAGTAAAGGCTGTGGGGTGCTAGTGGTCACTGGCCAAGAGGGTGATTGAGCACTTTACTGGCTGACTTCTACCTTAAGGAACCAGCTCGTTCAGACCTAGATGGAGCCTGCCTGGTGTCTTCTCTACACATTGTCATATGCAAACGTTTACCTTTATTGATGACCTATGGATAACACATCTTTTTTTCTAGATCCATGAACCCAGTGAGATATTAGAAGCCATCCCCATCCTAGATGCCATTATAAATGACCACCCACACTTGTAAAGAGTCTGCAGTTTGCAGACACATTGACATTATTTTGAATAGGTGCAACTTGTGAGACAAGATATATGCACATCATATGTATGTGATGGCTGAATTTTGTTCAACAGTCAATGCTGGACAGTGATCCCAGGGTGTCACAGTGAATATCGTATTTAATCAATTCAGCAGCACTTTGCAGTGCCATTATTCCTCCCATTTGACAGTTCAGGAAACTAATAATCCGATTAAGGGACTCACCTAAGATCAAACAGCTAGCAAGAGAAAGAATAGGCTAGTATTATTCAGCTACCATTTACTTAATAACTTCTAACTGCTATACACTAGTAAGCTCTTTGGATGGATGGATGGATGGATGGATGGATGGATGGATGGATGGATGGAGATAGTCTGTATATATAATATGTAGTCTCTCTCTGTCTCCTTATCTCTTTGCTAGCTGTTTGATCTTAGGCGATTCCCTTAATCAGATTATTAGTTTCCTGAACTGTAAAATGGGAGGAATAATGGCACTGCAAAGTGCTGCTGAATTGATTAAATACGATATTCACTGTGACACCCTGGGATCACTGTCCAGCATTGACTGTTGAACAAAATTCAGCCGTCACATACATATGATGTGCATATATCTTGTCTCACAAGTTCCACCTATTCAAAATAATGTATCAATTATTCCTCAAAACTGATGGCTTGGGGTCTAGTGTGCCATCACACTCAGAGAGACTAAGTAACTTGCCAAAGGTCAAACAGCAAATAAATTGTTAGCAAAAATCCAAACCAGAACTCTTTTCACTCCAGAACTAACATTCATGGGACGCCTGGGTGGTTCACCTGGTTAAGCGTCTGACTTTAACTCAGGTCATGATCGCATGGGTCAAGAGTTCAAGCCCTGCTCGGGCTCTATGCTAACAGCTCAGAGCCTGGAGCCTGTTTTGGATTCTGTGTCTCTCTCCTTCTCTTCCCCTCTCCCAGTCATACTTTGTGTGTGTGTGTCTCTCTCTCTCTCTCACACACACACACACAAAATAAACATTAAAAAAAATTTTAATAAAAAAATTTTTAAAAATCAACATTTATTCTACCGCATGGCGGTACCAAATTTCATAAGTAATTTGTGAGTTCTCAGCCACTACACAGGGTAGTGAATCAATGTCTACACAGATATTTAGCAAAGAAAATGGAGCTTCTAAAGAGAAATTGATGCTGTGAAGTTATCCAGGTGGCTATCATTTTTAAGTCTAAAACATTCTCACATCTGGCACCTGAGTGGCTCAGTGGGTTAAGCATCTGACTCCTGATTTCCACTCGGGCCATGATCTCACAGTTTCCTGAGTTCGAGTCCCACATCGAGCTCGACGTTAACTCTGCAGGGCCTGCTGGGGATTCCTTCTCTCCCTCTCCCTTTCTCTCTCTCTGCCCCTCCCCAGCTCTCACTCTCTTGTCTCTCTCAAAACAAACAAACAAACAAAAAAACAAATAAATAAATATGATTTAAAACATCCTCACAATCCTGATAGTTCAGTAGATGCTGTCATATAACAAAATCTGAGTCTTCGTAATTTAGCCTGGGAAAAGTTTAAATCTACAGAAAGTTTATCAAAATCATGTTTTCTTGTAATTCACTTCCCTAAAAACTAAGAAATAATGTTCAGTATCATGAAATTTGGGGGGAGATGTCCCTGAATAAACTACGAAATTATTGACAAAATCCAAAATCATTAGACATGAACTGGTCAATTGTTCTTATTTATGAACTTTGGTTCACTGAGATATGATTGAATACATTCACTGAATTCAATTCAACAAATATTTATTGAGCACTTACTACATAAAATCTGTGGCCAAAACCTGGGAGAAAGAAGTTCCAAGATTGATATGGCAGAGCCCCTGACCTCAAGGAACTCTGCAGTTTTATACAGGAGAAAAGCTATGCACAAATGGAAACAAAAGAAGGCAGAATTTGAAAGGTGCCAAAATACCAGCACCCACAATGTATTCTAGGAACATAGAAGACAGATATGAGTTCTTACTAGAGGAATCATAGGTTTCGAGGATTTAAGCCCGACTCCTGGTACCAAAATCTATATTAATTATCAATTACTATATAACACATAGCCCCCCAAACATCATGGCTTAAGCAACATTTATCATCTTAACAGTTTCTGTCACACTTCCTGGTGGAGCTTGGCTGGATGCCCCTATCTCAAGATTTCTCACAAGGTTGCCATCAAAGGGTCATCTGGGGTGCAGTGTCTTCTGAAGGCTCGTCTGGGAGACAGTCTGCTGACATTCATGCCAGGATTCAGTTCCTCTCAATCTACTGGACTGCGAGCCTCTGATCCTTCCTGGCCATCAACTGAAGGCCTTCCTCGGATCCTTGCTATCAGAGCCTTGCCATAGAATAGCTCCCAGGATGGCAGCTGGCTTCCCTCAGAGTGAAAGAAGAGAGCAAGAATGAACAAGATCTAAATCACAGTCTTCCCACAATTTAATCTCACAAGTGACATCTCATCCTTTCTGTTATACTATGTTCATTAGAAATGAGTCACTCGGTCCAGCCCACACTCAGTGGGAGCCATGAATGCCAAGAGGCAAGATCACGGGGGCCATCTCCGAGGCCGCATGCCAGAGTATACCTTTAAAGGATAGATAGAATTTCAAGTGGTAGAAATGCAAAGAGTTGAGGAGAACAGGTTTCAGGAAGAGAATGCACGCATACGTGGAAGGGAGTACATATAGAGCTTTGCTTCAGAAGAGCAGGTAGCCACTCCAGTGTAGTGAAAACCTGAATGCATGATGCGTATGAGAAAAGAAGTCTTTATAAAGTAGGTCAGAGTTAAAGATTGTCATGCTAACGAGTTAGAGCTTTCTTTTTTTAAGTTTGGGAAATTTTTTATTCTTTTTCAACTTCACGGTAACAGAATCAGGTATGCCTCCAGAAACATAGTCCGGAGGTCCCGTGGAAGACAGACTCGAAGTACAAGACGTGGTGTGGACTCAAAGGATACTTTCAGGAAGCTACCCTGAAAGACAAAGAGAGACTCTTAAGGCTCAGACTTGAACAGGGGCAGTAGGAGGGGGAGAGGAGGGCTCTACTGTGACAGCATAGCTATGCTTTACTGTGCATTTCCTAGAAAGAACATTTTTTCAACTTCTGATTCTCAAAATACCTAATATTATATGGATTTTCAAAGGTTTTTCAGTTTCTATTATTCTTTCCCCTAACTCTTTCATGCCCTGCTGCAGGGCAACTGTTACCTATTGAATGTCATGCTAGCAAAAACATTTGATCTGAACCTTGCCCATTTGGCCCCTGCTGCCTCAAAGAAGGAAACATATGACCTGTCTTTGATCACACTTTTTTCCTAAAATGAAAACATCCTCCAATATGTGATTCTTATAAAAGGTGAGTGTTAAAATTCTGGGATAAACCACATTTAAGCCCAGGGACTCAGTTAAAGTTAATGAAAACATACTGGGATGAGAGAAGCTGTTGCAAGCCTTCATGGATATTTAATTCTTTTGCAAACATCAGAAAACCTGTCCAGCCTCAACATAGACAAAAGCTGGAATGAGTGCTCAATTAGTAGCAGTTTCTCAGCATTTTGTCCAATTATCTAATAAAGAAAACGAGAACCTCGGTACATAAATTTGTTCCATTATGGAAGTAACCTTCAGTGAGTAAGCCAGTCAGCTTTATTATTCAAATCATCAGTGTGATGCTTGTAAAATGAAACAAAGGCAGCTCTTTAATGATAAATATTACAATACAGCTACTTTTCACATGTCCCCCCCACACACATTGTGAACCATTCGCTGAAGTATAAATAAGAGACAACCAAGTGACAATTCAGATACAAGAAAAATAGACAAAACCCAAAACAAAATGGATTATCCAGTTACCACTCTGACATTATTGCCGCTTTTAGGGAACAGCTGACTTTAGTCATCTGTTTCCATCATCTGCTCTATTTTCTTTTACAGACTTTTGCAGAACTTTCCACAAGAGCTGCTGGGTAAAAGTCAGAGATAGATAAAAGTCTAGAAGCAATCCTTCAAGTTAGTCCCCCTTCTCTCTTTAATTTCAAGGAGGGATGCAGTTCTTAGGAGGGTCCATTCTTTGACAGATCATTCTGAGGCAGAGACATGGGACTCTAGGGCATCAACAAGGTCATTGCCACGTTCACCCCCGTGCTGCAGGCTGAGAGCAAACGGATGAAGGCCCAGAAACAGTTTAAGAGATAAGCTGGGAGGACTTAAGCCAGGGTCAGGGCTTCTGGAAATTTAAAAGCAGACACATATCACCAGAAGAATTACCATTAGCACTACTCACATACATTCTTGTATTGGCTCCTTACCTTTGGACACATTTTTTTTCCCCTCTTGAACACAAAGAACAAGCTGTACACATGCCAGCAGCTTCCCAGAGACAGATTTGCCTGATTTGGACAGATATCTTTCACAGAATCCCTATCACCTTTGCAAACTCCTGGCTTCCAGCTCCCACACCTCTCACTGATTCTCCCTGACTCACACCCAAAAAACCCCTCATATTCCAGACATCATAATAAAAATCATGCACATCCATTTTCAGTAGCACCTGGTAGAAGAACTTCTTCTTTTTTAAATGTTTTTTTAAAGTTTATTTATTTTTGAGAGACAGAGCCAGAGCACAAGTAGGGGAGAGGCAGAGAGGAAGACACAGAATCTGAAACAGGCTCCAGGCTCTGAGCTGTCAGCACAGAGCCCGACACGGGGCTCGAACCCACGGACCACGAGATCATGACCTGAGCCGAAGTCAGAGGCTTAACTGACTGAGCCACCCAGGTGCCTCGAAGACCTCCTTCTCAATTGCAAAGAGCATTTGACTTTCCCCAAGATCCTCAAGATCTTCCGTATACCTGGCCTCAGCTTTCCTTATACCAACATTTTTAAATCTCCCTCCTTTTTTATTTATAAATACCTCCCTGAGCACGTTCTAAGTAACATTACCCTAAGAGACTCAGCAAATGCCACAAAAATGGCATGGTCCCTGAAACTTCAATATCTATTCAGAATCTCACAACACAAGTTGCCTTCCAGTGACAGTGAAACAGTCATCTTGCTTAAAAAATGCTATGCTATTAACTGCCAAATAACATTATTTTCAGCAATGCACCCACAAATTTTCTGACAGGCTAGTATCTCACATTCACTCACACTAGCCTAACGGATGCTGCAACGACTGGGCAGGATTTTTAAGATGTGGCATAATTTCCCTAGATTTTGGAGTAAATCCACACCCTGGCATCACAGATGTCTATGACCCCCAGCTTTGAGAAAGACACATGTGATTTAGTTTCGGCTATTTTCAGGTGAAGGATGGCACTCCGTGGACTCCCCACTCTCCATCATATGAAAAGGATGCTAACTATATTTGTTTTTATCTAGTCTATGAATCTGGTCACCTTAAGAGATAAAATACAGAACCAAGAATCAGAGTCATGTGCAATGGCTCCCTTACTGAATTCTCTAACTCACCATCATGCAGACTTTTCCAGAAAGCATATGCCACCTTGTTTGTAAGCCACACTTCAGTTAACGTATGATCCTCCTTCAAAATGTTGTCAGGTAATTCTATTCTCTAGCAAAGTAGTTGAAATAATAAAGATAGTTACTCACACTTGAAGGATTTCCTCAAGGGCAATCATCTTAACAAGGATTTTTTTTTCAAAATTAGCTAATCTGCAGTTCTATTAAAACATTGTGACTCTAGCCCTGCTCTCCTCACCCCAGAAAAAGAAGAGTAAAGACAGGTTCCCATTAGAGAAAAAGCTTAAAAGGCTAAAAAAATCCCAACAAATTCTCAAATAATTCCAAAATGACATAAAGGTACAAATACACATTTGGTCCTCACTACATATCAACCTAAGATTGTCATTTAACTAATTATCCCAACATTTCTAATATAGACAATTATTTCAAAAAGTTTTGTACAGAGTGGGCATTTAATGAAGCTTCCTTGAAAAGTCCCCCGGTTAGAAATATACCTGCTCAAGATGGCTTATTTTTAATCAGATGACGATTGGTAGTTGGGAGCTGAATATACAGTTGGCACTGGTCACAGGTAGGTGTTCTCTTTTCACAAGAAATACTCTTTAGGCATTAATGAATTTCAATTGGGTTTTTTTTTGTTGCAATTTAACATTTTAGGTTAGTTTTTGCATGGAATAACGTCTCAATTGGTGTTCCGGTACACGCTGTGAACATCATTCATGAAGACCAGGATAGAGGGCCACTCATACTGTTCCATGTAACAGAGAGTGTTTTCAACTTTTTTTCTCTTCTACTGTATCTTATTTTTCATGGCATTGGCTAATATAAACTGGGGCCTGTCGTGTGCCAAGATCGTTGGATTTATTCTCTTTAATCTTCACAAGGTGGTATTATTGTCCTTAATTTTACAGATGAGAAAGCTGAGGCTCAGGCAACGAGTAGGGAGCTGTGCTGGGATTCGGTCCCATCTGGTCACACAGCTCACGCTCCCTCTTCTATTCCACTCTGCCTACATGAAGAACACTTTAAAACTCAATCAGGCCTTTAAAGAAAGGGAAGTAGAATAGTGCCAAAGATTACATTTCCCTATACTTATCTGCAAAGAACCTCAGAGTTAGCCAAAGTTTTTTCATCCCTTTTGCTGAGTTAAGTCCAAATGAATTCTGTGCAGCAAGCAGGTGACGACGCAAACATATACATAAATATACACTGACACACATATCCATAGAGGTAAATTTTCAGAAGTAATAAGTAACTGAATAAATAGATGTGTTATAGCACCAGCAAGTGATTTTCAAGTACATACAGAGTACTCAGTACTGTGCTAGGTACATGGCAATTAAAACCAGATGTAGACATCCCAATGTGAAGCTGATAACATTGACAGGGACACGAAAAAATCAAAGGACATGCAGGCACATATGCAACTTTATCTTGAGCAAATAGTAATCTTGAGGAAAGGGCAAAATCATAGGACACGGGAATTTCGTGGCTTTAGTAACGGATACAGTATAAATAGCAGATTGTGCATCTTTGAACTTTGTTGAGCAATTTAAAAAAATCACATTATTTCCAGGTATGTGGGAAAGATTTGGAGCGAGGGGTGCAATTTTCAAGCGTTCTTTAAATGAGAGGAGTGAGGCACTCTAAGCTCTTGAGGGAGACAGGTAGAAAGTACATTCTGAATGAAGACACTGAAGTTAGTGGGTTGAACAGACAAAGTGGGTGGTGAGGAAGTCTGCCTGCGAAGAAGTGGAGGAGGCATTTATTATAAGCAAAGGATATGTCAAAATTACCCTTTTTAAATAGATGAATTAATGTCTAAACCCATAAAGGATCCAATTTACTGAAAATTATTGAGTCCCTTATGGAAAGCCAATAGTGATTACAACCGAGAGAGCTGTCGTTCTATAGCCTGGTACGTATGTGCCATATGTGTTTATCTTTTTCACTAGCCTACTTACATGCGATAAGACTACAGCAGCTTTCAAGATGAACATTTGACAAGCCAGCTCACCGCCGACTGACACCTCCATTTCAGCTGGCCTGACATATATAAAAAGAAATTGAATGTTTATCCGTGTGCTTTCCGGATTTGACATATGTGCCATATAAGAGTCACAGAAGGAAACTTCAGAAAAGAAATCAGGGACTGAACTTGTCAGTTTATTAATCAAAGTTTACCTGCTTCACATTACACAGAGACAAATTAAGCTGGCTACTACGGTACTTCGAAAACATCTGCTAACAAAGTCAGAAGTAATGATAAACAAACGAGTTCCCTTTGTGGTTGATTTTCATCCAGCTGCATTTAATTATAATAACGCTATCAAAGAGAGCTTCCCATTAGCTGCTAATTCAGAATGACTTCAGAAGAAACTCCCAGAGCCCCCAGTGATATCCTTCCAACTCTGGCAACTTCCTCATCTCTGCCAGTGTTTGTGAAGAGACATATTAAAGAAGTTTGGTTATCAGTCCCGGCTGTTATTGACAGCCAAGATGGTATGCAGCGGTTTTTTGGGTTTTTTCTTCCCCCAAGACTATCTTTGCAATAACGTGACCAATTAAACTTTAAAAATGACAACATTTATGACATCCATAGTGTGGTCCGACTTTAGCGTAAGATAATGAACTACCTCTTATTGAGGAAGGGAAAATCTTATTTTAATGCATATTTCAAGTAAAATGCAACCTCGGTCCTGTTATTTATTGATCTATAAACACCACAGCTAAAAATGAAAGTGACACTGGTTTTTCAAATTCAGTTAGATTGGTTTTTAAATAAAGAAATATCCGAAGCCTCTCACAAGAACACTATTTCTATCCAACCTGGTGAGGAATCCCCATCAAACCTTACTTATTGATCAGCATTGGTTCGTACACATTCCCGAGTATATATTCTTCCTTTGAAAGTTCCCAGCTTGAGGCAGGAGGGTGGAAATACCAAGGTAGTGCCTCTCTTTCTCAGGCTTTTCGAGTATAAGCATGAGCGACTCCTCGCCCAAATCTGGCGTCTGGCCGGCCAGGAAGCAAACGCAGAGTCAAGAGCTTGCATGTGCCAACAAGGCTCAGCTGTCTACGTGCCTTTGCCTCCCCAGCCTGAGAGCGTACTGCATCTCATTTATTTGTCTTGGGGTGACCTGATGAGGTACAGTTAAAAGTGGACACGTACAATGTGGGAAATGGTCCACATTGATTCGGTACTAACCTCTTTGACAAAGCACCAAGCCACAAGTAGAGACGTTTCATGAAGAAAATCATAAATGCGAAGTAACCTAGATTGGGAATGGTAGGCATTTGCCAGCATTGGATCTGGCCAAGCTCCAAGGACCCATGTCATAATATATTTTCCTAACACCTGCGAAAACTTATTCAATTATGAAGAGTACACGAGATTAGGAGAGAATGGAAGAAATTTCTGTTCATCGAAAATGTTGGTACCTTTGGAGGGTTTTGTTTGCGTGATTGTTTGTCTCTTTCTTTTCCAAGGAAGAACACAAAGTATCTCTAAGTTAAACGAATTTGTAAACTTCTGAGCCTCCTTTGCTATGTCAAACCCTCAAGAAGCCAGTATTGCTTATGAGAGTTTCTTGACTTATCAGAAGGAAAAATGGAAGTGAGAGAGGACACCATCGCTTTTAAGTGTGCTTCGTGGAAACTTACTTCCAGTCACCCGTCGGAGTAAGCATATGACATTAATTTCATCCTTGGCACAAAGATCAAATGATGTTGCCAATGTCATTGTTCTGTTTATAACAATATTTGTGATGAACACTGCCCTCCTCCAATTGGCTTGAGAACAAGCATTATTCTTCTGTGTTGGTTTCACAAAGCTGGGGTATGTCCTATTTCAAAAAGAATGTGCAGGCAGGAGCATGGCTTTTGGTGGTAGTCGATCAAACTAAGGATTTTCCAAATGTTGTTTTGCCGGAAGTGCATCAATGCCTACAGCCATTCTTCTACTCTAAAATTCTCCAGGCTGAGAGCCTGAGCAAATGTAGGCACGGGACAATCTTTTCAAATCAGACTTCTTCTCATATCTCTTTCCCTTTCTCTCAGCTAACCAGACTAATTTGCAGTGGGATAAACATTTGGGGGCATGGAAGCCTCTCGGGTATAAATCTTAATACCTTCCAGTAGAAAGGGTCTTCTAAGTAAGCTGGCACATCAGTTCAGTCTCTCTAATTATCAAATTCATTGCCTTAATTTTAAAGAGTATTTAGGAGGCATCTGGGTGGCTTAGCCTGGTAAGCGTCCGACTTCGGCTCAGGTCATGATCTCACGGTTTGTGGGTTCGAGCGTGCGTCGGGCTCTGTGCTGACAGCCTGGAGCCTGCTTCACATATTGTGTGTGTCTCTCTCTCTGCCCCTCCCCTGCTCATGCTCTCTCTCTCTCTCTCTCTCTCTCTCTCAAAAATAAATAAACATTTTAAAATGTTTTTTTAAAAATAAAAATAAATAAAGAGTATTTGGTACTGGACCTCATATTCTCCTCGATAGTATATATCTATCTATATAGGCTATTCTTACAGCTCATATAAATCCCTGAGTATGCAAATATACTCATAAATTCCATTTTAGAACATTAATAAAACCCTTAGGATTGTACCATTATATAAATACATAACTGAAAAAAAAAGTTCACACAATTTTCAGAAAGCTCCAGCAGGCAAAAAGCAAATAAACAAACAAAAAAGAAAACAAAACAAACAAAAAAAAACCCTTCAGTACATTTGCAGATCCAGGATGGTGAGTGGGTCAACTTGTGACCCTGACCTTTCCATGCCTCAGGTTCTATATCTTTAGCTCAGGAATTACACTTGCCTTAATCTCATTCTTGCTTTTTTTTAATATTAACCGAGAAAATTGACTGAAAAGTACATCTTACTCTTGGCAGATAAGGAAATGGCCATTATAAAACGTAGACTGTGAATACAGAAACAAATGGGATAGGTGGTCCACACCGGAAGTCTTGTACTTCTATTACGCGAATCTGTAAATGTCTAGAGTCAGTTACAGGTGCTTCCGGGGAAGCAGAAATTGCAGCCACTATCCCTTAGGCTCAACACCTCATTCAGCCACATGGCTCCAGTTTTTTCTCCTTTTTATATTGCAACTCTGAACATGAATCTATTTGGGAAAAATGTTTACTGCTTAAAAAAAAATAAAGTCTACTCATGGAGTTATACTCATTTTACAGGGAAAATAAAAGGAAACTCAGGCATAAGTGCCTTGCCTGTATTCGGCATTTATCAGAAAGAAGAAAATAAGAAAGTTAAAAAGATTACTATGTCTTCTGTCTCCAAGTTCAATGTCACCTGTTTTGTGGTAGTTACCAAGAAAAAATGATGATTTCTTATTATGTTTGACACCACAGCTACATTTTATTACTACCTATCATCTTATCTTTCTCTAATTGTTGGCCATTGCCAACCATCCTGCAACTGTTGTAAATTGTTTTCTTGACTTCACAGCATTCCAATGTATTTCTAGTCAATCTGTTTCTGGACATCACAAAATGGTAAGGTTGCAAGTTGCTCTGAGAGAATTGAGAACAATTTATTTAACTTATTTGGCATGTTGCTTAAACGTCAATATGTAAATGCGATTGCTTAATAAATACCACTTATTGATGTTGACTTCATCTGCCATGTCTTTTGCAGCTTAAAAATCAGGCTCAAAATTATTCTAAATTGTGAACTTACTTTCAAAGTAATATTCAGCCAACAAATACTTTCTAAATACTTCCTCTATATGTATAAGTAACCACTAACCATCTTGATTTTCACATGGCAATATGGGAAACATAGGCGCACAATTATATGTAGGTGTGAATATCGACATGTTATCGTAGTTCAAAGGAAAAGAGATATCTTTCCAACCAGTCAGGTAAGTACATTTTGTAGAAGTAGTGGCTTTATAGCTGTCCCAGAAGAATGGATGGGAATTTTCTAGTATCCAAAACATCTCAAGTCTCCATCTCCCATTTTTTCTTTAAAACTTCTGCAAGATCTGGTGTTCCCATTTCTTATCCTTTTGGCCTCTGCTTGCCATCTGTCTCTCTTCCTTTTAGACTGATGCCTCATCTAGACTGAATAGCAGGCTTTCAATTTTAGTTTCACTCATGGACATGGTCTGCCAGATCACCATGAATTTGGGTTCCTCTGCCTGTAGGCCAGTACACTCCCTATTCATGCCAAGCCCAGGTCCCTCAGCCCACCTGCCTAGTGCCTTGTTCTTCAAATACTTGAGAGAAAGAATGATATAAGAAATAGGCAAATATATTCAGAATGATTTCAATGAGAAATTCTTTATTTTTTCCATTAATCACTCCATCTAACAATACTCTGTAATCTTTCCTTCTCTGTCCTTTGAAGAAAACTCCCAAGACTTTGGATTCCTTTCAGTATTTAAAATATAGTCTAGATCAGGGTTCCTGGGTGGCTCAGTCAGTTAAGCCTCTGAGTCTTGATTTTGGCTCAGGTCATGATCTCACAGTTCATGGGATCCAGCCCAACATCAGGCTCTGCACGGAGCCTGCTTGGGATTCTCTCTCCCTCTCTCTCTCTCTCTCTCTCTTCCCCTCCCCCCACTCTCAAAATAAATAAATAAACTTTAAAAATATCTATATCTATATCGATATATAGATATGGATAGATATATAGATATAGATATTCTAGAACATCTGTGATGACGTTCCTGCAATAGAGAAGGATAGCATAGTTTGTTGTTTTATTACCCCCCCTCCTTTTTTTTCATTTTCACTGCTTCTTTTCCTTTCTGCGGTTTCCAGGTTTCCCTTGCATCACAACATTGTTGGGCTGTCAAAGGGGATACATGTGAGGTGAAAGTGTGAGGGGTAGTCATCCAAATTCCTATCTTTGAATTTGTTGTGGGTTCTTCAAGGCTGCCATCTCCCAGAAGTTTCCTAAGATGGATGATACATTCTACAGTTGACTTCTTCTCTCTCTCATCTCCTGCTTCTGGGTCTGCATGACAGTTTCTTACTGGCACAGTTCCCACGACACAGGAAATCTCTGAAGCTTCCACTTGATCCATGGGATACTCACACACCCTTGTCATGGAAAACACTGATGGTGCAGACTTCCCTGATGGCTCTGTCTCTTCTTCCTCTGTGTTACAGATGCTCTATTTCTTTCTCAGAATTCTGTTTGAATAATTTTAAGCAAACTCTATGAGTTATACATGTGTAACTCCCTTTCAAAACTTTTACTTTTCTCCACTCTGATGTCTGTGCCAGCAGTGGCCTCATGAACTTCTAGGGCTCAGCAAGCTTTCATCAGGAATGGAAGATGTCAGTCTTTCTTTTTGGTACATACTTTAATGTTTATGAGAAATTTCTCCATGGTCCTCAGTAGGTTTGGAAGGACAGGGAGAAGAGAAATCAAAATGTTCTCCCTCGATGCCTATACCTTATCACTCATTGAATGCATTCCAATATCTACTCATCTGCATACATCAGCAGGATGATGAGGGGAGCTGCCCTTTTTGGGAATATAGGGCCACTTGTTGCCTATTTTTCTCAGCTTTTGCTCCTCATAAAAAAATTCTGAAGCAACAGAAGAAATGCCATTCAGTGTGGTTTACAATAATATTTGTGTAGGAGGGTAAGGACAAAAAGGCTGAAGGGAGATGCCAGTCTATGGAAATAGAATTTTATTCAAGAGGCTATGAAATAGAAACAAAGTTTTCTGAGCAAGACACTGCTAACATTGCACTACAAAACTGAATCTTTTTTGCTTAACTCTGTTGGTTCTTAAAGTTGAAAATTCATTATTTTAATAATTTTTTTCAAATATTTTGCTTTCTTATAAATGTAGTAGCCATTTTCCCAAATATTCCCAGTCTCTTTCTCAACAGACGTTAGAATTGGATTTCTCTGCCACCTTGGAAATAATATAGCCACACAACATACTTTAAACTACAATATGTTAATGGAAGCTAAATCATACTTAATGGTGAGAAACATCAAGATTTTCCACTAAGATTAGGGACACAGCAAGGACTTCTCTCCCATCACTCTTTTTCAACATTATACTAGAGGTTCTAGCTAATGTAATAGGACAATAAAATGAAATAAAAGTTATTCAGACTGAGAAGTAAGAAACAAAACTGTCTTTGTTCACAGATGATGTACTCATCTGTGTAAAAATCCAGAAAAATTTTTAAAGAATTGAAAAATTCTGGAACTATTGAAGGATTATAGCAAAGTTTTAGATGTAAAAGTCAATCACTTTCCTATGTATCAGCAATGAATAAGTGAAATTTGAAATTAAAACACAATTCCATTTACATTAGCACTCAAAAGAAATTGAAATACAGTAAAACCTTGGTATGCAAGTGTAATTCATTCTGGAAACATGTTTATAATCCAAAGCATTTGCATAGCAAAGCAAATTTGCCCACAAGAAAAAAATGGAAGCTTAGATGATTTGTTCCACAACCCAAAAATATTCACATAAAAGTGATTACAATACTGTAATATAATATAAAGTAATAAAGAAAATATAAAGAAAATAAACAAATTAACTTGCACTTACCTTTGAAAACCTTCTTGGCTGGTTTGAGGGAGACAAGAGAGAGGAGGGTTATTATATAGGATGACTTTCACTGTCACTAAGAGATGTTGACTATAGTACAGTATTGATAAACTCTTGTCATATACTGTATTTAATGTAACTGGCAATAAGGCAGCAGAGGAAAGGGGTCTATATCTGCAGGCAACCTGACCTAGAATGAAGCAAAGCATTCCTAAGCTTACTCTTGTTTGGAAAAGCAAAGTACTTTCCATAGGTGCTTTGAAATGACAAAAAATACACTAGTGCCAGTTGTGGGTATCTTCCAGTGTTCTGAAAAATCACTGATTTCTATCAAACACCACAGCCTGAGACCAAGCATCCAAGCATGGGAGACAGTCACTCACAATCCCGCAGCAAAAGAGAGAGAAGAACCATTGCTCCATTGTGATCATGTGGCATTTGGCATCACGTACTACCCACATAACAAGACATTGCTTGTTTGTCAAGTTGAAATTTATTAGAAATGTTTGCTCATCTTACGGAGCACTAACAGAACAAGTTACTTGCAATCCAGGGTTTTACTGTATTTAGATATAACAAAATATGTACAAAATATATGTGAGGAAAACTACAGAAGTCTGTTGAAAAAAATCAAAGAACTAAATAAATTGGAGAAATACTCCACATTCATGGTTAGTAATATTCAATATTGTTAAGATGTCAGTTCTCCTCAACTTAATCTATAGACTCAAGTAATCCAAACCAAAATCTCAGTGATTTTTTTATGGATATCAATAAATTCATTTTAAAGTTTATTTGGAGAGGCAAAATACCCATAATAGCCAACACAATATTGAAGGTGAACAAAGTTGGAGGTCTCACACTACCTGCATTGAAGGCTTACTATACAGCTATAGTAATCAAGACAATGTGGTATTGTGAAAGAATAGATAAATAGATTAATTAAACAGAATAGAGAGGCCAGAAATAGACCCACATAAATATAGTCAAATGATCTTTGACCAAGGAATAAAGGCAATACAATGGAGCAAAGATAGTTTTTTCAAGAAATGGTGTTGAAACCACTAAACTTAGGCATGCAAAATGAACCTAGACACAGAGTTTACCTTCTTTGCAAAAATTAACTCAAAATGAGTCACACCTAAACATAAAGTGCAAAGCTATAAAACTCCCAGAATATAACAAAGGAGAAAACCAAGATGACCTTGGATATGGTGATGACTTTTAAGATATAATATCAAAAGCACTTTTTTTTTAATTTTTGAGAGAGAGAGAGAGAGAGAGAGAGAGAACACAAGTAGAGGATAGGAGCAGAGGGAGAGAGAGAGAGAATCTTAAGCAGGTTCCATACTCAGCATGGAGCCCAACCTGGGGCTCTATCCCATGATCCTGGAATCATGATCTAAGCCGATACCAAGAGTTGGATGTTGAGCCACCCAGGTGTGCCCCAAAGGCACAATGTATAAAAGAAATAATTGATGGGGCACCTGACTAGATCAGTTGGCAGAGCATCTGACTCTTGATCTCAGGGTCATGAGTTGGAGCCCTACATTGGGTATAGAGATTACGAAAGAAAGAAAGAAAGAAAGAAAGAAAGAAAGAAAGAAAGAAAGAAAGAAAGAAAGAAAGAAAGAAAGAATCAGAATTGGTAAGAAGGAAACTGGACTTCATTGAAATTTAAAACTTTTTTTTAAGTTTATTTATTTTGAGAAAGTGAGATGGAGTGCAAGCAGGGGAGGGACAGAGGGAAAGATAGAATCCTCTGTGCTAACAGCATGGAGCTGGATGCAATTCTCAGTCTCATGAACCATGAGATCATGGCCTGAGCCATCATGACGTCAAGAGTCAGACACTTAACCAACTGAGCCACTCAGGTGTCCCCAAATTTAAAATTTAAAACTTTTGCTCTGTGAAAAACAATGTCAAGAGGATGAGAAGAGAAACCATATACTCGGAGAAAACATTTACAAAGGACACGTCTGATAGAGGACTGTTATCCAAAATATACAAAGCATTCTTAAAACTCAACAATAACAAAACAACACCCTAATTATAAAATTATTCAAATATCATAACAGATACCTCACCACAGATGGAAAGGAAGTATATGAAAAGCATATGTGACAAAGAAGAGATACTACACAATATGTCATTAAGGAAAGGAAAATTAAGACAATAATGAGATACCACTGCAAACCTATTAAGGAAAATGGTACAGCCAGTTTGGAAGAGTGGCAGTTTCATATGAAAATAAAAATATTCATACCATACTATCCAGCAATAGTGCTCTTGGCATTTACCAATATGAGTTCAAAACTTATGTCTCCAAAAAAGCTTGCACACAGATATTAATAGAAGCTTTATGCATAATTGCCAAAGACTGGAAGCAAACCAAGATGTCCTTCAGTAGGTGAATGGATAAACAAACTGTAGTCTATCCATTTACTTAATGCTAAAAAGAAATGAGTTATCAAGCCATGAAAAAACATGGAAGAAACTTAGATACATATTACTGAGTAAAAGAAGCCAATCTGGAAAGGGTACACACTGTATATTTCCAACTATGAGACATTTTGGAAAAAAAAAACTATGAAGACAGTAAAAGAATCAGTCACTCAGTGTTTAAAGGAAGAGGCATAAATAGGTGGAGCACAGAAGATTTTTAGGACAGTGAAAATCCTCTACCCTATGGATGGATGATGGATATGTCATCAAATGATGACTGTTCGTCATTATACATTTGTCCAAACTAAGAATGTAAAACACCAAGAGTGAACTGTAATGTGAACTACAGACTTTGGATGATTATGATGTGTCAATGTAGGTTGAACAATTGTAACAAATATACAACTCTGGTGGAGGGTGTTGATAATGGGAAAGGTTATTCAGGTTGGGGCAGTGACCATATGGTAAATCTCTAACTTCCCTTAATTCTGCTGTGCACCTAAAACTGCTCTAAAAGAAATATGTCTTCAAAAAAATGAAATTAAAAAAATGTGTTCTTTATGTATTTTGGATATCAACACCCTATTGGATATATCACTTACAACAATCTTCTCCCTTTGTTGCCTTTTCAGTAGGTTGCCTTTTCATTCTGTTGATGGTTTCCTTTGATGTGCAAAAGCTGTTTAGTATGGTGTAGTCCCAGTGTATAGTTTTGCTTGTTTCCCTAGCCTGAGGAGACATATACAGAAAAATGTTACTAAGGCTGATGTCCAAGAGTTTACTGCCTATGCTTCCTTTTGGGAGTTTTATGGCTTGCATTTAAGTCTTACATTTAGATCTTCAATCCAACACCAAAATAATCACCACCACTATCATCATCATCACCATCATCATCATCATAATCACCATTGTCTGATTAAAAAATGGGCAGAGGACCTAAAGAGACATTTTTCCAAAGAAGACACAGAGATAACCAACAGACACAAAAAAATATATGTTCAATATCACTAATCATCAGGGAAATGCAAATCTAAACCACAATGATATATCATCTCACATCAGTCAGAATGGCTAGTATCAAAAAAGACAAGAAATAACAAGTGGTGGAGACACCTGGGTGGCTCAGTCCGTTGAGAGCCTGACTTCAGCTCAGGTCATGATCTCACTGCTCGTGAGTTCTAGCCCCCAGTCGGGCTCTGTGCTGACAGCTGGGAGCCTGGAGCCTGCTTCGGATTCTGTGTCTCCCTCTCTCTCTGCCCCTAAGCCACTCACATTCTATCTCTGTCTCTCTTAAAAGTAAACAAACATTTAAAAAAAAAGAAAGAAGTGTTAGCAAACATGTGGAGACAAGTGAAGTTTTATGCACTGTTGGTAGAAATGTAAATTGATGCAACCACTATGGAAAACAGTATGGAGTTTCGTCAAAAAATTAAATAAGGAAATACCATATAATCCAGTAAATCCACTACTAAGTATTTACTCAAAGAACACAAAAACACCAATTCAAAAAGATATATGCACCTCTATGTTTACTGCAGTATTATTTATAATATCTAATATGGAAGCAGTGTAAGTGTCCATCAATAGATGAATGGATAAAGATGTGATATATACATATATATATATATATATATATATATATATATATATATAATGGAATATTGCTCTGCTGCAAAAAGAATAAAATTTTGACATTTGTGACAACATGGACTGACCTAGAGGTTATTATGCTAAGTAAAAAAAAAGACAGAGAAAGGCAAACATGATATGATATCACTTACATGTAGAATCTAAAAAAACAAAGCAAATGAACAAACAAAAAAAAACAGAAATGGACTCATATATCCAGAGAACAAACTGGTGGCTGCCAGAGGGAAGGTGGATGGGGGATGGGTGAAATAGGTGACGGAGATTAAGAGGTACAAACTTCCAGTCATATAGTTAATAATATTGTACTAACACTGCAGGGTGACGTATGATAACTACACTGATCATGGTGAGCATTGTATAATGTATAGAATTATTGAATCTCTATGTTGTATACCTGAATCTAATATAACCTTGTATGTCAACTATACTTCAAATAATTTTAAACAGGACAAATAAATAAAATACAAAAAAAAAATGTGAATGGAAGTGACATATGGATGCTTTAAGAGCCAGTGTATGATGTGTAGTGAGCTCTCTGTGTTTATGCCACAATAACCAGAGTGTTCCAGAAAAATGGCTATCTTACCCTGGTGCTATAGACTGAATGTTTGTGTCCCTCCAAAATTCATATGTTGAAACCTAATGCCTAATGTGACAGTGTTTGGCAGTGAGGCCTTAGGGTGGTGATTGATTAGGTCAGGACAGTGGAATCCTGGTGAATGAGATTAATGCTCTTGTAAAGGTGACCCCACAGAGCTTCCGTACCATGTTAGGACATGGTAAGAAGACACCATCTATAAGCTAAGAGGCAGGTTTTCACCAGACACTGAGTCTGTCAGGGTCTTGATCATGAACCTCCCAGATTCCAGAACTGTGTGAGATAAAGTTTTGTTTAGGCCACCCAGTCCATGGTATTTTTGTTACAGCAGCCAGACTAGGACCAAAGTGAGGACCGCATAAAGCAGAATCTCTACCCACCCTATAATTCATATTCAGCAGGAATGAAAAAGAAACCTTGCTGTTTCAAGCCACTAAAACTTGGGGACTGTTCGTTTCTGTAGTAGCACTCACCTCTTCTTACTGATGTAATGAGTATATAAATATTAGTGCACTCTGGCTAAATTCTCCAAATTCCTTAAACTTCTCTACAGTATTTTCAGCCCTGTACTACTCAGATAAAATAGATTTCCCTTTGTATATCCTATCAACTGTTTAAAATCATGCCATAAATTAGTTTCAATTTCCAGTTATATGCCTTATACAACTAATGTCTTAATTGTATTTATCACTATGTCTTAATGTCAATTAATGTCATATACAAATGTCTGGTTTTTCCTCAAGAGTAGTAGGCTTTTTAAAAATTTTTTTAAATGTTTATTTACTTTTTGGGAGAGAGAGAGAGAGAGAGACAGAGCATGAGTGGGGGAGGGGCAGAGAGAGAGGGAGACAGAATCTGAAACAGGCTCCAGGCTCTGAGCTGTCAGCACAGAGCCCGACGCAGGGCTTGAATTCAACAGACAGTGAGACCATGACCTGAGCCGAAGTCAGACGCTCGACTGAGTCATCCAGGCACCCCAAGAGTAGTATTCTTTAAGAGACTAGTCATGGTAGAAAGGTAGAACAGACATTGGACTTTAAATTCATAGATCTGACACAATATGAACAAGGAACAAGCCTAATAGAGAAATTGACATTGGAAGGGATAATGTTCACCTACTTTTTTTGAGAAAGGATAGAAAGAGAACAAACAAAAGGGGTCTGAAAAAAAATATGTACAGGATAGGACAGTGAATATTTAGGTAATAACCTAGTTAAATTAGAAGCAACTTCATCTCTTGTAAGTCCTAGATGGGGGCAAAGTGTGACAAGAGGTATCCTTAATTACACCCGTATTTACTGAGAAATATTATTCCTTTAAGCCTACGAAGAATTAAATTATGTCTAAGTAAGTCCCTCTCTAATTGGAGGGAACATCTTCCAGAATGAAATATAGTAAATAGAATAACCATATGGTAAGTACTTCAAGAAAAGTACACTTGTCTCCTAGAATTCAGTTTAACTGTAAGAGATAGGTAACTTTTAAAAAACAAAAGCAGGTTCCTATGATTAAAAGAAAACATTTTATCACAAGAATAATATGAAGGCCATGATGTATTAGTATTCCAATCAGGGGTATCTCTTTTTAAGCCCAGTGAATTTCAAAGCAACACACATTCCTAGAAAAGCTCCTATGTGTAACTTGCTTATTTCACAATGCTGGTCATCATCTCAAATACCATTTATCCCCCTAATTTATTCACAAATTTAGAAGAACGTCTTGCTGCTTAAAAAATCTTAAACCTAGCCTGCAATACTGTGAAGTAGATGAATCCTTCATGCCTCTCCCTATTCAACTATTATTTCACAATATGTTTTCTATACATTAATGAAAGCAAATGCAGCCAACCCACATAAGTTATCTGATGGACTCCACTTTTATGTTTCCACTGCTGCTGGCCTCTACTTAGCTTCACCTGGGAGACCCTCTTATTATTTTCTTTTCCCTCCACTAATCTTGTTCCCTAATATACTTCAAAACCATGTTCCAAACATGTGTCTACTGGGATGTGTTGCTTAATTAATCCAAGCCAATTCTGGTCATTGTTTCATTCTGCATTGCATCAGCACTTATAGAATTACACAATTTCATTGTTACAAGAAGACATTTTGTAGGTGAAGAGTCTGAAGCCTAGAAAGATCAAAGCTATTTAAGGAAAAGTCAGGGTTCAAATATAGGCCTCATGTTTCCATGTTACCTATGGCATATTTTGTACTCTTGATTGACTATAGGTTTGATATTTTTCGTAAGTTGATTTAGAGAGTATTTTTTTTTCACACAGCGTACAGAGTAATTTTAATTTTTGTTTATTCTAGAGGGTGAGAGCATGAGTTGGAGGAGAGGGACAGAGAGAGAGAGAGAGAGAGAGAGAGAGAGAGAGAGAATCTCAATCAGGCTCCACGCTCAGCACAGAGCCTGACACGGGGCTCAGTCACACGATCCTGGGATCATGACCTCAGCCACCAGGTGCCCCAGAATATAGCAATTTTGGATATATTTTTAAAATAATAGTAATAAGATCTATCATTTATTAGGAAATGTATATTAACACATTTGGTCCTGAAACAATCCAGTGAAATATGTATAATTATTATTTTACAAATTGAAATTTTGTACTAGGAGGGGCTTAAGTAACTTTTCTAAGACCACAGGAGGCTCACCTGACATTGAAGCACAGGTGGTCAAGCTTCAAAGCCTATGCTCATAGCCACATTACTATAGAGACATATTTTGTACGCTGTACCCAAATAAACCAGAATATATATCTCCAAATAAGTGTAGACTCTTTCAAGTCAGTTGTCTTGGAATATTACACATTTATGCTAATGACACTGATATTTCCCCAGAATATTTTACGATCTGAGCTTCTGGAATTAACAAGAAAATATTTTGTGCACTCTTGTGAATATTGTCAACAAAAGCAAACCCTTTCCTATGTAGACAAATGCTGTTTTGGAACTAGTCAGAAGTCAGTCACAGCAGAGCTAACAAGTGAGATGGCTAATTAAGTTTTATAAAATCTGATTCAATAAAAAGTGCACTGGGAATATAGAATAATAAGACTGATTTTGGTGGAATGATTCATTCATAAGTTTTCCACATTAAGACAAGAATTCCAGAAATATCTTGAGTAAAGTTAGCATCCCATAATGCCTAAACAGACTCTAATAGTAAACACGTGCATTATTAGCACTTACTTCTCCTTCCAGCAACAGCCCCTATTTTCTTTGGAGACTTCATGTAGTCTTGTTGATACTCTTTGCTGGAATCCAGCAATGGGCATATGACCCAGCATTAAGCAAGGCAAGCAATCACTGAATGCCGTAGCAATTGGTTCAGAGGTGGGCACATGACTGAAGCTTACTACACAGTCAGGGTGACTCTGAGCCTCAAGATTCTTGTAACCATTCCCCACATGGAGTTGTAAGGCCGTGAAATTATGGCCAGAGGAGTCAGCCTACTACAAAATGAAAACTGAGCATGAAACCAAAATGTGGAGAGGAGCAGAGTCCAACTAAGGGATTAAGAGAGACCAAGTCCTGAGAACTTGGTTTGAGCCCCTGTGTCAAACTAAGCTTGACACGAGCAGTGCCTCTGGACTTTCTGGTCTTTAGAGTGAACAGATTCCATTTTCTGTCACTTGCAGAAAGTTTTAGCTAATGTACGTTGCAAGGTGGCTGCATAAAAAAATACCACTCACTGATTATTTCTGTGACCAGCTCATCACTCTGTAGTCACCCCTAGTGGCTATAGTATCATTTTTATGCACAGTATAGAGTATAAGTCTATTATGATGTAATTCTGAAAAACTTTTAGAGCAAGGTATTCTATTTTCACTCAAATGTTTGAAAACACATCTGACTTACATGAGTTTAATCTCAGAGTTATCCACATAGCATTACCTTTATTCTATGAGACTAAAGAGGTAGAGGAAGAGTAGAAAACAAAATTTCTTCATATACATATTTTTCTGTATTACACACTAATAAATTAAGCTTGCATACAGGGATGCACTCACAACGCCTTTTTAAAACTATCTTTAAACTTATGACTGAGAGCTGTAACAAATACTCAAATATCACAACTGTTGATTTTGAAAGTCAATTTATCTAGGTAATCTGACACATAGTTAAGCATCTTAATCTGATTTTATGGGTATGATTTGAAAGTCACCCACAATTGAGGTTGAGCATTTGTATCTAGCAAGACAAAATTATATACAACCAGTCATTTTATAGTAACACAAATAAAAATCAAGTAAAGCGGATAAAACAGCATACAATATCTAGAATTATTATCATATTATATGACATAACATTTAAAATGTCAAAATAGTGAATATATTTCTAAGAAGACTAGATATATCATCCAATTGCTGCCCAACATATACAAAAATTACCTTTTTTAAAGTTTTATTTATTTTGAGAGAGAGATGGAGAGAGCATGCATGAGCAGGGGAGGGAAAGAGAGAGAGAGGGAGAATCCCAAGCAGGCTCTGCATTGTCAGTTCAGAGCTGGACACAGGGTATGAGCTAGGGAACCATGAGATCATGACCTGAGCAGAAACCAAGAGTCAGAGACTCAGCCACCTGGGCCACCCAGGAGCCGCCTATTGTTTCTTATTTAAAGTGAACACTCCAACTTTTCTAGATTTCTTCATCACCACCATCATATTTCTTTACCACCTCTAGTGATAAAAATTGCTCTGTCCTGTGATATACAAGTTACATTAAATTTAATTTTCACACATTCACGTGAGTTATGTTAACATCTTTTTTTTTTTTAATTTGGTTTCTATTTCTTTAAAAGAATGCATTGAAGACAGTAGCTTTCAAATGAAAAACAATTTGATCAAAGAACAAACCAATATGAGTGATTTAAAACTATTTTAGTAAAGTCTGATACTCTTTAGAATTGAGAATATATATGAGTATGAATATAATATAACAATATAAAGCAGTAAAGATTCTCAGGAAAAATAGGCAACTGAGATAAAATAAATTTCTCTAAGAAATATCATTTCTGTGCCATTAATGTTATATTCTTTTTAAGTCAAAGAAAAACCACTACAGATAATTTTGGATATTCTGAAGAAGTTAACTTTCCCTTTATAATGTAAAACTTTTGAATTAAAATGGTTAAACAACAACTTCTCCTTTCCTCTTTACTAACAGAGCCAAAACCTTCTATGATCCACTTTGAGCACCAACATCCCAATCCAAATTTCTAATGAGGGGCCTCGAGTGGTCTGAACCAAGCAGTAGAACTAAGCTTGCCACAGGTTGGGCTCAAGGAGGGTCATGTAACCAAGTCTATGCCACTCATGGATGCATGCTTCCCTGATCACAGTAACGCATTCCTTGGGTGCAGGTGACTTAACTTGGTCCAATCAGAATACACTTGAGATTTTTTGTTCAAGATTCACAAAAGAGAGACACTTCTCTTTCTGGACTTGGACAAGAAAACTGGAATTTCATTTCCTCAGTTACTGTATCCACACAAGTTTACCGAATGCTACACTGATTTGGTTTTTGCTGTATCTATAGAGAAACTAGAAAAGTGGTATTTGCTATTTTAAAGTGAATTTTAAAACATAGATAGCCAACTGAAATAATTAAATCTTAGTAAAATAAAAACAAAAATCATTTGTTATCTACATTTCTTAGGAATGTGTACACGGAGATCTAGTCAAAACATCGGCAAGACCTTTACTAGTCAAACTGGAAACAATAACAAAAATGAAAGTTTCTTTCTGGTAACAAATATTTAAATAAGTAATGTGTTATGTTTGTAAACAATCTTGTATCTATGTTTTAATACAGTAGAAACCATATTCCATACAACAATAGACATACACAGTGTATTGACAATATTCACAAGTTTTGTGAATCTCCCTGACAAGTGTTGAAACAACACGTGAATTCCACTTCTATTCCTATTAAGTGCAATCTCTGGATATCATAGGATGGGACAAAGTTTATAAAGGTAAACATTCTTGGCAAAGATAGCACTTAAAAAATAAAGCCACCAAGGCATCTGTTAAATATGTTGTTTGGTAACTACAAGAATATTGGAAGGTGTACGATTTCAGATGCCTTGCTCTCAATACCTTATTTTTCACTCACTTTGTACGAAATATACCACTCACATCAGGGCAATATTTTAGGTCTCCTTGATTTTTCTAGATTATTCCACCACCTTTCTGATCACCTTCCATCTCACAAAGCATAAAACCTATTAGATTATCCCCCAGACCTTTCATTTCTAGAATAATCTGTACTCTTGACAGCCACAAACTACTTGAGAGTTTGTGTTAATAGGCACCTGACATCATTTTCATAAGTTTTTTTTTTGACACTATCCTTTAATTAACAGGATGGAGACTGAATAAGCCTGTCAGATGTTTCAACAAAATAAGAAGGAATATATTACAAAACCACAAAAGTACATTGATTGTGTATACAAAGATATATAATTAAAAAGTCCAAATCAAGGATGGCTATTTTGCACTTGACTTCAGTTATTTTGCACATTTGTGGCCTAGTAGTATTCATTGTTAAGGATACGATTGTATGCGTTTAGAGTAGATCTGCAGTAAGCAATTTTATAGTTTAATGAAAATAATCATAGTTTGAGTAAGTAGTATGAAGTGTATCTGATGCTCCTTACCCCAAAATAAAGCTCCAATATAAATTATCATGATCTGGTTATATTTGGAGTGGATTCTAGCAAGTAATGATAATTCTCAAAGTGCAAAAAAAAAAAAAAAGGAAAAAAGGAAAGAAAGCATTTCAAGCTATTTTTTTCAGATTTCATCTTTAATTTCTCTATAAAATTGATACAATTTCCACTGTGATCCAGTATGTGCTACTGTGAAGATGGCATTAATGTGCTGTCAGTTTGACAGCTTACTTTAACTTAACACCATTTGGTGAAAGAATACATTTTTAAATCTTTTTAAATATATCATATGCCACTGTTGCTACTTGCTCTTAATTTTTAGACTATCAAACAGTAATGCTATGCGCTAATGCAAAACTATACACGTCCCTACTCAAATTCTTTACAATAGCTTCAACTGTCTCCTTTGCAGAGATTTTTTAACTGTGTATCAAAATCAGAGTAATAGATGTGTTTTCATTTTTTTTCTTTTTTTCTGTTTTTTGAAATGTAAATGCTTTGATTTCTGCCCGCAATGGACATGCACTTGAATCCACCCAAGGGCTCCTTTGAGGGATAAAAGGGTTCTGGTAACATATAGTCATTCCATGAACTACTAGATGATTGGAAGCAAGGCTTGAGTAACTCTAGACGAAGTGAGGAATCTGATGAGAAAAATCATGACTTAGTTCCATATTTTAAGCTCTTTATTCCACTAATCCCATCAATTCACTCCTCCAACAGACACTGAGAACCAACCAACCAATCACCTGCTAGGTGATTGCACTGCGCTAGACCAGTGCTGAAGATGAAGAGGCCTCAATAGATGTACAATTAGGTTGACCATGACACTAGACCATCAGGAGTGCTACACAAGCAATGCACAACCTCCTACTACAGCTTACGGAAGGACATTGGATACACAACATGAAGTCTAAATCCCAATGCCACAAACCAAGTGTGTGCCTAAATAGATTCCAAATGTCCCAAAGACTAAACCTTGAGTAAAAGAAAAGTATTTTCAGATCACGAAACATTAGGGGTCATTTAGATACCTCTCTCCAATTTGTTCCTAAATTTGACTATAAAGCATACCTGAAAGTTAAAATCATTGCTCCCAAAAGGACTTACCCAACAGTTATCTGGAACACCTTATTAAAGGAGTCAGAGATTCTTCAACACAGAAGTCTGTCTTGGTTTAAGTGTGATGATTCCATTCATCATAAACACATGAAAATTATCGGCATGGGTATGTAGAGTCTCTCAAACCCAACTGCTTAGGAAAAAAAAAAAAGAAAAAAATATATGTTTTTCTTTTTCTGTTTTCTTTTAGAGAGAGAGTATGTCAGCAGGGGAGGGGCAGACGGAAATGGGGAGAGAGAATCTTAAGCAGCCTCCATGCCCATCATGGAGCCCAACGCAGGGCTTAATCTCAGGACTGTAAGATCACGACCTGAACTGAAATCAAGAGTCAGATGCTTAACTGACTGAGCCACCCACGCATCCAGAAAAAATATTTTTTAAAACAACTTTCCTTTCCTACTAGTCAGAGTTTATACATAACAGAAACTTCTTCCTTTTTATTTATTTCTTAAAATGAATACTTACTAAAAAGACACATTTGATTCTTTTTGTCTGCTACTGATTCTTGCAAGGACTATTGTTTGTCAGGGTATTGATGCTCATTAATTGTATGAACATAGGTTTGACGTTACATACACCTGGCTTCTAGTTCAATCCCATTACTTTTACCTGCTAGGTGATTGCAACTAAGTTATTCAATCAGCTAAGGTTTGGTTTCCTAATTTGTAAAATAGAGGCAACATTTCCTTCCCAAAAGATTGTCATGAGGATTAGTTATATAACAAAAAATGCCTAGCAATTGCTCTGTATCATTAGCAAGTTGTCCATAACATTTGATACTATTGGATGCCAAGTACCAAATAGGGAATAAGAAAAAGTCATTTTCTAGATAAATCATTGCCAGGGAAGCTCTAGTTAACTAACTGTATACCAAAGAGGAAACAATACTGTTTTGCTTTTGTTATGTCAACATTTTCTAATTACTAACATTAGCATCAGTTTCGCCACCCATTGGTACCTTGATTCACTACACGCAGCGAATGATAATGGTATCATTAGGATTATATGGGAAGCTTTTAAAGAACTCAGGTTCCTGGGTCTCACCTTAAACCAACCAAATCAAAATCTTTTGAGGTGAGGCTAAGTAATGTATGTTTGAAATTGCTCCCCAGGTGATTCTGATGCTCAACTAAGTTTAGGAAACACTGCAATAAATGACCCAAGTCAAGGTTAAGTACAGAAATACAAAAAAAAAAAAAAAATACCTTCGTGTTTAACCTACTTCTAAGATTTCGGTACAAAAGACTGACCTCGATCTAGCTGAAGAGCAATTAACTCCTATCTGTCTTTATTCATCCATATAAAAAAGGGCAAGGAAAGATAACACTGGGTCAGTTAAGCACCCTTTTCATAAAGCTTTTCTTAATGTGCTATTTTTATGTCAATTTGCCATCATCTAAAACCTTAGAAGCATTTTTCTAAAAAAAAAATAGGATGGGGGATTTAAACATACCTAAGATCAGAGGTTCCCTGCCGTTTTTACATGCTGCTACCATGCGTGGGGGAAGGGCAAGGTGCTGTTAAAATACTAATGCCTGGGACCCACGTTGAGCCAATTCTCATTCAATTGGTCTGGGTGCTCTCTGGTGACTCTAGGGTTCAAACTTCACTGATGTTGTGAGTAACAGCTCATCTTGAGAATGATGGGCTTCACCAGGAATACTTGCCCTCTATCCACCAATGTGGTTTCCAAACTCCACTGGTCCTCAGAGTCACTGGGGAACTTTATAAACACTAGCAGTTCCCAAAAGGCCAATTCAGTAACTATGAAATAGAGTCATGGAAAGTGTATTACTTAAAATTTCCCCACATATCTTTAATAGTAATGATAATAATTATAATAACTAAGATCCATGGAGCATTTATATGCCAGGCAATGTTCTAACTCCTTTGCATATATTAACTAATTTAATCTCTTCCATACAACCAGTGAGTAGAGGGTCATTGTCCTCCTTTCACAGTTGATATTACTGGGGAACAGAGTAACTTGCCCTACAACACAGAGACCCAGGGTTTGTACCCAGGCTGTGAGATATCAGAGGTATGCTTTTAATGCGTATGTTTTTATTAAGATAGATGCAAATTATGTTGTCGGTGAGGAAATCCACATGAAAAAAAAGCAATTATTTCAAGAGAACTTAAAACCAACACAATAAAATCATTAGCAGAGCCACCTACTCATTAATTACACCAGCCATAAAACACCTATATCTTCTAAAAAGGGTGAACTGTTTTCACTGTCAATCCTTCTTCTAAAACCTTTGCAACTATAAAGGTCAATGGCTAACGGTTGGACCTGGTCATTTTCTAGATCAACTTTTTTACTGCTTTTCTTTTCTTTACTGGATTGGTTGCCTTTTGTGTATACCCATGATATGATATGATACCAGCAGTGAGCTGGTACCGAGCTAGCTGGGAGCTGGGATAGCTGCCATGGTCCTTTAGTCCCTTTGAATATCTGTCAATGTCCAGTTTTTTTTTTTTAATTTGAGTATAATTGGCATACAATGTTACATTAGTTTCAGGTGTACAACACAATGATTCAATAAGTTTATATAATATGCTATGCTCACCACAAGCATAGCTACAATCTGTCGCCATACAATGCTATTATAATGCCATGGAGTATATTCCCTATGTCATATCCTTTATTTCTGTGACTTAATTATTCAATAATTGGAGGCCTGTATCTCCCAGTCCCCTTCACTCACTTTGTCCTTTCCCCAACTCCCTCCCCTCTGGCAACCATCAGTTTGTTCTGTGTATTTATAAGTTCTCTGTACTTATAAGTTTGATTCTGTGTTTTGTGTATTTGTTCATTTATTTGTTTTGTTTCTAGATTCCACAAATAAGTGAAATCACTAGGCATTTGTCTTTCTCTGTCTGACTTATTTCACCTAGCATAATACCCTCTAGGTTCAGCCATGTTATTGCAAATGGCAAGATCTCATCCCTTTTATGGCTGAGTAATATTCCATTGTGTGTGTGTGTGTGTGTGTGTGTACGTGTGAGTGTGTATACCAATCTTCTTTATCCATTCATCTATCGATGGATGCTTGTGTTGCTTCCATATCTTGACCACTGTAAATAATGCTGCAATAAATATAGGTGTATATATCTTTTCAATGTAATGTTTTCATTTTCTTTGGGTAAATACCCAGTAGTTTGATGTCCAATTTTTTAAAAAATTTTTTTAATGTTCATTTGTTCTTGAGAGAGAGAGACAGAGTGCGAGTGAGGGAGGGGCAGAGAGAGAGAGGGAGACACAGAATCTGAAGCAGGCTGTAGGCTCCAAGCTATCAGCACAGAGCCCGACACAGGGCTTGAATTCACAAACCATGAGATCATGACCTGAGCCGAAGTCGGACACTTAACCGACTGAGCCACGAAGGTGCCCATGTGATGTCCAATTTTAAAAGAACTTGTCATTCTCTCTCTTTGAATATATGTGTACACATAACATAGACCAATGGACTATTTCTGGGTACATAGTGCAGTTCAGAGACCATAGCACTTAACATTTGTTTATTGCAAATAAAATTATGAACCCAGGAAACCATATATGCTTAGTTTCACCAACCAGCAGACTTGAACATCTTTTCTATGCTGCCCCGTACTCTAATTTCCTAAGTAACATATTCCAACAATTATGTCCTCCCTAATGAAACCAACCCTTCACTACATGACCCCAAATTAATGTTTATGTCAGTAGGATCATTTTCTCTGGAATTTCTGGCCATTTGAATTATAATGGTTACTAGCCAATCAATCACAGTACTGGGTGTGATACTTTTGGATTCTCAAAGATTCTAATGGTATGCTGTCCAAAATGTTAACCACTAGCTACATAGAACTACTGAGCACTTGACATGTGACTAGCTTGAAAAAAGATGTGCTATAAATGAAAATACATACTGAATTTGGACAGTATGAATAAAATACCAAAATTCACATCAATAGTAATTTTAATTATTGTACTTCAAAATAAAAGTGGACACACTTAATAAAATACATTATTGAAATTAATTACAACTGTTTCCTTTGAATATGACTAGAAAACACAAAATTACATATAAGGCTTGAATCTGTGGTTCACATATGTCTATTGGAAAGCATTTATCTAAAATACCAATGATTCTTCTGGCAGCTCCTGTATTGTGACTGTGCCACTTTTACAGCTGGGTGACAGGAAACAAGTTACCTAATTTCTCCATTCCACAGTTACTTAGCTGGTCCCATAATGCTATTGGCTAAGCTTTGCTGTAGCAATGACATGCTAGCATGCTTTCAAATTCCCAATACAGAACCAGGTTTCTCAATGATCTTTTCATACCCTCTTGCCTACCCATCCCCAAATGTTGTCACAATTTGGCAGCAAAGAATAATGCGGACATTCTTCGCCATTCCGTTAGAAGAGGGACAACTCACTCTCAATGAAAATGCACTTGAAAATGTTAATTTTTCAACTTTTCCCTCCCACTTTCTACAGGGACCGTTTATAAACCACTTAGAAACCTCTTCAAATATAAAAATTGGATAGATGCCGGTTTATCCAAGTTTCCAGTTAATAACTGACCAGTGATCAGGTGTTTCAATCAAAAATGATTGAAACGAGTGTGTTGAAGAAGTAGATTAAAGTGAAATCAATCAATGAATCAATTACTTGCAGCATCTTTAGGTGGTGGAATTTAAAAGATATAAATGAAAAATAAATTATCACTATAAAATTATTAAGTTCAAATTCTAAATAAACTTTCACCATTTTATAGTGTTTCACATTAAATTTACAGCAGCAAAGATGTCATTACTTTTAATCAATTGACAGAACTAATTTGAGAATAAAATACAGTTAAGCACCTGGCAAAAATAACTTAATATTACTTATGATCCTATTCATGTGATGATTTTCTCTTTACCAGAAGTTTTCTTATCTGTATTACTCAAAGAATTTCATACTTTTGATAGGTGCTGTCACTTAAAAAGTTTGATATTAAAATCCGGGGTGGAAATGTGTGAAATTCTGCATTTCCATAGTTTTTTTTTTCACATCAACAAAAAATTTAAATTACCGTAAGCACGCATACGTACTAAATATTTATTTAGAAAACACCTGAAAAAAAGAATCCATATGCCCATAATCTTTAAAATAGATTTGGGTAAAATATCCATTAGTAGTAAAACCGTGTCATTGGTTGGCCATGTTATATGGTGGGAAGTGGGGGACAGTGGTGCAGGGTAGGGACTGGTGCGAAGAAACAGTCATCTTGGAGATTTACTCATATTCTTAATAGGTAATTTTAAACCAAGAAATGTATGCATGCAGACATAATAAGGGAAGTGAATGCCTGCTCCTATTCTCCCCACGAAGGAGTCTCTAATCTGGTCTAGCTTGTAGGAGCGCCTAACACTCTCATTCCAGTACTTGGTGCACAATGTGTTCACATGCTGGAAAGAAGAATTAATTGACTGGCATAGCTTTATAATGAAATAATGCAAAGACTATTTAGCAAACTCAGTTATTTCTAAATTTATCAAAGATGGTCTCCATGTGTTAGTCAGTTGCAGGCAGTTATTACAGAAACAATAATTCATGTACCCAAACTGTCTGTCTGCTTAATTCAGAAAGGCAGCTCTTTGGACTTTGTTTAAAAGACACCTATGAACTTTTTAGGAATTGCATTTTGATAAATATTTAATGGAAATGTGGTTTGCACGTGGCTAAAGCGTAAAGAACAATCCCCACATAAGACTCCAGTGCAAAAATGAATACCTAGAACACCGAGTTAGCTTTAAAAATATCAACAATGCTACTAAATTACTGAGCAAAGAAGAAAACAGATGAGAAAGATCAATATTTTCACTTTCTTTGAGTACAGGTGAAATAACCTGATCTCCTTGTTCAATGATTTGAATTGCCAATTTATTTTCAACCATGCATGTGATGACCTTTTGAGAGCTATATACTATTTCTCTGATAATTGAAAGGTCAAGACATGTCCCCTAAAATCTCATACACTTTAGGGCATGTGTATCTGCCAACTTCACAGGTTATTAGTGTATAAGTAGAAATAATTAAAACAGCATTCTAAACCCCCCAGAGTCTGAACAAAAAAATTCAGAGGAGCATATGAGTGTAAGGGATAGTTCAGGAGTGGGGGATAATGAAAAAACATATCAAAACTTTCTCCTGCCTTAAAGAGTGTGATTAATACTATTGAGAGCACACTGGGCATCTCTGTATTGCCTGATATCAATCATGAAATCCCCAAATACTCCAAAGACTCTTCTAGCAGCACTTTCAACCCATCAGAAACTACCAAGTAATGGACTTTTCTGAAAAAGCCTGTCTTCATGTGATTTCCAACTCTGTTTCAATACCAAATAGCACTGAATGCTTATCAGATCTAATCCAAACTGCCAAGAGCTCAGAATTCTGCCCATCTGTCACTAGGTTATTGGTTCGAGACAATATTAAGACAAAGAACAAGAGACAAAATCAGTTGGAAATTTTTTTTTTCAACTTTTGATCCTTTTCTTTATTGTCTATTGACCGGGAAGCCACGTGCTTCCAAACAAATCAACCAACTTACCTCGGAAATGAGTTACCACACACAAAAATGAGCCCAACTACTTTGGGATACTCAATCTCTCCTTTTTCCTCTCTTCTCCCCTCCTCACCTCACCCTTTTTCTCCTACCCAGTGATTTTGGTGTGAAAGAAATGCCAAAAACAAACACAAGGGAACTCGCAGGAGTGTAAGTTCTCTACCTATGTGGACTGTTTCACTGAAGGAAAAAGGGAATTTACATAAAGTTAAAACAAAGTTTTATATCAAGTGTACCATTGATATTACAGAATTAAAGGACGTCTTTATTATAATCTTCTTTTCTATTACATTGTGTCATTAAAATATAGGACACCAGCAATGAAACTAAAAAGTAAATATGCACATATCCTTATCCGTGCAGGGAAGCAATAAATCTCCCTCGCTGATAGCAGCTGTTCTACAGCTATCATTTGAATAGTACAGCTGCCACAACAATATCACATTTTATAGTTAAAAAGCAGTCAAAACTTTAATGTTACAGTGGAGGTAGATATACACTGCACTATAAATAAGCATTCTCTAATGAAGAAGTGAAGCATGTTTATTTTTTTCCTAGACATACCATTGAATAACATATCTCACCTACTGCAATCTGTCATAATAGAACTCATTATACTTGAATGTCTATAATACAAAACTCTGATTTATACTAATTAGGCTGGCTTTCATTGAGACATATGAGAACTTTAAAATACTTGGCCTGAGAGGCAAACTTTACTTCTTTCTTTAAAATATATATATTTCCACTTCTTGCTTCAAAATACAAGCCTAATGGATCTTTGGAAGGATTTGGTGCTCTTTTCCTTCCATATATTTTAAACTTGTGGGTTTGATTGGCAGAGGGGAGGGTTACATGCAGTTTGGGGAAACTCAGTTTGGCAAATGCTTAAACCTAAAGTGACTAGCTGTGCAGCAGGCTTATTCAGAGCAATGTGATCTCAGTCTAAAGATGGCATCATGAGTGGTCTCTCCCTGAGTGCCTTATGGGATGTAGTTTTGGGGCTGGTCACTTGCTGCCAGTACAAAAGTTTAGCCCTCCACACACATTTTAAAGAGACCAGCTTCCTCCGAGGGAGTAAAAAGGGATGTGAATAAATATGCAGTAGCCCCGCCATATCCACGGGGAATATGTTCCAAGTCCCCCAGGGGATGTGTGAAACTCCAGATAGTATTGAAGCCTATATATACTATTTTTTTTCCTATACATACCTGTCTATGATAACATTTAATTTATAAATTAGGCACAATGAGAGATTAACAAAATAATAATAAAATAGGACAATTGTTATAAATACTGTAATAAAAGTAATATGAATGTGGTCTCTCTCGGTCTCTCTCTCAAAACATCTTATTGCACTCTACTCACCCTTCTTGTGCTATGAGATGGTAAAACCCTATGTGAGGAGATGCAGTGAAGTGAATGACGCAGGTGCTGTGACATAGGGTTAGGCTACTACTGACCTTTTGACGATTTTTCAGTAGGATCATCTACTTCCCGACCACAGTTGACCTTGAGTAACTGAATCACTGAAACCATGGGAAATGAAACCGTGGATAAGGAGAGAGTACTGTACCCTATGCCAAAACAAAACAAAACAAAACAAAACAAAACAAAACAAAACAAAACAAAAAAAAGTCAGGAAGCATTTTTATATATATTTTTTGAAAAGACAAAGTTTTTGCTATTTCATTAGCTGGTCAGCTGATATCAAACAGGATGCTTAAACAAACATGGAGAAAACCATGAAACTCTGCAACTCATCTTTTAGAATGTATCAAATCTCTCCATCAATGAGCAAAGACAGTTTATGCTAGCCAGTCTGAAAATTCTGATAAAGGAGCCCACTATACCTTTCGAAGTGTTGCACTTTACAATTTTGATGTGGTCCTGTCACATTATGCTCATTAATATGTGGCAACACCACAGTCCTATTTTAAAGGGGAGTACCTCCTTCTTCCTCTGTGCCACAATGGGTACCTTTGGCATCAGAGAAGCCACTTGAAGTAAAATGTCCCTCACGCCATGAGGTTTGACACTTATGCTCATAGTATTGCCATCTGAAATGCAGCAAGCCAGCACCAAAACTGCTAAAAATGAAGCTGTAAATGTAGAATCTATAAGCACGAGGAAAGCCTGTAAATGAAGTTCCATTTCTAGGCTTTCTTCAATTCACCAATTGGACTGCATCACTGTTACAGAATCATGCAAAACCAAAAAAATGTTGTTGGTGTATTTCATATGCCAGCCCTCTGTGGCAGAGTCTGTCCAAAGGTGTAACTCAGAAGCACTGATTGTGGAGGACATGTTGCAGTAAGAATCAACTTGGTGAATTGGACTAATTTTGAATTTAGTTTGGAACTGGTCCAAATGATCCAAGAGTAAGCACTGGGACATTGGGTACATTGATAATTTGGGCAAGCAATTTTAACAAATATTTACTAAGTTCCCACTAAGTCCAAAGCCCCAAATAAATGCTATGTATTTATATAGATACAAATAATGCTCAGTGTTTCTGTAAGATCTACAAAGTATAGAAAAAGATTTTTCCATAGGTACGCATAAAAAGAGGCTGAGCATTTTAAGGGCAACATGTTTCTGGTTCTCAGAGATGAAGTGATAATTAAAGAACACCAGGACATTTTACGAGAGACTATCACACACATACTCTCAAGTGATTTTCACGATCACCACAAAAAGGGGATGCTATATATTCCCTCGTTTTGCACATGGAAAACTGGAGCTCATGTCTGCTACATGGTTAGGAGAAGGGCTTGAAAATGAATGGGTTTTCAATACTCAGAGATAGTGAAAAGAATTTCAGTCTTAGAGATCGGCATGAGCAGAGGTCAATACTCATGAAAACACTTGGCTTATTGAAGCAAAAGTGAGTGGTCTTGTGTCCCGGTGCATGGTGGATGTGTGCTTAGGAGCTGCAGAGGCACTAGGTGAGTGTAGCAGAGGAAAAAGAGAACAGGTTGATAGAGTAAAGCCCCAGGCTAGAACTTTATCTGTTGATCAATCCGTTTGGAAATGGGGCCATGATCTCAAGGGAAAAGAAATACAATTGAGATGGGGGGGAGTGTTTTAGTCAGTTCAGGCTCCTATCATGTCCCACAGACTGGGTGGTTTAAACAACAAACATCTATTGCTCACATTTCTGGAAGCTGGAAGCCTAAGATCGGAGTGCTAGCACGGTCAAGTTCTGGTGAGAGCCCTCTTCCTGGCTTGTAGATGACTGCCTTCTCTTCACCTGGTGGAAAGAGAGACATCTCCCCTATATCTCTTCTTATAAAGAGACTAATCCCCTTCATGAGGGCTCCACCCTCATGACCTAATTACGTCCCAAAGGGCCTACCTCCAAACACCGTCATGTTGGGAATCAGGGCTTTGACATATGAATTCTGGGAGGATACAAACATTCAGTCTATTGCAGGGAGAAAGAAAGAATGAGGTGTTAGGATAGCTCAATAAATACTGTAGCTCAATAAATACTTCTCTTAAAATACTTATTTCCCTTCTGTCTTGTTCCTGAGATCTTTATCTACTTCTCCATATAAATTTCTAGGTACAGCTGCATTTTCTATGAAGTGAGCCATTTGAAAAAGAAATGCTAATATATGCATTAATGTATGTACACACACATATATATATATTTCTTTGTGCGTGGGTATGTGTGTGTATATATATATATATATATAGTATGTCATCTTAACAGGGTGGGAGTAGCCCTTCTGAACCAGAGCATACTATCCCACAAAGAATAAATTCAGAAATAAATGGCTATGTGTGTTTCTGTGCCATCCTGAGATAATCAGCTCCTTTGAAGGAGCATTCATTTTTTTCCAGACCCCAGAGGCACCATGTACTGCCTGGAGACATTAATACTCCCATTTATCCCCAGGATACCTGGGAGAATCTTACTATGCAAAAATATTGTTGAAAGCTTTAGATAAAAGGGAGTGATACACAACAAATCTACAGCGGAGAGAGCTCTCTACAACCTCAGAAGAGAGAAAGACTCTGGGCATAGGAAACAATTTGCGCTTTCTGAATTTTTGATAATTTAACAGTGTGGCCACAATTTTGAAATTAGTCTGATCTCCCATGTACTGAAAGTCTCATCTATAAACAGAGAGTCTCAGAGAGAGCCTGATGAGGAATGAGGTATGCTAGGGAAACACCTTTTCTTATAGGCGGGACTGTTACTAACTTCGAGGAAATCATCTAATCACAATTTTAAAACTTCAGGCCCATTGTCAGAGAGCCTGATTTGCTGCCTTTTCATTCCTCAACTTAGTTTCATGAGAAATACAATGGCATTGTATGAATACATACAATATCATCAGATAATGACAAATACCTTTTGTCACATTATAGTCTAAGTTGCTCGTTTTGTATTTACAAGCAAATTGTTACTCAAAATATGAAACACTGGCATTTAGAGAAATACAGAAATTACTCACTTCCCTGGAATTCTGCATGACAAATTAGTACTGTGCTTTAACTCTAATAAATGTAGCTGTAGCAGAGTTTTCATAAACATTCTTGAGATGTTCTTCTGGAGTAGCTTTATTTTGGCACCCTACTTTTCCTGCTTAAACAAATGAAAAGGTTGGCTGATATTGTCAAAATACAGCACTTCTGGTGAACCAAGAGCCATTTATTAAAATAATGTATTGATGCAGTGTCATAAAATACAAAATCATATTTCTGCAGGAAAAACCTATTACCCTAAGCCAAGATTATTTTATTTTAAAAGAAAAATTATTGCAGTTGTGGATTCTGAAAGTAATATGATGTGGTTCAGACCTTGGCCTTTCACGGTGGCTTTTAATGCACCATGATACGTTATGTAAAAAAGATATTTATATAATTAACAAGTGTTGTCTTTGTAGAAATGCATTAACTGAAAGTGGATTTTGAATATCTTATGACTCAAAATTACTAACTTAAGAACAGAAATATGATTTTTCTCTAGTTGTAGTAAGGCTTTAACACATAGGCAAGTGCAACAACAACCAAAACACACTCGTGCGTGCACAAACACACACACACACACACACACACACACACACACTCCTCTTGGAGGGTCAGGGCTCTCCAGAGCTGACCATTTTCCTGATATCATTTTAATCTTGTCCTTTGTCACAGCACTGCACTTTTTGCTCTAAAGGTTTCAGCACTAAAAAGTGGGGAGGTGAAGCCATAGTTCAATTCAATTTATTTTTATATTGCCTCTCATACGAAGTCTCTCAAAACGCTTTACAGTAAGAGATAAAATAATCATATAACACTTGCCCATATTCGAAACAGCAGCGATCACCCAGACAGCAAAGGGGGAAAGCTGTGCACAGTCATGGGTCAAAGTCCCTGGTGAAACACCCCTCGTTTAGAAGCCATATAAATGAACATTTCAGCAGAGTGACGTGGCCATATAATATCACTCGCCAAGCCCTACATTCTCAAGGGAGAAGTAAGGGGCTTCATTTTCCGATTCAAATAGAGCATTATCTCTCCTAAAGCCCTGGTGATCTCAACTAGTTGACCAGTTTCCTCTCATATGCAAAACTAAAGAGCCAAAGCACAGGAACATGCTTTCTTTCTATTGTTGCCAATTACTTTAATCACACATGATTTATGGCTTCCTGGAAAGCAGTTGTTCTGGGGCACCTCTTTTCCTTGTCTGTGTTCCATATTTTGGCCCCAAGAGGTAAAGGGGAAAGGCTGGTGGAAAGACTAAAATGGGTGGTCTTCCTTTTAGTCAACCTCTAGCGCACATACACACACACACACACACACACACACACACACACACACACACACACAGGAAATACTTACACTTGAGACTTGAAAACTCAGAATGAATCAGAGACAGTCCGGGGCAGGAAGAAGGAATAAGGGAGGATGATGGAGAAAGAATTTTTGCTAGATAAGGCAGCCCAAATTAAATAATAATTCCCACTGGAAAAAAAAAAAGCAAAAACAAATGTCTGGAAAGGATAATGAAAAAGCCAATCCTGGCAAAAGGAAATTAGGTCAAATCGATATATCAAGTTTGTATAGCACTTTTAATTTACAGAAGGGTTATTCTGCACTTGATGTAAGGAAATTGGAGATGTTACTATTCTCTGAGAGTGATAGAGTTACCCAGCATGGGAAGAACATACAGTCAGCAGTGGAAGCTACCATATTTACAAAGATGTTCTTTTACAGAGCAAATAGCAGTTTGAAATTACGAGACCCAGTGAAAGTAATTCTCGAAAAAAAAGCTTCTCTCCAGACCCCCAACCCCATCACATAGTTTTTCAAGTATGGAGATCCAACGTTCTCTATCGAAAGCATCTTTTTTTTTTTTTCAAAAAGTGCAAAAATCAAAAGGATCCTCTGGCTTCAGGAGAATTCACAGTATTCATATCAGTAAATAATCCAAAATCTGTTTAGGAAGCATGTTTCTAAAAGGATATGAACCTTTTCTATCCTCTACTTCTTTAATAGAGTCACATCTTTATAATACATAATAACAAACAGAATATATTGTAACTCATTTCTTGACCTTTTAATATTTCTGTCACTGATTGTCAGAGTTGAGAACTACTCTCTATCCTGAGGTGATGGATTATTTAATTAACCATTGACCTTTTCCCAACATTTGTTGACAATGAGCACAGTCCCATGAAAGCTCCCTGCTTTGGATATTGGTCAATTCTGTGTTGTTTATCAATAGGAGAATGCCATTTTTCATAACTTAGATCAAATAACTGAAATTACTTTTTCCCATTTATTTGTCCAAATCTATTTTCAAATGGATTTATGTCTCTTTCCTTTTAACTATCTATTAGAAAAGAACAATAGGTTTATTATACCTTTTCAAAACAAATCCCATGTTAACAAACAAACATGTCTGATGGAATTTAATTCAGTCAGCCTACAAAAAAAAATGTTTTCTAGTTATCAATCTTTTGGACAAAATTGCAGCGATTCATTTCCAATTGTACACACCTGTCCAGGTTCCCAGGTTTTTTTTGAGAAAATAAAATCTCCCAGGAGAGTAAGGCAGTCCCTTTGAAAAACTCATATAGTTGTTTATAAGTTCCATTCATTAGAGAGGGAAATGTTCCTGCATTTTTCCAAGGCCTTCATAGAAGATCAAAAAATTTGTGGGAGATTTGGGCTAATTAAATATGAAAATTAGAATCTTTCATTTGAATGATAGACTTGTTTCTATACTTGGGATAAATAGCATCTTCCTGTACTCTTTTCAACATTCCCACACCTACCCACTTTTCTTCTAGAAAGGCTTTCCATCTTGGATGCAGGGGTGAGAAGAGAACATTGAAAGCCCAAGCCAGAGTTTTCATGGAGAAAGTTCGATTTCTGCAGACATCTCTGCCCCCAGGATCAAGTAATGTGGTAAGAAAGGGAAAGTGTTCAGAGGGTCCAGACTGGCCTTTCTCTCTGTTGGCGGTATTACTACATATTCGGCTCTCAAAGATTTGTTTGAGTCCTTGAAGATTGATTGAGGGCATGTCACAGTGTTAATGGGTTTGGAATCAAACAGTCCTGAGCTTAAAATTTTAGTTATTTTCTGGGGTACCTGGGTGGCTCAGTCGGCTGAGCGTCTGACTTTGCCTCAGGTCATGATCAGGTGGTTGATGAGTTTGAGCCTCGTGTTGGGCTCTGTGCTGGCAGCTCAGAGCCTGGAGCCTGCTTTGGATGTTGTGTCTCCCTCTCTCTCTGCTCCACCCCAGCTTGCACTCTGTCTCTCTCTGTCTCAAAAAATAAATGAACATTAAAAAAAAATAATTTTAGTTACTTTCTTTTCTGGGTAATATCGTGTACCTCATTTATTTCCTTAATGCCTCCATTTCCTCACCTATAAAATGGGAATAAAAATAGCCACCTCTCTCACTTACTGTAAAGTTGAATGAGATAATATATGCAAAGCTCATGGCAAATAGGAAAAACCCAGTAAAACAAAACAGTTCTAATGTAACACTGAATTTTCCAGTTTGTCATGTAGACATGGCCATTATCTCTGCAGAGTGGAATACAATGTATTAGAGATGTTTCAGCAACAATTGAAGTCCATTTTCATCTCCCTGGAGTCTACAGTGTTTAAAGACTTGACATTATGGAAGTATATTGTCTTCATTAATTTATGTTAATTTTTAATGTTAGTGTGGCAGTATGGGATAATATATACAAAAGCCTGTGTGTATGTGTGTGTTTGCTTATACAAACACACACACACGCACACACACAGATATTGCAGGGTAAAAGAGTTTTGACCCTAAGAAAGCAGATTTTCATTAAAGCCTAAACCTAGGACATAATATAAAGCATTAATTGTAATAGCAGCTTTTTTTTTTTTTTTTGCCTGACAAGAATAAGAATTCTTCAAATGAAAGATGTTTGGAAATTAGCAAAAGCATAGTGTATCTACTGATCATATTTTATGAAAATGCTACCCGAATTAAATGATAGAGCTTTACAATTATGTCCAAGGAAACGGCACATGCAAGCTACCTTTGTGTTGCTTTCTTATATATCCGTTAATCATGTTAATTCCCTCTGGCATCTATCAGTTTCCCTTCAACGCCAAGAGCTTATCTCCTGTTAGAACAGAACTATATGGGCATATCATCAGATATCTAGATGGCTAAGCTGTACGTTTGATACATGGGTGACGTTAATGTAATATTATGATGGATATCTATTAGCACGTACGTCACCGAAACATAGACTCTCTAACGTCTTTGACAGTGGCTGCCCTTTCCATGTCAGTGTCAATCCACGCCAGAATCACAAGAATGAACAAATGTGACAGGAGAGGCTGTACCAATTATAGATGAAGGGATACTATCTACTCCCACTATTTGATGTGATTTATTTGGCGGTCCTTCTGCATTTGTAGGCAGCAGATTGGAGCTGTTTATGAAGTGACAAATGGTACTCAACGACATTGAATGACTCCTCCAATCAATTTAACTTGTCTAAAAAGTGGTCATGAATCGTGCTATACATCCAATGGTCGCGGATACAGAAAAGTTTGAACTTTCTGCCCTGAAAACATATACTCTAAATACATACATTAAAGAGTGAAAGAAATAAGTAGTAAAATTAGTTTATTGAAGTCATAATTTCTTTCAAAAAAATTTTTTAAAAAAACATGTTTCATAAGGTTTTTCATCAAGGATTTTTTTCAGAGAAGTGATATTTTTTTATTAATTTGAGAGAAATGCTTTTTTTTTTGGAGGGGTCAGTTTTCTTTTGGAGAAGGGGTAGCACGTAGTTGTCTACATAAATGCATAACTCCGTGATGAAAAAGTAAAACAGTTTAATGGGGATTGTCAGTGAAATAACTAGGGCCGCTATTATATAAGAAGCCTTTGGGCTTCTAAGTCCAGATATCGACTAAAGTTTCCAATGATTATTTAGCCCTTTTTAACAAAACTATTTTGGTCTAAGTGATTTTATTGATGAATTTATTGAATTACTTATAAAATTCAAAGAAATAATTACCTCTCGTGCACGGTGTGATCATACAAACAGAAGTCATTTCCCTTAAACACCGGAGAAATACATAGGCTTTTATACTTACACGTGTTTTCGTCTCGCGCGTATAACTAGCATAATGGAATAAAGTCGCCGGCCCGGCTAACCTCACACAAGTGTATTTACATATTTATTTCAATTTATTAGATGCAGGTAGTCTTTTCCATACTTAATTCAAAACACTACTGCTATAAGCCAGAATGATTTTTTCCTATCTCTCTATTATTCAAATTTATTAAACAATATTTCACATTTGTTTGACACCGTGTCAAACTCAGAACTCCTAAAGTACTGCTGCAGCTTTGGAACTGTTATGCTTTCTCGGACTTTAATCATTTTTGGCAAGGCTCCACTTCCTGTCAGAAAGTGAAACAGCTTTGGAATGTCATTTTCACGAAAGAAAACAGAGAGAATCCGAGAGGAAGTTCTCCTCCACTCCAGATCCCCTAAGATACTCAAACACGCTCACAGGAGGGCTGGAATACATCAAACATTAGCAGAGGGAAAAGGACACAATTTTCCCACATTAAAAATACATGGATAAAGTTGAACTTCTGCTAAAAATAGTTCCCATGACTAATCCTATTAAGTTTAAAAAATTGGGCAGTATCTTCCTTGAAGCAGAATTACTCTCTGCCATCGCACTGTGCTGCTGCCTACACCCCCAAAGCCAGCACCCCTCAGTGCTAGGCCCTCCGCTTTCCCTTTGTAATCACATTAGGGGAAAAGGGAGAGAGAGAAGGCGATCGGACAGTGCCTTTTATTCAGGTCTCAGATATCAAAGGAAACCAAAAAGGAGATATAGAGACCAAAATTATCTCAAAATACCAAAACTTCTGAGGAGCAATATACTGTCCTTATGCATCTGCAATGTTTTCTCACTCACTCTTGGAGTGTCCCCAGGGAGCAATGAGATTGCAGAAAGCAAATGAAGATTGCTCCGACTTATGCCACTTCAAGGCCTAGACGGTGTTGGAGGAAACACTGAGCAGCAAATGGTGCAAAGTCTGTACTATTTTGGACACACAAGCCCCTGGGTTTTGTCTCATGTAACGACCACGTTAACTGGACAGAGGAGAGGAGAGGATGAAAACGAATCGCGCAAAGTGAGCAACAAGGCGAAAAGATTCTAAACCAAGTACGCACGTCGGGAGGAAGCCGTCAGGGCTCTCACCATCCTGCAGGTCACACCGATAATCAATGTTACTTTGTTGTAGAGGGGAGGTATGGGAATATAAAGTAGTCACTGCAGAAGGAGTCATTAGGTACCATGATATTGGCATATGTTAGCTAAGTGATTAGCAATGGTGAGGTTCAGCTGCAATGAAACCTAAACCCAGCTGATGCCATTAACACGGTGGATCTAATGAACCCCACAGACCACATTAAAGCAGAGAAAGCAAAACGACAATTGGAGAATGGCTTTTAATGAAATCATCAATCCAAAAAAGGAGGGGGATAGATGTCATTTAAGAAGGCTTTGTGGAACCACCGGACAATCACTTACTCAAGCACTAGTTTTTAAAGGACAGGCAGGTAACTTCCCTTCATTGTTTAGGAGACACTTTGGACGTTGTTTTTAAACAATTGGTCCATCTTTTTAGCTTTGCATTAGCATGCAGAAAATGAATTGCCCAGCTGATTGAGATTTTTCCACACCGTCGCCATAATGTGCAAACGCCCATAAGTCATAAAGAAAAGATCCTTTGTTACAAGTTCTTAATTGTATTGTACATGTTTAAGGGAATCCATAATTCACAGCCACTTGAACATTGGATCTTATCCTGTAAACATGTACTTCTTTGAAAACTGGGACCTACAATTCCATCTATACGTAGTTCTGCCCGGAAAAGATTCATTCATCTTCAAGCTAACCACTTTTTCAGTCTGCCTCACACGTATAAACGCTTCTAGCCTAATAACTACCAAAGCAATTAAGAGGGAAAGTTTTGAAGTTTCCCAACAGAAAGTAACTCTTAGGTTCACAAGCAGTATAGTGAGTAGCAAGGAATGTGGGTGCCAAAGCCACACCGCCTGGATTTAACTCTCAGCTCTGCTACTTACTAATTCGAAGATTGTAATTTCTGCGGCAACATTGGGCCAGCAAAAAAAAAAAAAAAAAGAAAAACTATAAGGAATTAGGGCAGACAAGGAACAACTGAAAGCAGCAAAAAGTGGTTTTTCTTCCTCTTTTGAGCATCAACCCTATGATTTCCACAATGCTGAAGTTAATATTGTTAGTTATTTACTTAGTGAGTTTATGAGTTGAGTTTTACCCATGGCCTTCTATGGATGTACACGGTTTGTCCTCTGCCTGAACCATCTAACAACAAATCTGAATCACTGTCCCTCGGGGCCAGCAAGATCCAGAAGGCTATGAATTCAAACTTTCAGAAACTGTGTTCAAAGCATGTATGTCAACAAACAGAAACAATTAGCAAAGATAAACCATTACTCTTTAAAGCAGAAACACTCCACATCTAGAAAGGTTGCAATTTTATAAGCCACTTATAATGTTTCGGGGCAGCATGACCCAAGCTCAGAAAACTCCAGGTTCCTATTTAAGGATCCAAATTACAATAGATAGTTGCATTGTAAATTTTCAAATAGGCAAAGTAATCATCATTTTGCAACAAAGGGCATAAGCCCATTGCGGCACGTGTGGTTTCAAGGTTAGTCTGTGTTCTATGAAAATATAAGCCTATTTCTCTAGGCTTAGGGGTTCAAGCTGTGATTCAGATTCCTGTGTTCTAATTCTATTTGGCCACTGACTAGCTATATACCTCCTTAGTTAATCTCTCTCTGCTTGATTTTTTTTTTTTTCATGTAAAGTCAGAACAATAATCATGGCTACCTCATGGGGTGGTCGGAAGAACCGAATGAAATCATGCACACTGAACACTTAAAACACTGCCTAGTATGCAGAGACCCCACAGTAAGCATCAGCTGTTGTAATTTATTATGCTAGATATCATTGTACATGTTTATCACATTATGTGAAACCCTCTCAATTCCAGACTCCTGGGAATCAATTCTCCTTCCTTTGTGTCTATATGCACATCAACTAACCTCTGTTGCAACTTCCAGCATGAAAAAGTCTTCTCCCAAGACCCTTCCCAATTCCTCCACATCGGTAATGGCCCTGAATCTTAGGAAGCCAATGAAAGCATCACCTCTTCTTTTTGCTACTTGCTCTGTCCTGCTTCTCTTCTAATTTCCTTGGTGACTGACTATGATTCTTAGTGATCCCTAAACTCAATAGTCATGCCTTGAAACCGAGGAGAACCTTTCCCACAGCATAAACATGTCTAGCTTTTTTTTAGCCAGCTAAGGCCATCAACAGATGATTCCAATGGCACGCTTACTTTACAAGTTTGCTTTTGTGTTGGCTTCTCCACAAACCCAGTACCGCGGCCTAATCCCAGATTGCTGAAGAATGCCCGTAGGGGAATAGTCACCAAAGATGACTCTGATGAACAGCTTGCTGCAGCTCTAATGGTGAGACATATAAAATGCATCATACATTAAATTTAATGTTGCCTCATTAGTCTTAATTAGATTCCTACATTACACCAGGATTATGGTTTCTCCGTGTTTATGTTTTCTCCTAAAATTGAGTCTACCCCAGATAATACTTCAGTGTACTTTTTAAACCTTTGAATAAAAATGGCCAGTGATGGCTTAATATCAATAATATCCTCGATCTGATGAAAAATAATATCAAAAGACAGGCAAACTAAATTATTATATGTCTAAGGAGTTTCATGTCATTCATAAATCCCATAAAAGAAGTCTTGTTACTCAGAAATAAACCTAAAAACTGCAAACATTTGCTCACTAAGAAAAGTAATTGGTCTATTATTTCCTTTATTCCCCTTTCTATCGTTATGCATAATATGGAATATGTTTTTTTCAATAAAAGAATAGTTGTTTCCCTCCTCCTCTTCTCCCATTTCATAGTTTAGCCTCTCCTTTTATTGGCATCTACTATGAAGCCTTAGCACATTTGGTATTATCATGAAAGATAATTTGGTATTAGCTATGAAAGAAGAAAGGGACCTGAGAAATCACAGAGCACAACCATTTTTTTATAATAAAGGAGTCATGGCCTAGAAGTTGTGGACACTTGTGGTGGCTTGGAGATCATGGGGGATCCATGACCAGAAGTCAGTTTTCCTGGCCCACAACTCATCATATTTCTGATCAGCTCCATAACGCATCGGAGAAAATAGTCTGCTTCCATTGTTCAAAAACACCCTGTAGTGCAAGGCTCTCAATTCCTAACTCTGAGTTCACATGCTCATGTCGCTGCACACCTGAACAGTTTCTGAAGTACCTGTTGTTTGGCTGCATTTTTGCCAGTAGTCACAAACTCATAAAATGAAAAGCCAAGGAAAATACAATGCAAATCAGGTCTGCCAAGAATTCTTCAATTCCCTGTCACTGGATAACGAAGGGGTTGGTGGTATGGAAGTCTTTAGAGATTACATCTCATTGACATCTATGTATGAGTAATTTATGGATTTTAACCGACATTAAACAATGGATTAAGAAATTCAGTCCTGCTATAGTTGGGATGGACATCATTAGGTCTGATCTTATTCTCCCTCTTGTGTCCCTGGGTTACCCACTACCCTCCAGCAATTGCTGAGTTCGGGTCAATGCCACTGCACAGTAACGTTTCATCTGGCAGGAAAAGATCAAGCAAGGAAGTTATCAAGATTAGGGGCTGAAGAAGGGAATGAGAGAGTGAAGAGAAGAATTCAGAACCAAACAATATTCATGTGCAATTTGCGAGCATTAGTTTAGCATGGAAAAAATTTAAAATTTGCCAACCCCGTGGGGCGCCTGGGTGGCTCAGTCAGTTAAGCATCCAACTTCAGCTCAGGTCATGATCTTCCAGTTCACAAGTTGGAGCCCCGCGTCGGGCTCTGTGCTGACAGCTCAGAGCCTGGAGCCTGCTTCAGATTCTGTGTCTCCCTCTCTCTCTATCTCTCCCCAACTCATGCTCTGTCTCTCTCTCTCTCTCCCACAAATAAACAAACTTTTTAAAACACTAAAAAAGAAGAAAAGAAAAGGAAAGGAAAGGAAAGGAAAGGAAAGGAAAGGAAAGGAAAAGAAAGGAAAGGAAAGAAAAGAAAAGAAAAAAATTTTCTAGCACCTTGAAGCTGTGAGCATGAAGAACAGATAGCCATGGGGAGAGCTGGGAGGCTTGGAAAGAACCAATGAGCACAAGAGATCAAAGCACATTTTAGGACATATAGCTTTCAGATAATATCATTACATTCATTTCTGTAATCTACAAAATTTGGAAATAAAGACCTATGTGCAAAACTAGCAAAGTTACCTATATGTTTGTTGAGGAATTATACCTATCATGAGTCACTTTCCATCCCTCAATTTAGGTAACTAGTTCTTCATTTAATGACCCCTTATAACAGCACCCTGGATACATATTCTAAATCCCGGAGTTCCTAAAAAGTTTTTAAAACTACCTCTAAAGCAATGTTAACCTTTGCAGGTTAAATAAAAACAAATTATATTCGGTGAATAAAAATGTTGCTTAGATAGTGGAATATGTAGGGAAAGGTTATATGACAGTTTTCCGAACTACAGAAAAACATTTAAAGAAGATGAAGACATATGTGGTATAACTGCTCATGGCTTAAAATTATGTAATTCAATATATAGTCATAGCATTTTTAGTTTTCATATTCTAGAAGAATATAAGCTTTAAAAAGTGATTCATTAAATACCCCAGAAAAAAAAAATCTCATGAACTTTTAACAAACTTATACCGTGAGAGCCGATTCTATAGGCATGTAATGGAAATGGACAGTAGCTCTGCTATTAAACTTTTGGCTTAGTAGCAAGCTATCAAACCACCCGCAAAACGTCAAAATATTCCATCCACCTCAGAGTTAGAGATGTCTGACTCTCTATGATTTATGGAAACATTATTTAAAACGTATTTTCTGTTCATTTCTGTCCAGTGCTGCACCTTTTATAAACCTACTGATTAATATCAAACAGTGAACAAATCTGACAAGCAGGATTACCAATCTAACAAAACTGTTTATAGTGTGAATGAAAAAAGCACACCATTTCCAGGCAGTGTACTTAATAATACAATCCTGTTGTACTTAAGTGGTGAAGGGATTACTTAACTGTCAGAGTTTCTTTAACTGTTAAGAGTTGCCACATTAAAGACAGGCTATTCAAAAGCACCAGAAGAATGTGTCATGCCACTTTATTCATCATTATCATAGTTTTATATTTAAATATAACATAATTGATGTGTATGGAAATAAAATAAATTCAACTGTTTGAAATTAAATTAGCTTCCCCTAAGGCATTTTTATGGTAGAGAATAAAGAATTTTCATACACAGATTTAAACTCCTTTTTTATAAATATTATATAATTTTGGTTAAATTATATGATATCAATATATATTATAGTTTATATTGAACATTTTTCTTTAGAAAAGGACCTTTGGTGCCTGGGTGACTCATTTGGTGAAGCGTCCCACTCTTGTTTTTGGCTCAGGTCATGATGTTACCACTCAGGAATTTGATGGCCGCCTTGGGTTCTGTGGTGACAGCATGGAGCCTACTTTGTATTCTCTGTCTTCCTCTCTATCTGCCCCTCCCCTGCCTTTCTCTCTCTCTCTCTCTCTCTCTCTCTCTCTCAAAATAAATAGCCCAAAGTGCTATTTCCATGATAATTTCAAATTGTGTTTTTGTTAGTATAAGGACACAAAATTTAATTTTAAGATGACAATTTCTGTTATATTAGTTTAATGAGCTTAAACGTTAAGTCTATAGAAGCAAAAGAAGCTATAGAAGTTTTACAGAGTTTAAAGTATTGACTATTCTTTCACATCTACATGTTGTTCTTGAGTTTATGTGCATGGAAATCATAAGAGAAAAGATTTCTGTAAATTTACACAGTAAGAAACAAGAAGGATGTGGGGAAATAAAATCCCAGGGCCTAATTCATTTTCCCTCAGAATGAATAAAATAACTCCTGGCAAAGAGGACATCACCAAAAATGGTGGATTAAGGAGCTCCATAGATCCATCCCTCTGTGAAAGCAACCAGTAAGCTGGCAAAAATTTTCAGAATCAAATCTTTTAAAACTCTGGATACTAATACAAAATCCTACAACAACCAGAGAGTGCTTAATGAACAAAGAAGTTGCTAAATTTTGGCATTTAAGGAAATCCCTGTTAAGTCACTAGCTGATTGCTGAGATAGTGGGAGAAAGACTTCAATGACCACACATGACAAAGGATACAGTCTTTGCAAGAGTCATTTGGAAATGTTACTAAACAAATGGACAATTGTAGTCCCCAAAAAGTCACAACAGCAAAACTCTGGAGAGGGAGTAAAATCTGATTTCCAGAGTTGCCAAATTTTAATATGCAAATGTCCAGTTTTCAACCAAAAATTATGAAACATGCAAAGAAATAGGAAAGAATGGCTTACTCACAGGATAAAAAGAATTATGCAGAAACCATAACTGAAGACGCCCAAAGATTAAACATACTAGACAAAGACTTTAAATCAACTGTCTTCAATATGCTCAAAGAATTAAAGAAGCCTATACACAAACAACTAAAGGAAACCAGGAGAATGATGTCTCAACAAATAGAAAATATCAACAAAGAGATAAACATAAATAGAATTAAATAGAAATTCTGAAATTGTGCAGTATAATAGCTGAAATGGAAAATTTACTACAGGGATTCAACACAGATTTGAGCAGGCAGAAGAAAATCATCTAATGTGATGAACAGAAAGAAAAAAATAATGAATACCAGTGGGGTGTCAATATACACAATATGGGATTCCCAGAAGAAGAAAAGAGAAAGGGAAAGAAAAAATGTTTGAAGAAATAATGGCTGAAAACACTCGCAATGTGGTGAAAGAAATGAATTTATACATCTACCGATTCTAAGTAGGATAAATGCAAAGAGATCCACACCGAAATATGTTACAATCAACTGTTGAAAGAGACTCTTGAAAGCATCAAGGGAAAGATATGACTTGTCATGTACAAGGGATCCTCAATAAGACTAGAAGCCAGTTTCTCATCAGAAACCATGGTGGCCAGAAGGCAGAGGAATGACTGTTAAAGGGTTGAAAGGGAAAAAAAACCCTGCCAATCAAGAATTCTATGTCTGGCAAAACTATTTTTGAAAAATGAAGTAGAAATTAATACAATTCCCAGATAAACAGGTCAAGAGAGTTCATCACTGATAAATGTTTCCTGTAAGAAATATTAAAGGGAGATTTTCAGGCTGAAATTAAAAACATTAGATAGTAACTGAAAGCCATACAAAGAATTTTTTTTAATTAGTCATGATAACAACGTAGGAAAATATAAAAATTAACATTATTATATTTTCATTTTACAATGCCTTTTTTCCCTATATAATTTAAAAGACACATATATAAAATAATAATTTCACATCCATTTTAATGGGCACACTGTATGTAAAAAGATGTGATTTGTGACAATAACAACATAAAATGGTAGGAATAGAACAATAAAGGAGCAGAGTTTTTGTATGCTATTGAAGCTATTGTAGCTTTGGTTGCTATTGGTATCAATGCAAACTGAATTATCATATATTTAGGATGTAATTATATTCTCAAGCATAACCACTAAGAAAATAACAAAAAGAAACTCAGAAAAGAAAGTGAGAAGAAAATCAAAACAGGACACTAGAAAAAAATTAACCAAACAGGGAAAAAAGGCAATAATAGAGATATTGGGGAACAAAGAATATATAAGATATGTAAAAATCAACTTAAAAATGGCAGAATGAAGTCCTTCCTTATAAGTAATCACTTTAAATGTAAATGGATGAAACTCATCAATTAAAAGGCAGAGATTGGCATAATGAATGTTTTTAAAAAGAAAGCATGATTGGCCTATCTGCTACTTACAAGAGACTCACTTTAAATATAAAGAGACAAATGTTTTGAAAGTGAAAGGATAGAAAAAGATATTCCATACAAATAGTAACCAAAGGAAAGCAGGGATGGCTGGAGCAATATCAGACAAAGTAGATTTTAAGTCAACTATTGCTACAAGAGACAAAGAATTTTACACATTCATAACAATTCTAATACATCAGGATATAAGACAACTTGGGCATTGCTAAAATATAGCAGAATTTATGAGACCCACATTCCTCTATTTAAAATGCAACATTAGCTACCATTTCCTTTATGGTAGTCCCTAAACTGCCAATGTAAACCACTTTGGAATATTTTTTATTGGTGTATTTCTGAAAGAGGAAGATAATTGATGGAAGTAGCATTTCTCTGGTTTCTTTTCTTTTTTTTTTTTTGGTTTTTTTTTTTTTTTTGGTTTGTTTGTCTATCAATCTTCATACCCCAATTTTCTCCCAGAGGCATCACCTGGCCCTATATAATCCTCTAGTCTAAATTTCCTTGGTAAATCCACCCAAAGAGAAGACTGATTTTCACAATTGAGTCTTTTTCTTTTATTTATGATTTTTATGATTTTTTTTAAAAACTGTTCTACTTGTGAAATATACCATAATATTTGTCATCTTTACTAATTGAGATCTTTGTACACTTATATTGCATTGATAACCACAGAACTAACCTACATACAATTTTTAGCATAATTAGTCTACTAAGTCATTTTATATTTGTTAGTAGAATATTCACAAGGGGATTAATCTGAATCAAATATATATAAAGTAGCAGATAAAATTAAGTTGTTGATGAAATATTCTATCTCAGTTGAATTACCAATTAAAAGAATAACTACGTAAAAATTACTTTCAGTGAAGTTTATCTTCAGTTAAATTTTGAAGTTTGCTTCATTGTTCCTTGTCATTTCATAATAGATTCATGAAAAATATATTACTTGATTTTCTTCAAATTTCTCGGACAAGTTACCTTACATTTTGTTTCATTTTTTATTCATTTTAAGCAAACTCATTAAAGCAAACTCATCTTGTAGATGACTAAAAGAATAATAAAATCAACTTCCCCTCAAAAAAGAAATGTATTGCTTTAGGAAATGTTAAAATTTAAATTTTAAAGAAAGCCTACATTTTTCTGTATTAATTCTCAAATGTTTGGACTCCCTTCTCCATTTTGATGGAATATATAAGATTTATAGTTTGCCAGGTACAGGGGTTGGCAAATTATATATGTTGACTAGTTCTTATGTTTGTCTTGAATACTCTTACTATTAGAGGTGCCTGGGTGGCTCACTCAGTTAAGTCTCCAACTTCAGCTCAGGTCATGATCTCATGGTTTGTGAGTTCAAGCCCTGCATCAGGCTCTGTGCTGTGTCTGCCTCTCTGTCTGTCCCTCCCCTGCTCATGCTCTGTCTCTTTCTCTCTCTCACTCAAAAATAAATAAAACATTAAAATTTTTAATAAAAAAATAATAATCTCAATTTTATAACCTTGAACACCTCAGTAATATAGACTATATTACTCAGTAATATATTCACAGTAATACAGAGTAGCCAAAACCACTTGAAAATCATATCATGTGAGTTAGTATTAGAAAGAGAAGCTGTGAAGAAGCTTTCTTCTATGCAGCTTTTTTTGTGGTCTTTCTCCAACTATAATCAAACTACTTCTCTAGAGCCCAGGAGCTTCTGGGCCCTTCAGGATGTTGCTTCTGTAGGTATAATATATCTGGGAGATACAGGGAGAAGAATTGGTCATGGCAAAGTCGTTTCCTAGAAGAGAAGCCAAGAGTTGCTAAACTTAGTTCTCTCTACCACTGTAGAGAAGACTAGAAATGGAATGGCCTCCATTTATTGCCCTAAAAGAGACCAGAATTCACCAGCAGAACACCACAAACTTGCAGATGTGAACTACACACCTTTCCATCATGTGAGGAATTGCCACTGTACAAGGCAACCAGAAGTCAAGCTGGCACCAAAGGGTAAGGAGAGTAATAACCTGGCAAATAAAAATTACAGTGTTCCTCAGGGACCATCTAAGCAAACACAGGAAGCAGTTTCTAGTAAAGGATAATCACAAAGGATTGATGAATTTATCCACCACAAAATAAACTGTAACCGCACACAAAATGATCCAGTTACATTAGGAACAAACAATCTAACTAGGAAACGAGGTTATTGAATTTTAAAGTTCAACACAAAAATTTAAGGTGAGTATGTTACTGAAACTTGAAAAACTTTCATGAGAGTGCAGAAAACAATTCAAAAAAACAGAACAAAAACCAAAGACATGGAAATCATAAAGAAAAAGCTAACAAACTTAGAGGACTTCCCCAGGAGATATACAGATAATGCTATATAAAATATTTTCCATATGAATTATAGAATTGAGTATAAATATAAAACAATAAAAATAATAGAAAAATTTAGGATATCACGTATTTTACACAGTGTTAGGCCAAATGGTTGAAAGGGGGGAGAGAGGAAGGAAATATTTGACTATGCAAGCTTATCTTAGGTTATACAGCAAAAGATAGCATAAATAAAGCCAATTGTCACATGTTAGAGCTGGAAAATGATCTGCAAATAATATGAAAGTTTATAAATAAAAACCATAATGTAGCAGTTACAAACCGATGCGAAAAATATAAGTACCCTATACATAGTGCTTATTTATTGCTGTAAAACAAATCGCCCCCCCCCCAATTTAGAAGCTTAAAATAACAACATTCATTTTGTCACAGTTTCTGTGGGTCAAGTATCAAGGAGTGCCTTAGATAATTCCTCTTGCTCTAGGTCTCATAAAGTTATAACAAAGCTGTTGTCCATTACAGACTCATGATGTCTCAATTAGGGAGGAGAGGTCTGCTTTCAAAATCACTCACATGGCTTTTGGCAGGTTTCATTCCCTTGCCACATGGGCTACTCCATAGAGCTGCTTCATGACATTACAGCTGACTTCTCACAGGGTAAACAATGCAAAGTGAGCAAGAGAGAGCACTCAGGAAGAAGTCTGCAGCCTTTTTGTAACCCAATCCCAGAAGTGACATGCCATGGTTTTTTCTGCATTCTATTTGTTAGAAGCTAGTGACTAAATCCAGCCCATATTTAAAGGGCAGAGTTGACATGAGGGTGTAAATATCATGAGGCAGAGATCATGAAGCCACATTAGAGGATACCTCCTACACTGGGAGGTGGATTAATAGGCAAAGGATTCATAGGATGAGCTAAGGATTCATAGGCAATTGACAGAAGAGTGAATCTAAATTGGAAAAAAGTAATAAAGATATTAATATATATATATATAAAGACTTTTAAAGTGCTAATTGAGGAAAGACATATTAAAGTAATTAATAATGAGTTATCACTTTATACCTATAGAATGACAAACTTTGTATAAATTTTTTAACGTTTCTTTATTATTGAGAGACATTGAGATGCAGAACGTGAACAGAGGAGGGGAAGAGAGAGGGGGAGACACAGAATCTGAAGCAGGCTCCAGGCTCTGAGCTGTCAACACAGAGCCATATCATGAGGCTCAAACTCACAAACCACGAGATCATGACCTGAGCCGAAGTCAGACGCTTAACCAACCGAGCTACTCAGGCACCCCGAGAATGGCACTTATTTTTAAAAATAAGTGTAGTTCCTACTAGAAATTTGAATTTTTATAACTAAAAGTTTCTAAAATCTGTATCTATATATCCATATTTCAAACAGAAATTCTACTTCTCTTATTCCATCTTATAAAAATAAAACCAACGGTATTTAGAGGAATGTGTGCAAAGACATTATTTGTAATAGTTCAAACCTGAGGGAAGGTAGGGAGTAGGATGAATGATTATTTATTAGGAGCAATGGCTAAATCAATTATGATTCATCTTTATCATAGAATATTAGGTAGTCTTTAAAAATAATTAGTTAGATCTGTACCAGCTGTCTTAGAGGGATTTCTGATGAAATGTTATACAAACAAGTAAACATAATGTGATTTCATGGTGATAAAATAATTGCAATATCTAATTATCAATCAATTATATAATTGCATATATTTATATATAAATTTACTATATGAGAAGGGGAAAATAAAGAGGGATAAATACCAGGTTGTTTACATTGGTACTCCTGGCAAAAGGAAAAAAAAAAAGGTTGATTTGGAAAAGAGAATGGGGTAAAAGCCAAAAAAAATAGCTGCATTTATATGTATATTTAAAGTCAACAGGAATTTTATATGCATACAAGTATATATTTATATATTTATATATTTAGCTGAATATATATTTATTTATTTTAAAGTTTGTTTATTTATTTTGAGAAAAAGAGAGAATGGTGGAGGTGCAGAGAGAGGGAACGAGAAATTTCCAAGCAGTCTCCATATCCAACACAGGGCTCAATCTCATCACCAATCATGACCTGAGCCAAAATCAAGAGTCCGACACTTAATTGACTGATCCACCCAGGTGCCCCTAACTGTATATATTTAAAGTCAACAGAAATTTTTAAAGTATGTCTGTGGTTACATTTATATAAAAATAGAGATATAGATAGATAAATAGATGATAGATAGATAGATAGATAGATGTCTATGTACCTATGCATATATTTGAGCGTGTACCTGTACATATAGAAATAAAGGAAAGGATGGACAAAAATGAAACAAGAACGTGTCACTCTTACAAGCTCCTGAGAACCTAAAAAAGAAACAAGCAAAAAAAGTTGCTGTGTCTACCACATTTTCAGTCCAGCAGCTCTTTCTTGTGAGTAATTGTCTTAAGCAGGAGAGTTCGACCATAAATCACACATGCATACGCCATCAGAGCATATTGAGTGGGAGAATCATCTCCAAATAATATAGGTGAGAGGCCTGTAGCACAGATTTGAGCACATTGCCCTTTTACTGGAAAACAGTTCCCCTCGGTTTTATGCATTCTTTTATGCTAAAGCACTCCAATGTGGTTTGGCTTATGAGCTGATGGATGATATGATTTTTAGAGTAAACTACAATTGATAAACAGGAAAATTGTAACAGCTAGAAAGGGTATGACTTTACTAGGCAAACAAGAAAAGACAACACAAAACAAAGATATTTAAAATCTGTGATTATTGCTTTTCTTGTAGAAAAGTAAAGCGTTTTTAAATCACAGGTAAGAGGAGCCAAGATTATCCACACTATAGAGCATAGAGCTTCACATCCCAGCCATAAATAAAGAAAGAGGTAATATCTTGTGTTTCATACCAATCCAAAAATAAATTTAATTCCCACAGTTAAGGTATAATGCCAAAGTTTATTTACAAAGCATGTGAAAGTTTAAAAATAAGTAAGTAGAGGTGAAAGGATATTCCTAAATTGCAATCTAACCTCAGAAAACTTTCCCTGACCACATCACATTCAGATCATCTTAGCCATCTTTGGAGAGAGGCTTTGAAAACCACCAGTTCCCACAATGCTGTAAAACACCAAGAAACAAATAATATTTTATTATCCAACTTGCCATTAAAAAAGATTTCTGTCTTAACATATTTCAAGCTCTCATTGACTCAAATGAAAAGGGCCTTTTTACTGGTGCTATTGTGGAAGCAATTCCTCAGTCTCAATTCACTCTTGAGCAGTCTGCTCTTAAATGCTTTTACATTATGCTATCTCCTTTCAATATGGTCTATTTACAATAGAAACAGAGCATGGTAACCAATTCCTGAATCTTTCTCAGAGACAAAACATTCTCTCTACACAGTTTCCCTTACACTTGACGCTACATCATACCGCCTCCATTAATGACAGGCCACACCTAACACTTTCCCATAGACTGCAGTTCCACTCTAATTATGTTACTTCACATCGCGGGTGAATGGAACAACTAAAATTTATATGCATACTAGACACTACTTCCTATGTATCCATTCTTCAGAAAGGTTTTCAGAGTTGTTAAGAAAGAGTAAAATGAGTAAGTATTGACCATGTAAAAAACTTCATTACGTAGGTCACACACTAATAAAAGAAAAGTTCTAGGAGATAAGTGTAACCCAAAGAAAAACATTTCCTAAGTAAATGGAAAGATGAGTAATTCATAAAGACCTTGCAAACTCAGAAAAATATTCATCCATGATTAGGATATTCAGAAGCAAAGCCTCAGTAATAGAAGGAAGAAACCTGTAAACTTTATATTTACAAAAGTATGGTTAAGCACAAGTATTTACAGGAAAAATAATTTGTGGTACATCAAAATTGAAGATGAACTTTTAAATAATGTTTTATTTATAATATTTTCTAGATTTTTTTAATACAGTAATAAGAATACAAGATCCAGATATGAAACAATTATAACATACACGGAGAAAATTCCTTATAGAGGAAAAAAAAACCTACAAAATGTTAATTCTTAGGTTTGAAGAAATTCCTGGAAAGTGCTGAGAATTGAGCCTTGGAAATGACAAAGGTATGAAAAGTGTCACACAGCTAGCAAATCACAGAACTAAGATTCAAGGCTGGCTCTGCCTTCCATGCTCTTAACCACTCTTCCATGTGCTCTGACCCTTCGATCCTGCCAAAAAATAACTTGCGATAGAGTAGGAAGATAAAATATGGCTATTAATTTGGATCTATAAATAAAGGAGGAATGACAGTTTAGGAGAGTTTTAGGATTTTGAATCTGTATAACTGGGAGAATTATAATGCCATTAAAGGATAATAGAGAAAAAGAGGTGATTTGAGTAAAATGACCAACTGCTTTTTTCCTTTGTATAGGCCCTCTGCTCTTCAAATGCTGCCAGTCACTTTCATACTCTCCATGCAGGCAAATAGAAGTTATCTCCCTGGGAAACATAGCAAACCCACAGAAGACCCAAGGATTCTGGGGTCCCCTCATATTCCCCAAAGAAATGTCCCAGCCAGATAAACTTATAGAGGGAACCACAGTCAACAAACCCCATCCACATGCTCAGAACTTTCTAGAAACCTGAGTGCCCCATTCTAAATATTAGCAGATAATTAAAAATATCTGAGCATCTAAAGAAATAGTCTAACATGAGAAAGACTGAAATAATAACAAGAAAAGTGGAAGCACTTGAGGATACACATTTTATGCACAAGGAAAATTTGTTTAAAGTTTTAATTAATATTCTCACAGAGATAGAAAGAGATACTGCATTCATGAAACAATAGTAAGTAGCTATTAAAAAGGAATATTCAAAAAAGGAAATTCTCAAAGAAAAAAGTGCTCTTGAAAATTAAAAAATACAATAGTAGAAATTAAAACAAAAAAGTGTAGAAGATAAGGTTAAAGAAATCTCTCAGGAAATAGAAAAAGACAGAAATTAGGGGAGAAAAGTAAGAAAGCTAGAGGGTCTGTCCAAGTGATCCACTATTATTATATATATTTTTATCCAAATAACTGGAGTTTGCAAAGAAATCATCTTCAAGAAAATATTCATAAGTAGATGACATGAGTCTCCAAGTTGAAAGAACCTACTATATGCCCACCATACTGGATGCCATTAAATACACAGCAAGGCAAACCACTATTAAATATCAGAATATGGAAAGCAAAGGAAAACTGTTACAGTGTCTAAAAGAAACACAAAGAAGCAAATAAAAGTAAGACTTTGAATTTATAGCGATGTTGGAAGATAAAAGAAAGCAAAATGATACTGTCCAAATCCTAAAAGAAAGTGATTTTCCCAACCTAGAATTTTATAGAAAAATATTACTCACATAAATAAATGTTTATATGTGAATATTCTCAGAAACCATTCTCTCTCATGTATTTCTTCTCAGAAAGCTCTTAGAGGATGTCCTTCAACACAAGGAGGGAAAAGTTGGCAGAGAAAGACATTGAACTGAAAACAGAATTAACACAACAAGAGAGCAAAGGGCACCAGGTACATAAGTAACCTCCTCAGATGGGAAGGGGTTAGAAGCCACTGAGAGAGTGGGGAGGAGGGAGGGAAGCATGGAGGGAGGGAGATGCCACTAATAATATTACTGATGCCCTCAATGATATGGGAGGAGATTTCATCAAATGGAGTTAAATTTGGGATTGAAATAATGGTAAGTACTTACTAGCAAAAAACTAAGCAGAAGGAAAAAAGGGGAAAGAAAAATTGGCATATATACATTATCATATATATTACATATACACACACACACACACACACACACACATAAAATAAGGTCAGATGTGGATAGGATTTACATAGCCATAATAATATAAATACTATGTACTGATCTAACTCAAAATATTACAAGATTGAGAGTAGGATAGGAAGAACCAAGGTATTGGTGTGGGAGGAGAGGAATGATAGGAAAGAGAGAGCTAAATCCTATTTCCCAGAGTTAATTTCAGAGCTAGTACCTAGAGCTAAATGTATGAGAAATAAAACTATGTACATATTGTTCATACAGAGATAATAGAGTTGGGATTCATTGCTTTCAGGGGAAGAAAGTCAAAATGGATAATCTGACTCTTAACAAACATGAATTATTTGATGCTTTAAAGTATATACACCAATCTAGCACCAATAGAAATAAAAACTTCAGAGCAAGAGACAGAAATGCCAAGCCTCTCCCTGGAAGAATGATGTTGACTTGGATTTTCAAGGAAGGCAAAGATGAGATCCAAGAAAAAGGAAAAAGGAAGGCATTCTAGTGGAGCAGCCCAGATCCAACTGCCAAAATGCTAATCTAAGTACTTTGCTAATATCTACTCTTCTTGGTTTGCTTTCGTATTTTTTAAAGCTGATTTTTATTTTGAGAGAGAGACAGAGCATGCAGGCAGAGGGAGAGGGAGGCAAAATCCCAAGCAGGTTTCTCATTGTCAGCACAGAGCCCAATGTGGGGCTCGAACTCACAAACTGTGAGATCATGACCTGAGCTGAAATCAAGAGTCAGATGCTTAACTGATTAAGCCAACCAGGCACCACTGCTTTTATATTTTTTATGTTTGTGTGTGTGTGTGTGTGTGTGTGTGTGTGTGTGTGTGTGTGTGTGTGTGTGATTCTTATTTTTCTCAGTTTGAATCTTTTCACTGACCCAAATTTACTTCCAGTTCATTTTCCAAATCACTTAACAACATAACTTTACCACCAGAAATCACTGCCACGTACCACGAAGTACTGCAGTGGGAACCAAGATTAGGTTCTAACGCACCCACTTAAAAATTCTATCCATCATTAAACTCCTCATTGAATTTTCTTCCCTGAAACTTCATACAATGGGTAACTAATTGGTTAAACTAATAGTACAAATAAGTGAAATATAAGGCCAGTTTCTTACCACTTCTACTTATATGAGCTTCAAACCAAAAACCTTGAGGAGTCAAAGACCTCAAATATTTCAGACACTGGAATAGGTATGTACATAATCTTTATTTTAAAACCTTCTAGGAAATTAAGACTAACAGCATTATCTCAAGAGGGTAATTAGGAAGATATTATAAAATTTTATTTATTTGAGTAAAAAAGAAATACATGTTCTTAATATTACTCATAATATGTTTGTAGACTCTTGATGGATTCTAAAGGCAGTCCTTTCAAGATAGAGGACGCAAGACAGACATCCCTTTACCCTCTTAGAAAAGGTGTCCCCTCCTTGCCTGAGGTCCTTGGCTGGTCATCAGAACCAGAAGAAGAACCAATGGTCTGATTTCCAGCCCAGAGCTGATACCTCTGATTAAAAAATAGACTTTTCTCCAACTCTCTAACCAAGATGCTTTCTCTGTTCTCTAAAATATGCTATACATTCAGAAAAAAAGAAATATAAAATCCATGTGGAGGGCACCTATTTTATTTTATGAAAAGCTATTATAACATGAATACAATAATAATAAGAATTTAATAAAATAAACATAAATTAGAAATTAACAAAAAAACTGTCGAGTCCAGTGATTTCATTCTGAGTAATATCAAAGAACAAAAAAGATACAAAGAACACAAAAGATACAGATTAAGTAGGCCCAATATTTTACTACATGTACTTAGTAAAGTCATGAGAGTTTAAATACACCCAAAACTAAACATTATCCACTTTTCTAATTATTGAATCTCAGAATGACCTATTTTTTTTCCGGATAATAAATCTTCATATTGAGAACTGTATTACTTTAAAGAAACTTAGTATTATATGTAAAGATAGAAAGCCACCAAAGCATGTAAGTCATTGATTTTAGTATATTTGTGTCTTTCAGAAAAACTATAATTCACCATAAACATTTTTAACGCAAACTGGTTTAGTATTCTTTACTTTACCATATGCTTTATTAAATTAGTAAAATGAATGCATAAGAAAACGATTGGTATGGTTAAGTATTTTAAAAGTAATAGTGTTGATCATTTAGCAATTAATAGCCTAGATTTCAACTTATACTATCATATTGTGCTTTCCAGAAGCAATGCAAACTCTAGATACTTAGAATGTAAAGGACATTGAGGAATTAAACTATAGTATAAAAAAAAAATGTTTCAAGAGTACATTTAAAATGTGTTTGAGGGGTTTGATAACTAATTAATACTGCTAATTCCCCACATTTGGAATTTTCCCCATAAATACACACATGTCTACACATCTTTGATAAGTCTTCACTATGATTATTGCACAATAGAAATTGTAAGAAATAAAACAGTAATACCAGTGAGAAAGAATTTCACAGAAAATACTGATTACATTTGATATGGTTTGAAAACTGGCTTTGAGTGAGTATCTGCTTAGAGAAATGCTTGGAGAAAGAATGTCCTTGGGAACAATCATAAACAGAAAACTCTATAGACTGGATTTACAAAGAAATAAATATATACATAGTCTATAAAGGCAATGTCTTGAGAGCTATGCTGGCAATTTTCCAGGAGCCCTGGGAACATGCCTAATTTCCATCTAAATTTGCACACATCTTTATTGCAATCTCATACCCTGTGAAGATTTACTCACTCTCATGTCCTTTGGCACAAGGGGAGAAATGAGATGTTTCTCTCTCTCTCTGTCTCTCTCTCTCTCTCTCTTTCTCAGAACAGTCAAATCAGTGATGTCCTTGTAGACCATCAGGAGTCTAAATTGCATTCCTTAAGACCTCTCTTCAGCATCACTGATATTTAAAAAATGGAAAAAATGCAGTCACTTCACAATTGGGAATAACAACAAATAATTTCCATGCTGGGAATTGAACTGTGCAAATGAATCACTGAATGAGGCTACATCCCATTGTAATCTCTCTGTAACTCATCCCACCTGTGCATGAAAACCCCATATTATCAAATAATTTTGTTATGAGATTTCTAAACTTGACACCCCTTCAAAAGGACCACGTCTTGGGGCGCCTGGGTGGCGCAGTCGGTCAAGCGTCCGACTTCAGCCAGGTCACGATCTCGCGGTCCGTGAGTTCGAGCCCCGCGTCAGGCTCTGGGCTGATGGCTCGGAGCCTGGAGCCTGTTTCCGATTCTGTGTCTCCCTCTCTCTCTGCCCCTCCCCCATTCATGCTCTGTCTCTCTCTGTCCCAAAAATAAATAAACGTTGAAAAAAAAAATAATAAAAAAAAAAAAGGACCACGTCTTGAATGTCCATTTGAGAGAGTATTCCTCTCGGTTTTTTCCTATCTTCTCTTCTGTTGCCTTCTTCCTCTCAGAGTCAACTGCTCAATCCTGGAAAAACCCTTCTGGATTAGCTGCTATTGTGTCATGGCCTTCTACCGGCACATTTACTGTGAAGCTTTTTGAGAAATACTTCAGGGTTTCTTTATCGACTTCTTTGACTCCTCCCACTCTTTTGTTATCTGTTCCTGCTCCCACAAAGTATGGAAAATATTTACTTAAATGTCACCAAAACTTGTAAGTCATCAAATCCAAGTGTGTCCTTCAATGCTTATCAACAATGATGTCAAAGGGTGTCTATTTCAGCCCAGATCATGCATGATCTCACAGTTCATGGGAGATGAGCCCAGGCCGGGCTCTGCACTGACATCGCAGATCCTGCTTGGAATTCTCTCTCTCCCTCTCTCTCTCTACCCTCCCCCCCTCCCCCCCCCCACACACAAATTTACAAAATTAAAAACAAATTGATGATGGTGAAGATAATTATGATGCTGCTAACAACGATCCTGATAGCTGGCCTCACTGAAGGAAGGCAATGCCTGGTGCTGCACTCAGCATTTTCCACATGTTAGCACATTCATTCCACCACAACCTTTCCTTTAACAACAACTTGTAAACAGTCTTGGAAACACACAGAATCTTCTTTTACACTATGTCTTATCTGCCTACCCCCCTTTCGTTTCAGTTGTCCAAGGGAAGAATCGCATTATTTTTACTGGATTTAAAAAAAATTAATATTTATTTATTTTTGAGAGAGATACAGACAGAACACGAGGGGAGGGGCCGAGAGACAGGGAGACACAGAATTCCAAGCAGGCTCCAGGCTCTGAGCTGTCAGCACAGAACCCGACATGGGGCTCCAACCCACAAACCACAAGATCATGACCTGAGCCAAAGTCAGAAACTTAACCGACTGAGCCACCCAAGCTCCCCACTTTGACTGGATTAATTGCAATTCTCATATATTAAGAGAAAAAAATAAAACCAAGAACTTAGAATCAGAAAGTCCTAAATATGAACCACAGCTTGGGCCCTTACTGTGTGTTCTTGAACAAATTATTTTACCTTTCCATATATCTTAGTTTTCTCCTTAGAAAAGTGCACATAATAGTGTTGTGTGGATTAAATGAAATCATAGATGTAGCTCAATAATAAAGTGATTCAGAAAAAAAAGCCTGTATTATATTAACAACCTCAATTCTTGACCCCAGATTCTTCCCCAACCCACTTATCATGAAGCAATTCAAAAAATTTTCATGACTTCTTTTCACGACTAACTTCCCTTAAGCTTCCATGATTTTATCCAGAGCCTTCTTCTCCAGATTTCCTTTCTGTTATACTGTCTCTCATTTATCCATCCCACCAGTAACCCTAAATCCCAATGGCTCATTTGACATGACTTCCCTTATACCTCCCTGCCTTTTCTTAAATATTTCTCTCCCCTCAATAGTTCTCTCAATATACTTTGACCTCAATATTTACAAATCAAAATTCAATCCTTCCTTTAGGATAGAGATAAAATTTCAGACAATCAGAATTATTGTTTCTTAGAATCACCCAGCTAAGATGAATTTCTCCTGCTTCTGTGTCCACATACTAGCCTAAGCTCTATTTATGAAAATCTGCCCTTGATTGGCATTACTTACTTAACTGTATGTCTCTCCACAGACAGAAGGACCCAGACATTACTGGTCCTGTTTCTGTTCTCTCATTTTACCTATCCCGTGCCCTACACAGAGTAAGCACTTGATAAATGTTAGATATATTTAAATAAGTTAATCTTTTCAGACTTAATATCCTCTATAAACGATGACAGGAAAAAAATTCATTTTTTTTTAAATTTTTTAATGTTTATTTGTTCTTCAGGAGGGGTAGAGACAGAGAGAGAGAGAGGGAGACACAGAATCTGAAGTAGGCTTCAGGCTCCAAGCTGTCAGCGCAGAGCCTGACACAGGGCTCAAACTCACGAACAGTGAGATTATGACCTGAGCCAAAGTCAGACACTTAACCGACTGAGCCACCTAGGTGTCCCCCAGTTGCAATTTCCTTAATATCAGAATCTCCTCCCAAGAAGACTTTCGTCTTTGCTGAAGGCATACTTTGCTGTGCTTAATGGGATGAGGCACCCATACAAGAAGTATGAGACCCATAAGGGGGCATATTTGGAAAAACAACAGATGATCTAAAAACTGCTTTCTAAGGATAGTTAGTTTAGTTAATTGCAGGCTTTGTCAGTGATTAGAGCATAGGAACTTGAAAAAGGAGCTGACTTTCTTTTTTAAAAATTTTTTTTAAATGTTTATTTATTTTTGAGAGAGAGAGAGAGAGAGAGAGAGAGCAGGGGAAGGGGAGAGAGAAACAGAGACACAGAATCCAAAGCAGGCTCCAGGGCCCGAGCTGCTATCACAGAACTGGATACAGGGCTCAAACCCACCAACCATGAGATTATAACCTGAGCTAAAGTCAGACATTTAACTAACTGAGCCACCCAGGCACCACAAGGAGCTGAGTTTCTTATGCCAAGAGAATAGCTTTGAAGGAAAGAGGGTTCGAGGGAAGACAAGGAATCTATCCATCTGGGAAGAAAAGAGATGTTTAATGGCCATTTTTTCCACATGTTGCCTGATGTAGTCCAATATACATTTCCTTTCCAACACGTCCCCACCCCTCACCTCCCACCCCCACCATGAAGTTGTCAGTAAAATTCCTTATCACCTCCAAAGCATTGTAAAGTTCAAACTGGTTCAGCAGGGATTTTGTCGATGAACTGAAGCCTCCATCAAAATGGACACAAGATAAGAACTGAATGGATCAGCCATATATGGATGATATTTATATAATGTTCTATAACTATACTGTGTTTCCAGGAGATGGGGATATAAAAATTTAGTGTAATGATGACCATCATCTGGTCTCTTTTTTTTACTTTATGCCCCAAATCCTATATTTGCCTGAGTTGGTATCATCACCACTTAGCCAAACATTTATGGAGAACCTGCGAAAGATAGTACTCTATTAAGTAGAAAAAAATCTATTTTTACCAATAAAATCTCCTACTGACAATATGCCAGGTACTGTTCTAAAAGTTTATTATCTCATTTAATCCTACCTATAACTCAGTATTACTAGTATTCCTATTTTACAGGCTTAGAGGCTTAGAGAGGTTGAGTAATTTGCCCACAGCTAGTAAGAAACAGGGTCAGGGGTTAAGTCTGTTTTCATCTACTTTAATGCAGATGTTTTCAACCACAGTATTTACTGCTATTAAGGGGTCCCAAAGGTGTGTAACATATAAACCCTACCACCAAAATAGTTACAACTCATTTAGGCAAATTAAATAAATATTTCTTGAATGACAACCCAGAATGTTTGGATTTGAGGTCCTAATTTCAATTTTCAAAAATAAAAAAATAGAAAGATACTTGAGACTTAAAAATTCTGATTGCCTCAAAGTCGAAGTGTAGCAAGTATTTTCAACCAAGCGTGGTGGGCCTGATCATCTTTAGACAAAAGGAACACCAGATTGACCACTGTGCTGAATAGCATTAAGTAAACCAAATAGATTGGCTGCTTTGGTGAACCACGTATATGCAATCCAAAAAGGTATTTGGATATTTAAGAATTGTCTACCTTATTTTTTTGGCCTTCTAGTAGCCTTTTAATAAATAACTTACTAGATTTAGAATACTTTTTCCCCAACTGCCCACAAATAAATACTGTATATAGTCTAATATAATTTTTAATTTCCTCTGTTGTTCTGGGTTAAATGGCTATTATATTTTCACAATTTCATTTCGAGGTAGTCCTAAATTGTAAGCCAGTAAATTGTTGTGTTTCTACATTATGAATTTCCTAAGACAAACATCATAATTGTGTTTCTTTTCCTACTAAACAGCATCACAGTTTATTCTTGGGAAACATTTAGATGAGAGGAAATCCCTAGGAATTATGCAGAAGTGAATTTAAAGTTGATATTGTTCAAGCAAAGGAAAATCAGAAACTTTGATTGGGAATTAGCACAAGAATTCCTCTCCGGACAGACTTATAAATTATATAAATAAATAAAAATTAATTTAAATAAAGATCAGATTTCCATGAGAACACATAACCAGAAATTCAAAGTTAATGTAGACATTAAATATTGCTTCAGGAATAAAACAAAGGCCAAATGATCTGAGATAAAGAAATGCCAGTTGCATATTGAATTTAAAAACAAATAATGTCCTCTTATTCAATCTGTACCAACCTTAATTGCATAATGGGATTTAAATTTATGTGACAGACATAAGTAAATTCACATTGTTGTACCTTGTCACTTTATTCCAAAAGCAAATATGGCTTTCACCTGAAGGAAAGAAAGTTACCAGAATGTAATATTGGAGAATGCAATCTTTTACATGAGAAATCTTAGTAGTTTATATTAGGTTCTCAATATGTTGGTATGGTATGCAATTACCTGATTAGATAGGTTTGTTTCTTAACCCTGTGTTATGTGCCCAGTAGACCAGAATGTCTCTTTTGGAGCTTAAGATACAAATTACCTAATTAAGACTTACACTCTGTAATAAAATCACATATACGAAATCTATTCAGTACATAGATGGTTATCGTAAATATTCCATTGTTTTGTTTTTTATAGAAGGAATAATAAAGGAGCATTTGGGGAATTATTTTACCAAATTTTGCTTTTTATTTTTAATTTTACTCTAATTTACTTAAAAATAGGTACTTTCATATAGGAGACATGCACATTAAATATATATTACGTAAGAGAATATTTTGAGAACATTTGTGTGAGTATGAAGGATGTAATGAGAATGTTTATATGGGCACGAAGAATTAAGAAACAATGATTTGCGTTATGTTACCATGAAAAGTTTCTTTCCTCATTTATTTGAAATAAAGAATTAAATATTTTATAAAGGTGAAGTATTTATAGTCATTTGCTTCCGAGAAACCATCTAGCTCTTCATCCCAGACTCTCACTCTACTCTTGTCATCATACCTTCTCCATTTATTTCCTTGTCCAAAAGTGTATCAAATAGCCTTAAATTTAAACTTCAAGCCAAGCATATCCGCTATTGTCCTTTTTCTTGATGAGGTACTTTGTGTCCATGATGCTGTCATAAATGAATCTATTAAATAGAAATGATTATTCCGTTCAGGTATTAATTCCACAAATAAATTCATATCTGCTGTATATCACATTCTCTTCTAGGTTCTAGAGATACAGCAAAGCATACCGGATAGTAAGATCCCCGCCCCTATGCATCCTGACTTTTCATTAGTAATTGTTTCCTTTGAGTTGGTCAAATAAGCAAGCCAAACCTGAATCTTCACTCTCAGTTATCAGTCCAGTCCTAAGTGTGTTAACATCAAAGAAATTTTAAGCTTTTCAGGGTCATCTGAAAGGCTTCTCTTCATTTCGAAAATATATGGGAAAGATATAAGAAAACATTTGCTTTCTTTGGGTGACTTAAGGACAGTAGACTCCTGGTATAAAGGTGGAATAAATGGCAGAGAAGCTCAGGGGCCTTCTGACTGGGGGAGCCTGACACCCCTCACTAAAGACTCACAGCTAAAGAGATTTGGTAGCAGAATACAAGGGGGCTGGGACCAACATTTAGAGAAAGTGATGCCAATAACCACAAGGGAGACATCTCCAAGAACAGGGTAGGTTTTTGGGTTGGTGCTTCTAGTTCCACGAGTTGGTCTCACAGATTTGGGGGCAGAATCGATTCCGACATAGCACAGAGAGAGAACTGAGAGCTCTTCATGTTCCCGCCCCTACTGTATGGAGTTTCCTCCTGGGAAACTATGACTGAGGATATATATGTGTGTGAAGTCAGATATCTATCATTCTGGAACCCCGTCATGTGGCACCACTGTGGGCTTTGCAGGGGCCTTGACAAATGGGGCCTAACTAAATGTCAGGTAGAGGCCTCAGATTTTCTGCTTGTCTCAGAAAAACTTTGGGAAGCAGGACACCTAAACCACACCACTTTCATATCAGCCAAGCCCCTGGGGTTCTTGAACAATTCAGAAGGTAGGAGGAGGCCTCTCCCTACAGTAGATTTCCTGCTAATAAGCTTGTGTGGGAGTGGAGTGATGTACTGAAAGAAGGAAATTATTACCAGACTTGTACTTTGGGATATTGAAAAAGTACATTCAGGTTGAATTAGATTAATAGCTAATCAGTATTTGCCATTTGTTTGACATTCTTTATAATTGCCCTTTACACTGAGGATGAGAAAAGTTTACAAGACAACAAAAAAGATGCTTAAACTCTGAATTTTAAAGGGAACATCCGATTTTAAATGGAAGGTTTGAAACAACTCTTCTTCCTGACCCTATAAATATAAACCAAGACAGAAAAAGTTGGAAAAAGAAATGTGCTGCTTCCTGGCTCTACTCAACTTTCTGCTGCATTTTACAACTACTCCCCACTGTGCTATCCTCAGAGGAGATAAAGGAGAGCTGTTTATTACCAGACTTTTCCCAACCTCCATCTTCTTTCTTATTCCCTTGGGTCTGTATACTTGAAGACTGTAATTGTGTCTTAACTGAAATAAATCTTTTATGGAATATCTAAGTTCAATAAGGAAGCTAAAACACCACCATACCGCTCTTTGATAGAATGGACAAAATAACTTTTGCCTCTGAGGACTTCCAAATGTCAGACAGGTAAGAACATCTAAGGCAACACACTCATTAACCCTGCTTTCAGGGTCCTGCAGGATCAGGTTCCTACCCACCTGCACCCTATCTCACTCCATTTCCCTGCATATCTTTGACTTTTATATACCGTGTGCCTTTATACACATTATGCTGTATTATGCCACAAAAACTTTCTCCACTGTCACCTATATACAGCAACTTCTCTCTTCACCTTTTCATTAGTTAACTCGTCTTTCAGAGCTCAAAGCAATTGTCATTTTTTAGAGATAGATCAACCCCCCTATTACACATTCTTATGGTGGGAGAAACTTGCATCACACTATTTTGCACTATGATTATATTTCAATGCCTGCTCCTCCCTCAAGATGCTAAGTTCCAACAGAGCTGCTAAGATCCTTATTTTATTGCTCTCCATTGTATATCTATGCCTTGTGAAAGGTAGATATTTAATTAGTATTTACTTAATGACTGAATGAAGGGAGGAAGTGAGGATCTCAATAACCTGTAATAATTGTGTCAGCTATCATAAAACCTAATGTAAAACGAATAAATCCAAATTCCATCATTTATATCCGTGGACCCAACAACACAAGTATGGAATGGGGAGCATGAAACATGAGGGTAACCCATAAAAAGATATGTTTCAGTGTTCTAGTTAATTACAATTTCCCTGTGAATCACCAATATGACATGACTATCTGAAAACAAAATCATTAGCAGTGTAGTGCCCAAAATCATAAGAGATTTTCCCTTTATACTCCAAATCGATCAGCATGTATCAAGAAAACTGTGGAATGCTGTTTTTATAGGAATGCCAACAAATTGGAACATATTCAGAGAAAAGAAATTGCCATGAGGAGAGATGGGAAACCACCACAGTCACAGAAAAGAATTCTCTTGCATTTGCTGATTCATTCCCTCATTTGATTCACTCAATGAACACAATTGAATGTTATCATACCAGGCACAAATATGGATAGTTGAATATACCGGCAAGCAAAATAGACTATGATCCCTGCCTCATGTAGCTTGCCTCTTTTAAGGAATGGCCATAAATATAATAAACAAGGGGGGAAAGAAGGTTGAATAATTAAAGGGGATCTGGAGTGCTAGGGTGGGAAGAGGATAGGGTGACAGGTCAGGTCAACACGTGAATACTGTGAGGAGGTTTTCCTGAGAGGTGATACTTGATCAAAGAATGGAAGGAAGAAAGGGAGTCAACCAAATGGATATCTGGGAAAGAATGTTTTAGGCAAAAGAAGTGGTCAAGTGAATGCCCTGTGTCAAGATGGAGATTGCCTGGCACATTGGAGAAGCAATAACAAGGCCAGTGTGGCTGAGGTAGAGCGAGTCAGTGGGAAAAGTAGCAGGAGGCCAGATCATGGAAGGCCTCATAAGCCATTGCGGGGTAGAAGTGCTTACTCCGAGATGAAGAGCCAAATGAGACTGGGTAAAAATCTATACGTAAAATGAACCAAAGCATGGAAAGTATAAAATGGCAAAATGTAACTCTACTTTAAAAGTATTACTAAGAATTGACATCATGAAAAAATAGAATAGGCTATCTCATCATGGGAAAAAGTATCTTTTTTAGTTGACATCTTTAATAAAATGGATCTTGAATGTATATTCTTTAATTCATGTCCAACTTATTTATGGAAAAATGGAGGCAAAAGACAAGAAATTCACGTAGAATGAGATTTCAAGACCTCATAAATTCTATTTAATTTTTCATTTTATCATATTCTAATGTAAAATATTTATTCCCTCACGGCCCAACAAAATTAGGGGAAAAGTCTCCAAAAAGCAGAGTTTTAGTGCAGTTAGCATGTTTTAAATAACATATAACATAAAACATTATGTTAAAATGTATAATTATATGATTATAACACATAGGCATATATGAACATATATAGATATATGACATAAATATTAAATACTGTAATATTAGTACATAATACTATGTTTTAAGCACTATATCACAAACATTGTGAATATATGTCATTTAAGACCGAGCATGATTTGCTTCTTATCATTTTTTGTCCTCATGGAGCATTTCTTGTTATATGAGGAAAGCAGTAAGATTTCCAGGACATACATTCCTTTCTCTTTCAGAAGATTTCAAAAAAAAATTTAATGTTTATTTATTTTTGAGAGAGAGAGAGAGAGATAGAGTGTGAACAGGGGAGGGGCAGAGAGAGGGGGAGACAGAATCTCAGAGATTTTAAAAAGTGAGATTTTTTAAAATTTATCTTTAATTTTTTTTTAATTATTTCTAAGTGTTACATAGTTTCAAGTTGTTTTCCTAGTTGAAAATAGCTAGAGGAATTTAACTGTAACACCATTCAGCTTTTTAAAAATAAAGCTACTTCCTATATTTAAGCAGTATATCCATACTGTGACTTCTTTATGAGGGAAAAAAATATACAAAGAAACACACCACACACACACACACACACACACACACACACACACACACACCTTCTTAAAAATGTTTCCGTTATTCCTCAGGAGTCACCAAATAGCAAACCCAAATGATTAGACTAACTCACCCAGATCACTAGTCAATTTAGAAAGAAGGAGGTCTTCAGAGTGAAGTAAGTGGACAGATTGAAGAACAAGGAGGGGGGTAATGTTTTCTGCAAGTAGCTCTTAGAAATCCTGTTCACAGCCTGGAACTGCATAAATTTTCTCTGCATATGTTATTGCTACCTTGGGGGCCATGATAGCATATGCATTTTGGTTTTTTTCAAAAAATAGATATATGTACATGAATATGTGTGTTTAATGCATAAATATTATGATGATTTTTCTTCCATGGGACTCCCTGGTCCCTTCAGACTGTACTATAGTATATACAGTAAATAAACAGTAATCCATTGAGAATGCATATATTTTTTTAAGAAAATACAATGTAGGGTTGAAGGGGGGCTGAATATTATTGCCCAATTTAGAATATCTCAGAAGTGAAAAATCATCAAGCAAAATAAACTCAGCAAGACAATATACACATTTGGGGGCAACTCTGACTCCAGCAGAAGAATAAATACTAATATATAAACTGGAACACAGAATCTTGGAAAAGCAAGGGATTCACAGTTAAGCATTGGTGTGACAGCTAAAAAAGTTAAAAAAGTAAACTAACGTATTGTTACAATGCCTTACGTAATATGCTTAGAAGAAAATGTAACTGCTGGTCAGGTGATTTTAATAAAACCAGTAAGTTTAGTTTCTCAAACACCTGTAGGTTATTACTGTAAAAAGAATGCTATTATTTGAATATAAATTTAGTCCTTGATGTGTTTTGATTTTTCACAAAAAGATATATGTTCAGTGTACTTAGTCTTACTATTCTGTGTATACACGATAGAACAGGATGATAAAAGCAAATGATTATAATATATTTGGTTTCTCAGCAAGTTTCCTCAAACACGGACTGACAAATCTAATATGAATCCCAGAAATTCAGTTACTTCTAAGCTTCAGTACTCTGGAATACATAAAATAAATATATGATCAATGAAATGAAATATGACAAAATGTTTCATATTGATGTTTTCTTCTTTCAAAAAATGCCTTTTTGGTTAATGCCCCAAGTCACTTTTTCCATACATTTTCTTTTTCACAATGTATAGATTTCCTAGTTCTGATCTCAAGTTCAGGGAGCCTGGGGAGAAGTGGGAGATTTCTTCAAACCAGGGCTGTTCCCCAGCCTTTCACATGAGAAAATTGTTAGGAGCATTAAAGTATTTCTGACTATGCCGCATTCCTTTGTTCAGAGTGAGTTTTGGGAACACATCCTTTTCTCATTATATTTCCATAAAATATATTTGATCTATTCTATTCTTAGAATACCTCTGATGTGGTCTGTGAGTGGAGCACAGTATAAAAATATTTCTTTTTTATATGAGACAAAATGTTTCCATTTCTTAGACACATAAAAAAAATTCACTATATAGCACTCTAAGAAAGTAAAACTTGTCCGATACATTTTCGTAGTGCTCAAAACAGACCACAGCGGCCCCCTCTTCCTCTATTGTAGTTCGGAACCTCACCCAAGGCACGGAGCCCTCTGCAGAACAAAAGGAAATCGGGAAGAAAAGAGGAGCCAAGAGAACCAAGAAAGATCCTGGATAATCCGATGAAGAAAGCAAATTTATATTTAGAAGAAATAAAATAAGTTAACCTTCTTCCTTTAAGACTAAATGAGCTCAACTAAATTTGTATTAGGAACTAAAACATTTTCAAAAATTCTAGGTTTAATGTGAACAGTTAACGTGTCCAACTGGTGGTGAATAGTTGAAATGTTTGCTTGGTTAATTCAATTTAGAAACCACTAGAATCCAAACAAGTCTTTCTTTCCTGCAGTTTTCTACCACACTCCCTGGGTCCACAGCACCAGGCCACACATCTACAACATAGCCTGGTTAGGGCTGTTGATCATTCCAGGAGCAAGCAATTCTTTTTGAGAACATTTTCTTCAAATACTTGTCTTTGGCATTCCTTTCTAAGAGAACAACTATCTAAATCTAGTTTGCCAGGGTCCATTCAAAACTAAAAGTTAATCCTGAAGGACTTCCACCCCACAAACTCACTCCAAAACCAAAGATATAGAATAAAAAAAAAAATAGAATAAATCTATCGCTAACTCTCTTTGATTGCTCACATAGTTGCACAGTTTCCATCTTTATGGTAAATATAAGGTCTATGAGGGCAAGAATTTGGTGTCTCCAACCACAATACCCAGCACGTCTAGATCAGTGCATGGTACACAGTAGTTACTCAATAAATATTTGCCAAAAAATGAATAAATGAATTATTTGGGAAACTGAACCTCATTCTCTATTCCCTTTATTGCTGAAAGGAAAATATACAAAGTGACAATAATTGGTCCAGTTAAAGTAAGAACTGGCTGATTATCCAAGAAGATCGTATCTTTCCCAGATGAGACCATTGACTACGTATTTGGGAAACAAAGTCTCCTTGCAAAAGGTACTATGATTGCAAAAGTTACAGACATATCTGACTTCTTTTCATAAAACATAGTGCAATGTTCCAAAAATTATAAATATTTCTGTACTAGAGTAAAATAGTGAATATTGCTACAGTTTAAGCTTTCATATCATTTCCACAGTATCATAGATTTTTTTTTAAGTTTATTTATTTATTTTGAGAGGCAGAGAGAGCACACATGTGCACAAGCAGGGGAGGGGCAGAGAGAAGGAGAGACAGAATCCCGAGGATGTTCCATCCCATCGCCATCAGCGCAAAGCCCAATGCAGGCTTGAGCCCATGAACCATGAGATCATGACCAAAGCCAAGATCAAGAGTCAGACGCTTAACCAACTGAGCCCCTCCCGCATCCTACAGTATCATAGATTTAACACATCTGGTATTACTAGTATTGATTTGGACCAAAAGAAGCCAACATATGTACAGTGAATTCTGCTAAATTGAAGTATATGCAAAACCATACAATAAGACAACAGACTTATGATGAAAATAGTGTTGGGGCATGACACCCGAAAATTTTATCAGGAACTCATAGAAATCTAATGAAAAGGGTAGCACAGTTCTACACATGACAAATGATGCATAAATACTACAGTAACTGTCAATTTACCTTGAAAAAGACCTGAAGTTTACTTGTGGAAGTGAGTCTCAGAAGGGTTTAGCTCATGTCTTACTGGGAAGAGGTGAAAGAAGGGCTATGTGGAATGACATAGAACATTTTAACACTAGAAGCGGAAGGGCGTGGCTCCTGCCACATGCAGTGGACAAGGTGGCTGGTAGATGTGAGAGATGTGTATGTGTGTGCATTGCACATATTCCTAAACAGCTTGATTTTGCTGCTTGCAGTTTTCCCTGTTTACTCCCCTTATATTTCTCATAGACAAAATCACGCATAAGCAAGTACAAAATTTGCATTATGCAAATTGTTCCCAATATATTAATCACATTGGAACAAATTCGTGTTTTCAAATATATTTTTTTTTCATTTTTATTTTACAGAGAGAGAGAGCATGGGAGAGGGGCAAAGGGAGAGAGAGAGAGACAGAGAGAGAGAATCTCAAGCAGACTCCACGCTGTCAGCTCAAAGCCGGACCGGGGGCTCAGACTCACAAACCGTAAGATCATGACCTGAGCCAAAATCAAGAGTCGGCCGCTTAACTGACTGAGCCACCCAGATGCCCCACAAATTCATGTTTTCAAAATCCAACAGAATGAAAGAGAAACTATGACATAAATCTCAGCCTATTGAACATAGGACTATCTCAACACAGTTCACATTTGACTCTGATACCCTAAATAAGATATACTTTAGATTTTAAACTCCTTAGAGCAACATATATTCAGCAGTGTATCCAAGAGACCTTTCTCCAACTATATTTAGTATAATTAGATTAAGTAAATATTGTTTGGTAAAAAAGCCAATCATGTAGTCTTTGACTGCTAAGGGAGCAGAAGCAAAGTGTACAAAGTACAGTATAAAACAAAGACACTGTAAGGTCATTGGGGTTTTAAGTGGAGTTTGGACCTTGAGACCTCAAAACTGATATGCACACATAATGCATTTAATAAATTACACCACAGCTCTGTATGTAATTAAAAAAAAATAGGTGATGTTAAATCCCCACCATTCTACATAATATTGAAATTTACTAAATCTTAATTTTGAAATTCTTTTGAAAGTTGATTAACATAGACGATATTTTGCTTTTCTGCTTGCTATAAGTTAAATGGATATATAGATCTTTACCTACAGTTTCACATTCTGATTATTTGGGCTGACAGATCTGCAGAAGGGATTGCACAAGAATTAACTATATTCATGCCTCCAATATATGAATCATTATTCAAAATCACACCCAGTATATTGTTTCAAAACCTACTCCTCCTTTTATGTTACCTATTTTAGTTAATTATGCCATTCTCCACTATTATTGAAAAGATGAAAATCTCTTTTCTCTTTCTTCCATCCTAACCACTGTTTCTTCCATTTTCACAGAAAATGTATTTACTAATTTAAATAGAAAGCATCTGCTTGTACCTCACCCTGAACAGTTGACAAAAAAGAAAGATGCTGTTGGGGCACATGGGTGGCTCAGTCAACTAAGCATATGACTCTTCGTGTCAGCTCGAGTTTCTCAGGGTTTGTGAGTTCAAGCCCCACATCAGGCCCTGTGCTGACGGTGTGAAGCCTGCTTGGGATTCTCTCTCCCTCTCTCTCTGACCCTTCCCCACTCAACCTTTCTCTTTCAATAATAAAAAAATAAACAAATAAACATTTTAAAACTTAAAAAAATGAGGGGCGCCTGGGTGGCACAGTCGGTTAAGCGTCCGACTTCAGCCAGGTTGCGATCTCGCGGTCCGTGAGTTCGAGCCCCGCGTCGGGCTCTGGGCTGATGGCTCGGAGCCTGGAGCCGGTTTCCAATTCTGTGTCTCCCTCTCTCTCTGCCCCTCCCCCGTTCATGCTCTGTCTCTCTCTGTCCCAAAAATAAATAAACGTTGAAAAAAAAAAAATTAAAAAAAAAAAAACTTAAAAAAATGATGCTATCTAATTGAGACAAAATAAATTTTATCTATATGCATACAAAAGAAATATCAACCGAAAGAAAAATTCAGAGATGCCAAATTAAAGAATGCAAGGATAGGAAAGGTACTTGTAATCAGAAATCCCAATATTTCATAGGAAATACCTTTGAAATCAGTTTAGGCAATAATTCTTTAAATAGATTATTTAATCTGAAAAATTATGAACACAGTTCAAATGAGGTGGTAATAGATCAGTAAAATCGTTGATGTTTTCATTTTTCTTTATGCTCAGAGACTTCTTTTTCTAGTTATATGTGATATTAAGTCTTTAAGTACGAGAAACTGTGCAGTTTTGCCCAATTCAGAGCTTACCACATTCCTCTTAGTAGATGTTAAAGAAGTGTTATGCTGACACAATTGTGTAGAAATTAATAGAATAAGTAAATATTTAATTCTTTAGAATTTCTATTTTTTACAAAAAGGGAGGAAGTAAAGTTGGTACTTCACCATGGTAAAATTTGTTTCCCCAACTTCAGTTATTTTTACCTCCCCTCTCATGTTTACTTCAAACCCACAGACCACCGTGTATTATTTTCACAATTGTTTCCATATCTGCACATTAGCCATCTTGTTATTGACTTAATGTTTTTAACTATTGGTTCTTAAACAAATAGATTCTAGAAGTAAACTTCATATGACTATGACAATGGAAAACCAGAATAAGACCTTAAATAAAGAGGGTCATTGTAAAATTTGTCCCAATGAAACCCAAAAACTTTTTAAAATTCCATCTAGATGGCCAACAGACACATGAAAAGATGCTCAACGTCGCTCTTCATCAGGGAAATACAAATAAAAACCACAGTCAGATATCACCTCATGCCAATCAGAGTAGCTAAAATGAACAAATCAGGAGACTTTAGATGCTGGTGAGGATGTGGACAAACGGGAACCCTCTTGCACTGTTAGTGGGAATGCAAACTGGTGCAGCCACTCTGGAAAACAGTGTGGAGGTTCCTCAAAAAATTAAAAATAGATCTACCCTATGGCCCAGCAATAGCACTGCTAGGAATTGACCCAAGGGATACAGGAGTGCTGAGGCATAGGGGCACTTGTACCCCAATGTTTATAGCAGCACTTTCAACAATAGCCAAATTATGGAAAGAGCCTAAATGCCCATCAACTGATGAATGGATAAAGAAATTTTGGTTTATATACACAATGGAATACTACATGGCAATGAGAAAGAATGAATTATGGCCTTTTGTAGCAACGTGGATGGAACTGGAGAGTGTGAAGCTAAGTGAAATAAGTCATACAGAGAAAGACAGATACCATATGTTTTCACTTTTATGTGGATCCTGAGAACCGTAACAGAAGACCATGGGGGAGGGGAAGAAAAAAAAAAAAACAAAATGGTTAGAGAGGGAGGGAGCCAAAACATAAGAGACTCTTAAAAACTGAGAACAAACTGAGGGCTGATGGGGGGTGGGAGGGGGGAGGGCGGGTGATGGGTATTGAGGAGGGCACCTGTTGGTATGAGCACTGGGTGTTGTATGGAAACCAATTTGACAATAAATTTCGTATTTGAAAATAAATAAATAAATAAACAAACAAATAAAATAACATAAAATAAAATAAAATAAAATAAAATAAAATAAAATAAAATAATTCCGTCTAGAAATGGTGACTATCTAGAATAGCCTAGAGCCTGAGTCCTGATTGCTCTTTATTTTCTTTTAAAGAAGAAATTTGCAATTGCTAGATAGGAGTTAAAAATATACAATTAAAGGGGCAGCTGGGTGGTCAGTCGGTTAGGTGACCGACTCTTGATTTTGGCTCAGGTCATGATCTCATAGTTCACGGGTTCAGGCTCTGCGCTGACAGCAGGCTCTGTGGTGACAGCGTGGGACCTGCTTTGGATTCTCTCTCCCTCTCTCTCTGTCCCTCCCCTGCTCATACTCCCTCTCTCCCTCTCTCTCTCTCAAAAATAAATTTAAAAAACTTATATATATATATATATATATATATATATATATATGTGTGTGTGTGTGTATATGTATATATACATTTATATATACAATTGTATATACAAAATATATATAAATGTGTATACATATATATACAATTAAAGACACAGTAGCACCAGATAATTTTTTCTTCTGTAATCAAAAGGAATGAAAGAAAATTGAAAAGAGATGAATTTTCTCTCATTGTGATTCATTAGTATTTAAGGTAATATTCACATCACACCTAAAATCATGTCACGATTGTCAGTGGTGCACATTCCAAATTTGGAAAATCACTAGTATACTGTAAAGAATATACTACCCCAGGTAGCAGATACTGATTTGGGGATCAACTCTCTCCACCTCATTTGAGACCATAGGTAAGCACTATGGTTTCTATGGGCTTCAAATTTCTGAATAAAATTGGGGATTTGGATTTTGTATCAAACAGGGTAGTCTAGGCAATGCTGTGATAACAAATCACCACCTAATCTCACTGGCTATGTTGGTGTTTGTTGGTTGGATTTGTAGTTGTTGCTCAAACAACAAATTTATGTTTCCTTTCCTCCTCTAGTTATGTGCCAGTCAGCTGGGGTCACTTTCTTACCACTATCTGGAACATCACTGGTTACACTGACAAAAGGAAATCATGCCCAGCCTCTTAAAGTTTTTGTCCAGGCATAACATTTCAATCTGACCTTCTGCTGTGGTCTGAGAAGGTGAAAGTGTGAAGGTATTTGTGAACAGTCATGGTAATGTCCATCAACTTAATGTTCTGTGAAGTTCTTTGTATTGATTAAACTCTATAGTTATTGTAAAAAGGGAACACTTTGCATTTAGTGTATGAGATTTCTGAAATTTGTTGGATTGCTTAGTTTGGAAGCTTTTTAATTTAACATTGATATTATAGTAATGGGCCACATTTTATTTTTCAAAATCTGTTAATCATGGTAAAACTCTCAGGAGATGAAAATTTGATATAGGGGCGCCTGGGTGGCTCAGTCGGTTAAGCATCCGACTTTGGCTCAGGTCATGATCTCGCAGTTTGTGGGCTCAAGCCCCACGTCGGGCTCTGTGCTGACAGCTCAGAGCCTGGAGCCTGCTTCGGATTCTGTGTCTCCCTCTCGTTCTGTCCCTCCCCCACTCGCGTGCGCTCTCTCTCTCTCTCTCTCTCTCTCTCTCTGTCAAAAATAAACATTACCAAAAAAAATTGTTTTAAAAAAATGTGATATAAACTCTCCAACAAGGATTTTAATGATTAAAAGTGAAGAAAGGACTTTTTTTTTGGTTTTGAATGCTATTTAGATAACACAAAAACACATGACTCAAATCATTTTGATGGTAGTAGGAATTGTGCAGAATAAAAGAAAATAAATGTGTTTAAAAATGTTAGGAAAGTTTTATATTCGTTAAATAACCAGGGTCTGAGGTTAGCGGAAAAACATGGTATGATCTCTATTAATGTGCCCTCATTCTAAATGTACAGGCTCACATGTCAGCCATGGACTTGCCATGCCTGGTTAGATTTGTCTTCTTCAGTTACCACTCAGTTACTAACATAACCAGGCTCAGCGCCTCCTCCCCAGCATGGCTTGGCCGTCACATGTAAAAGTGATCTGGTTTGTTTAAACAGAATATTTTCTTACTGTTCTCTTTGCTATTATATATCAGAGCAGAAAGCTTTGAGTTAATAAACCAACATTTCACCACTGCCCACATGTCAAAATAGGTCATAGAACCTTCAAGGGAACATCAAATCAAAAAATCGATAATATCACCATAGCTCGTGCCATACACTTTGCAATTTGACCACTCTGCCTTTTGGTCCATCGCCAATATATTCTGTCTTCTGTTAGTCTCATATTCTCTGAGTATTGGTCTTCTCTCTCCAAGTTGATTAAAAACGTCTTTAGCACAGAAACCAAGCGGTGCGTTTCTTTGGGATCAACCACAATACCTTAAACAGTGGTAAGCCCATAGTTAAGTCCCTAAGACTTTTTTTTTCTTTCTTTTTTTTTTTTTTTTTTTTTTTCTGGTGACACCTATTTAAAACACAGGGAAGACAGAGGCCTTTTAGTTCTTCATTTGAAAAAGTATGTTTGAGGAACTACCACACACAGTCTGGACTGTGTAAAGTTTGGGTAAATGACAGAAAACAAGCTACAAACACTAGAGCAGCGGTTCCGGTCAGGGTCAGTTTTGTCTCCTCGGGTACATTTGGCAATGTCTGGACATAGTTTTGGTTGTCACAACTGAGGTGGGGGCGCTGCTGGCATCTAGTGGGAAGAGGCAAAGAATGTTGCTAAACATCTTACAGAACACAGGACAGCCCCTGCAACAATTATCCAGCCCAGAATGGCAATTGTGCCCAAGTAAAGAAACTTTGGCTGCAGTAGGGTAGTGGGGGAGTCAGAGAGTGAAAAACAATTTTAAAACAAACTTGCTAATAATAATACTGCCTTTCCCCAAAGTTTTTAATGGCAATAATTTCAATATTTGTGTCTCATTAAATAATAGAACCCTGATAAGGACAACTCCAGATGCAGACACATGACAGAAACTGTATAAAGGACTTAGTGAGAAGACTTTTGTGGATGGGGGTATAAACGGTTGTTTCCATTATGTCCTTAGAATAGAATTAGCATCTTCTTCATTAACAGAAAAAAAAATAATAGTAGGTGACGTTAAGTTTAGGAAAGCTATGTTTATCCTACAATTGTATTTCTGAAACCCTGATAACTGTGGCCACTCCACAGCTTGGGATGTAGTTAAGATTGGCTAAGATTCAAATTCTCTTTGCTCAAGGGTCTTGAGAAGAAAAATAATCCCTTATGTAATAGTAAATATAATACGATACTAACATTTCATTGAGTAAGCAATATCCACTTCACGTACAGAGACGTTTTAACCAGATAAAGTTGAATTATAGTAGGGCAGAATCATGGGAACTTTGCAGCCTGACCATCTTGCCTGCCCTCCAAACTTTAGTTTCAAAATGCTGGGATCAGTAGTTTCATACAAACTCACATTTGTTTGACAGTAAAGATGTCCACTACTAGAGGTCTAGCCTAGAGTTGGGGAATGTCCTGTGCATGACCTAACTGTATCTAACCTGTGGGGCAAGTGCCAAAAGGTAATGCCCTATAATGTCTATTACTGCAAAACTTCATTAAAATGTTGACTCTTGTCCACCGGAGCTTCAGAGAAGTACAGCAATAAAAAGTTTCAAGGATATCCATCCTACCTTCTTTCCTACACGAGAGCTGCTAAGAAACCTATTTATGGCTGAATGGTAGTGTCTATTTCTCCCCCCCCCCCTTCACCTCCCTCACCTCTTTTTTCAAGTGTCTTGGAAAGTATAGACAGATGGCACAATCTTCTCTTTGTATCTTTAATTTTCTACCTCACCTAGAGTAGAACTAGCAAACTCCTCATCACTCTGTCTTTATAGTTGTTGAACTGTTATTTCATACGACCCTTTTTTTGTTCTTCAGTTATATGTCTCTTTCATTCAGCTGACTGTTCTTAAGAACCAAACAGATCCTGGGACGCCTGGGTGGCTCAGTCGGCTAAGCGTCCGACTTCAGCTCAGGTCATGATCTCACAGTTCGTGGGTTCGAGCCCCGCATCAGGCTCTGTGCTGACAGCTCAGAGCCTGGAGCCTGTTTCAGATTCTGTGTCTCCCTCTCTCTCTGACCCTCCCCCGTTCATGCTCTATCTCTCTCTGTCTCAAAAATAAATAAACGTTAAAAAAATTTTTTTTTTAAAAAAAAGAACCAAACAGATCCTTTCCTTGTTTTGGTAATCGAATTCTTTTACATTTCATTTTAAAAGTTCATACATTTATTCGCTCGATTTGTTAACATATAATTACTGAATACCTGCCGTATTCCTGGTTCATGTTAGGAACTAGGAATACGATAATTAAAACATACATTGCTTCTATCCTCACATGTCTTTGGAGAAGACGGATAAGTAACCTGTCAATGATATCCCAGTGTTATAAGCTCTTTGACAGCGTGAGTACAGTTCTATGAGAGAAAACCAGGAGAGGCAACTAAACTGGTCCTATACAAGCTAAGTCTTGAGGGTAATCTGCTGGCGGTTTTAACATCTAGGCTCAAATGTGAGGGATTAGGCAAAATTAGAAGAGTGGTCATTCCAAGAGGCAATAGAAGAGTGGTCATTCCAAGTGGGGTAAACAGTATACAGACAGTGGCATGATCAGATGTGTATTTTCAAAATATCACTCTTTTTCATACAATACTCCAGTGAGGGCAGGATTGGAGACTGTGAGACCAACCAGAGGCATAGTGTGGTTGTCCCTTTAAGAGTGACACCATCTTGCTATAGATGAGAGAAAGAAGAAATTGAAAGAGATGAACGTAATTATTGTTAGTTGGGGATAAGAGTGGGAGAGGTGAGGTTCACATCAAGGTCTCTGACTTGGTCAATTAGTAGACGCTGGTACAATTCCTTGAGCTGGAGATCACAGAAAAAGGGAGCAGAGACACAGATGTTTGAGGGGAGAAAGAATGGGATGCATTTAATTTTAGCTGCATTTTGTTTGAGTTACTTACCTAGGGGATATCTTCATGGGTGTGCAGTTGGCTATAAGAGTCTGAAACACAGGAACAAAGCAAGTGTGGTAAATAAACTTTGGAGATAAGATTTTTTTCCTTAATGGAATGAATATATCGTGTATATGTATTAAGGTAATCATCCCCAATATAGATCCAGAAGTAAAGGATCTCTGGTCGAGTTCTTTATAAGTATCATCAAAGGCTTTGAACATTTTCTCCTAATCACCATACACCTGCATTCCTTATTGGTGTCTCTGTCGAAAGGTTGAACCAAATTAATTTTATTAATCTCTTATACTTGCACAGGCCTTCATGATTTAGTAAAGTTCTTTCCCATACAGTTCTGGACAAAGTCTCAGGTCTGTGAGCTGGCGTTGGAGAAGCAGCCTAGGGCCAGGAAACCAGGAAAGAACCACAGACCAGGAGTTCTAATGAGGTTGCTGCAACTATTTATTCTGGGGTCACAGCCAGTGTTCAGAACCAGAAGTCACAGAGTTAACCAAGCCAAGGCCCAAGATCCAAGCCAAGAGTCAGAGCCAAGGCTATGGGCAAAGCCAAGAAGCAGTCACAGGATTAGCACATCGGAACAAGCCCCAGAACTGCTGTTGAACCCATAGTCCTCCCTCAGGCCCCGTGTCCTTTGGAGGCATCCTCTTGCCACGCACTGGCACTCTCAGAGGAATCCCGTGGCTGAAATGGGAATGGGACAACTGAGGATTTCCCCTGCTTTTATAGGAGCTTCGCTTTGGAGAATACATCCAATATCCCACCAAAAGCATCTTAGCTACCTTCTGCACATTCTTTTAAGACAGGTAAGGTTGTTCAAAACAAAACAAAAACTTTGAGTATTGTTTATGAATTTATTAAAATTCCTGGATGCAAAAAAAAAAAAAACCACAACCACATTATTTTACATTATTTTAAAATCAACAGGAGAAAATAATCCAAATTTGGTTGGATTTCTTTCCGAGAATCTTAAAAACAGAAAGTCCCAAATTCTAGTTTCAATAATTTCCCATGACATCCTATGATAGGTTTTCCTTTATTTGTCCTCTTCTGAAGAACTTGTGTCATAATCCCTAGATTATTTCCTTTATCTCTCTTTCAGCTTTGATGTAGCCAAAAGACCCTAAGATCCACACAGGTAAGAAACCCAAACTTCTTCTAGACCGGTATCCTCAGAAATAAACTTGGCAAAATAGATTTGTCTTTTTAAATATAATTTTAAATAGATATGGGGCGCCTGGGTGGCTCATTGGGGTGAGTGTCCAGCTTTTGGTTTCGGCTCAGGTCATGATCTCATGGCTTTGTGGGTTCAAGCCCCGCATCGGGCTCTGTTGGCAATGCAGAGCCTGCTTGGGATAGTCTCTCTCTCTCTCCTCTCTCTCTCTGCCCCCCTCATACTTGCACTGTCTCTGCCTCTTTCCAAATAAATAAATAAGTAAACTTTAAAAATAAATAAGTAAATAGATAATACAGTCAGATGGTTCAACAATTTTAAACATAAATTTGAAAATTTACAGTGAAACTTCCACTCTCAGGTCACCTCCTCTGTTTAGTTGTACACCACTCACTGCCCACAAAGGTAATCCTCATCATTAATTTCAATTTATTTCTGTAGGGCTTTGTTATGCACATATAATCACAAACAGATACATGTTCTCATTTCTCCTCCTTCTAAGTAAAACAGCACACTCAGCATATTGCTGTGAACCTTGCCCTTTTCCATGAAAGTAAGCACAGAAATTTCTCATTTCTTTTTAGACTTGTGTAGTATTCTATTGTATGGGTGTACCATAATTAATTTAATTTATTTTATTTAGCCTGGACAATAACATACACATGTATTTGTTTCTAGTCTTTTACTATAACAAATAATGCGGCCATGAAAAATATGCTGCTTACATCATTTTGCATATATACAAATAAGTATGTAGAAAAAAAAAGTGACCAGAAGTGAAATTGCTGAATTAGGTACTTACATTTACAATTTTAGTAGATATAGCTAAGTAGCATTCTATAGCGTCATACTAATTTTCACTTCCCTGCAGCCTCACCAACAAACTTTTAGACTTTTGCCAATCTGTAACTGAAAAGCTCTGCTCCCTGATACCGTTTAATTAGTTTTTCCCTTATTGTGGGTGTTCTTGAGAGTCTTTTCATATATTTAAGAGTCAAATGTGTGTTTCATTTTCACAACCTTTGTCCACATTTAAATTGTTGGCATTTTTTAATCATTGATTTCAAGAACATTTTTCAATTGAGGTATAATTGACATATAACATATTAGTTGCAGGTGTACAAGATAATTCAATAAATGATCACCACAATAAGTCTAGTTAACATCAATCACTGCATAGAGTTACGTTATTTTTGTGACGAGAATTTTTAAGATCTAGAATATGTTTATGACTTTAGCCTTTTTTCTACACTGTGAGTTGCTAGTACTTTTCCCAGAATTTTATCTTTTGGTTTTTTTGTATGTTATTTTTGACTGCACACAAATTTTAAAAATTTTATGTGTCAAATTTATTAATTTGTTTTTGGCTTCTGAAATAAAATAGGAATAAAAGTATACCTTAACATGATAAAAAAAAAATATCTATTTCTTCTCCCAATCTAGCATTGTATTTTTTTGGAACACACCAGACATGGGAACGAAAAAAGAATGCCCAGTATCACCACTATGATTAAAACTGTATGAAATGTACTGACCAACAAAATTTAAAAAAGAATGTAAATGAAAGTATGTCTTTAACATACCTAGGCATAAGCAAAAAAAAATTTCCAATACTTATATGAAGAAAGATTGTAAATGCTACTGAATGACAAAAACAAAAACAAAAACTTTTCTTGGACTGAGGAACCAACAACATAAAGATGCCAATTTGCTTTAAATTCAATAATATGGTTTCTCTATAACCCTCCCCAAAATAACAGCTGGGTGTTTTTGTGTTTGTTTTGTTTGGTTGGTTTGTTTTGGTTTTGGTTTTCTTGTTTTGTTTTAAGAACTAGACAAGATAGACGCACCTGGGTGGCTCAGTCAATTAAGCATCTGACTTTGGCTCAGGTCATGATCTCACAGTTCAGGAGTTCGAGCCCTACATCAGACTCTGTGTTGACAGCACAGAGGCTGGAGCCTGCTTCGGATTCTGTGTAACTGCCCCCTGCCCCTGTTCACACTCTGTCTCTCTTCTCTCAAAAATAAATAAACATTAAAATTTTTTTTTAAAAAATAACTAGACAAGATAACTATAATATCCATATGAAAAAGTACATAAGAATATCCAGGAAAACTTTGATACAGAAGATCAAATAAATTAGCTTTACAATATATGAAAACGCATTCTAAATCCTCAACGATGAAAAGACTATGTTAGTATCATATGAATACTAACAGAGTAGTAAAATATTATAGTAAACCAAAAATAGATCTAATATGTACAGAAAAGTAGCTTAGGATAAAGAAGTCATCTCAAATCAGTGGATAAAAATGAACTATTCCATAAAAGCTGCTGGATATACCTAGCTAGTCATATAAAGCCAATTATATGTATATATATATATGTATGTGTATATGTATGTGTATGTGTATATGTATATGTGTATGTATATATGTAAATATCTATTATTCATACATTCCAAGCAGCAAGTAAATTCAAAATGCAACAAAGGAAGAGGAGGAGGAGGAGGAGGAGGTGGAGAAAGAAAGAAAGAAAGAAAGAAAGAAAGAAATGAAGGAAGAAGGGAAGGAAAGGGGGAAGACTATGACACTAAAAAGACACTGTGAGTTATTTTACAACCTTGAAATGGAAAAGACTTCTATCTATGAAACAAATACATATTTAGATATTTTTTAGAAGTTTCTGTACAATTCTAAAATCTTTGGGGGGATTTTTTTCTTACATAATGTCAGCTGGTGTTAAACCCTCAGCACACATTTTTGAGAAAAATATGAGTAATCTCTTTCTTTCAAGTAGAAAGATATATACCGAAATATCAAAGGACTATAAACACAGGGAATAAGATTTTAAAGGGTCTCTGGTTGAAATGCAGAAAAAAAAATTCAAGTGATCTTTCAAGTTAAGTATGTTAAGCTCTTGTATATTCTTAAAAGAACATGAATGATAGTGGTTTATAGTTAGAAGATACATGTTTAAGATTCTATTCTCTTTCATACCAACCATTTGACCTTGGAAAAATTACTTAATATTTCTGAAATTTAATTTTCTTTTTTTTAAAGTTTCTTTACTTATTTTGAGAGAGAGAGAGAGAACAAGAGCAGGGGAGGGACAGAGAGAGGGAAAGAGATAATCCCAAGCAAACTCCACGCTGTCAGCAAGGAGCCCCACATGGGGTTTGAAATCATGAACCTTCAGAACATGGCCTGAACCAAAATCAAGAGTCAGACGCTCAACCAACTGAGCCACCCAGGCACCCCTGAAATTTAGTTTTCTAATTAACAAAAGGGGTTAATGAAAGAATTCCTGTCAACCTCCCCAATTTATTGTTTTGATCAAATAATCTAATCTGAAAATATTCCATAATCTGTAAAAACTATATAAATATTTATTACTTAATATGTTATATTTTTAAGCACAACAGATGTATATCTATTTTAATATAAGAAATTCTGAATATTCAGGTATATGGAGATGCTGTCTAGAGCATCCTAGGAGTCTTGCAATTTATAGGATACAAGTTAGAATAAGTTTATCACTGGCTATGAAACTCCACTTTAATGAATGATTTGAGCCTTATTATTTAGAACTAAATAGGAAGAATATGTAGAAAAATCATTACTCCAAATGGCATGCTATATCTGCCAGAGGCCAATTCATAGAAGCAATAGTACCTCTCATGAGGAATTATGGCAAAGGCAAATAAATACGCGATGCCCATCACCGAAGCCAGTGTACGGGGCAGAGCACTCAGTAGTCTTGGCAAGGGCACCTGAGCTCCAGAAGAAGAAAGGAAGGAAGCATCTCTTCTCATTCTGAACTGCCACCCCAGTATCCGAGCCTTTCTATCAAGGGTCACGCTAATGGCAAAACAGGAAACGATGGCCTCTTCTTCCCTCTGGGTTTTTCTAACACAGAGGATGGAACATTTAGAAACAATGTGTGGGCTGGCTGGGTGGCTCAGACAGTTAAGCGCCCGACTTCAGCTCAAGTGGTGATCTCACAGTTCGTGAGTTCTAGCCCTACATCAGGCTCTGTGCTGACAGCTCGGATCCTGGAGCCTGTGACCCAGATTCTGTGTCTCCCTCTCTCTCTGCCCCTCCCCCCATCACATTCTGTCTCTCCCTCTCCCTCAAAAATAATAAACATTAAAAAAATTTAAATAAAATAAACAATGTGTGACTTGTATTTCTGACAAGAAAATTTTTTTTATTTTTATTTATGTTTATTTGTAAACTTTTTTTATTTTGAGGGAGTGAGGGAGGGAGAGAGAGAGAGAGAGAGAGAGAGAGAGAGAGCTCTGTCACAGAGAGAACTGTCAGCACAGAGCCTGACTTGGGGCTTAAACTCACAAACTGTGAGATCATTAACTGAGCTGAAATCAAGAGCCTGAGGTTTAACTGGCTGAACCACCCAGGTGCCCTAGAAAAAATTGTTTTTAAATAAAGATGCTGGGAAGGGGGAGTGGCTTTGGTTTTGCTTAGAATTTTAACTCTAATAGGCAGGTAGGGCCAATTTGATCAAGGGTACAAATACCCAGATGGACTGTTAATTTTAGAAAAAACAAAACAAAACAAAAAAACATGACTCACTGAGAAGGATTAGTAATGAAAATGACTAATAATGAAAAGAGTTATATAGGTTGCTAGACATACTTACAGTCTGTGAAGGACAGATAGTATATGTTGATCATAGTGTCTGTTCTCAAGAACAAAACAAGTTAAAAATTAAAAAAATAATAATAATAAAATAAACATTTTCCCTTTCTCCCTCCCTTGTAAAGAAAGAAAATAGAAAAAGAAAATCTTCTGTGATCAAGAAAAATTTTTTGGCTAAAGTAGTCTGAATCCTTTCACCATGTGTCTCAGTCTTCACATCACATAGCTTGTGCCTTTCTTCCTAGTCCACATTACTGATTTTAGAAAATTTTTCTCCCGTGTTTATTTGCCCAAAGATGGCCTTCATCAAATGCATTAATTGAGTAGCCATCAGCAAATGCTCTATGGGATTAAGCTTCTCTGGATACGCTGCACAGGTTGTTCATGCCTATCTTTCCACCTAGGAGGATAAGATGTAGCCCTGACCCGAGGGTTCTGCCTCTTGGTTCCACCCACCCCCAGGGGTACGCTGGAGTTGGCATGCACCACTTGCCAGAGTTGATTATGTACACCTCTTCCCGGCCCTGAAAACAGCAGCGTCATAGTAGTAGCTTGAAATTGGCTATGGCAGGAATATTTACACCACGGAATTAGCAAAAGCTGAAAGCTTACTCCCTTCCACCTCAAGAAAGCCACTGTTAGTCATTTTCCAGCACACCAGACCATCTACTATGTTCTCTCCAGGAGACCACTGTTCTCTGACCAGTGTGATGAAAAGGGCATCTTAACCACATTTCGGTAGAATGATTTGCATCCTACTTGCAATACAAACTGAAAATGAGTGCCTACTCATACCAAAACACAGAAACCATATTGAGCCAGGTATAATACCACTTGACATCCCCCAAAAGCAGGACCTTGAGCCGCTAACTATATAATCACTTCATGGCACTATTGGGAACCCATTCTTGACAGGCATTCATATTTCTTGCTGACACAAATTGACTCCAGTCTTTTTTGTAGGGAGTGGTTTGGATTTGCAAAACTTCCCCAGTGCGCTAAGATCACCAGGACTCAGGGGTAGCTTGCTCAGGCTGAAGGCGATTGGCTGAGTGAGTACAGCCAGATATGAGAAGGTAGCATAGTGTGACTATTTTCCATGCCCTATTATTTGCAGCAGAACAAAAGGTCAAATGGTAACTTTCAAGACTTAGAGTTGGAGCATGAGGAGATGGGGTGGCTGGGGGAAGAGGGGACCGCTGCTGTTCAGTGATCAGCTCATGAATCAGGAACCAGCACTCTGAGATAACAGCTTCCAGCAAATATGGTGGGTAGGATGGCCCCAAATACTTTCCCTCCCAGGTGTCTGGCAATTTGAAATCTTCTTTCAACAGTTGTCCCAGAGCATTGTCATGAACTGAATTTTGTCCCCCTGCAAATATATGTTGAAGCCCCCACTCCCAAGGTGACTATATTTGGAGATGAGGCCTTCAAGGAGATAATTAAGCTTAAATGAGGTCATAAGGAGGAAGCCCCAATCTGATAGAACTGGAGTCATAAGAAGAGGAAGAGACACAGGGATTTCTCCCTCTCTGCACATGCACGTGAGGACACAGTGATAAGGTGGTGTCTACAAGCCAGGAAAAAAGCCTCACCAGGGACCTTGCCAGCAACTTGTTCTTGGGCTTCCAGCCCCCAGAACCATGAGAAAATAAATTTCTGTTGTTTAAGCCACCCAGCGTGTGGTAGGCTGTCCCAGAAGCCCTCACAAACGAATACACTCTTGCTCCACGTGTTTTACTGCTGCGTGGTTACCAGAGCATTCATCAGTGAATACAGTTACCTGTGAACCTAAATCAAAAATGAAATTGGAGAAGAAAGTCATGCCAATTTGTTTTCCCAAAACTTCAAGTGTATTTCAAATAAGGAATTATAAGGAAAAGGTTGCATATAATACTTCACTAGCCTATAGTTTTCAGCTTCTAAAGGCTTCATTCCCCAAATTAGAAACATAAAGATTAGAGGGACATTGAGTTACTGGTAGACAGTGACCCTAAGTGAGGCTGCCTATTCTGCTCATGAGGCATAATTCTTCACTTAAGTCACCCAGCAACACCGTTATTTAGGAGAAGACACGAACACTTCCTGACCACTAGGTTATCATGTGGTCTACCAATGTCAGAGTCATCCAAATGTATGGTGAGCTCCTGTGATGCCCCCCTCAGACTCTGCACTCTGGAAGACCCTCAGCTGGAGCATGCCAGGCACTGCAGAGGAAATTGGAAAGAGAGCTTTACTGAATATTTCTTCTTAGCCCTTCTATTTCTACCCTCTCCCCCTTTAAATCCTGCTCTGTGCCTTGGGAAGTGACCAAGGTAGATAGCATCAACAAACCGCCTTTTGCCCTCCAGCTTCCAGTTTACCAGCAGAGTCTGTCTAAGGACTACAGGAGAGTGAGGCTAAGGCATTTATTCCTCTGCCCCACCTTCCAGATCACTGAGGACAGACTGTGTTCCTCTATTGCAGACCACAGCTCCAGGGAGCAGCCCTCTCCATTAAGTACCCTTGCTGAGCTCTGTGACCTCTCTTTCTCCTAGCCTACGTTGCAAAGAGTCCCCCTTCTTCCTGGTGACTGGGTACTACACCAATCCTTGTTCATTTCTCTCAATACTGCCCACAGCTTTGTAAACAATCCCTTTATTAAGTCCTCCTGAATTAATCAATTTGAGTGAGCCATCTTTTTTTCTGCCAGGACTCTGACAGGTACTAGAGCCAGTGAAGGTCAAGTATGTGGCTGAGCCAAGTTACATTAAAGCAGCAACAATAACAAAAAAATAAACAAACTTCTGCACGACCCTATCCCAAATTACTATGCTCTAATACATTCCCAACCCTCAAGTCTTTGTGCTTAGTGTTTTCTCTTCTGAAGAGCTTTCTCCATTGTTCCTCACATGGTTAGCTCCATCTGATAATATCAGAGAGTCTTTTCTGTATAAAATACAAAAAAAGTCCTTTTCTTTCCTTGTCATTGCTCTATTTCATTTCATTCTAACATTTATCAGAACCTGAATGTATCTTTATTTAGTTTATTGTTTCTCGCCCACTTCTATTCCACAGGCTCTAAGAGATTAAGGAACATGGCATTGTTATCACATCTCTCATGTCCACAACTGTCCGGGACATAGTAGGCTCTCAGTAATTACATACAACCACTTATCAGTAACTCCCCACTCCCTCTTTCTCTTCATCCATGCGAATACACACATCCACACACCTACTTCTGCGATTATTCAAACCCATTTTTGATAGCCAACTTCTACAGGATGCCTCAGATACTGCATTAATTGGATTATGTATAAAAGAATTTTTGAGGATACCACATGATTGCACTAAATCTAGGTCTTTGAGGCTCCCTAGAAATATCCTTGGACTAAGGCAATGAGCAATGAATTGCTATTAACATGAAGTGCTTCACTCCCGGGGAGGGACTTGGACACTGGGGAGAAATAGTCTCAATTGTTGACTTTTTTGGCCCATTTCTATTTCTTTAAATAAAAAGTGGTACATCAATGGAAAGTTTAAGGATAATGATGGAACATTTAATATTAAATGAAAGAAAAACCAAGGAGATGTGGATGAGATATGAAAGACTTTGAAGTCCACATGACGAGGGATTTGGTCTTTTGCCTTCCACCTAGAATACATAATTAAGATGGCTTTGGCTCCAATGGGGCACATGGGGACTATAGAAGGATTGAACATTTTAAGGATTTAGAACATGTCTACAGTTGTCTCTGCCTTAATTACATAAGGGGAAAGCTTTTATTTTAACTCTGTCCAAGGAAACCCTAGTCATGAAACTGTTTTTATTTGATGAAATGTTTACTCTCACAGGAAAGAGGCAGAGTGCACAGTTGATGAGACAATCCTGAAGTGGTTATACATGAGCAAAGGAAGAGATCCGAGGAATGGGCATGGAAAAGTTGCCAAGATTATCATGACATCAGGGTCAAAGATCAAATCCATGACCTTCCTGCAAATCTTGGGAAATAAATGTTTACAAAATACATGGCATAATCGTGAAACTTCTAAAGGGTATTCTCCAAACAGTCATATATTCCAAACTGCTAAATTGTACATCACAATGAATAAAATGTTAATGTTTCAAAGACTTTGAGAGCAAACATGCTCATCTATGCAGGTTTCAGCTATAGAAAAACCCTTGTCCTAAATCAGCCGTGCATACCTTTTTTTGGCACAAATGTTGCTAAATAAATTGTTGTAGCCAGGCAGCTGAAAGATAAAGACAAACACTGAGAACAAAGCAAGGGACTAGAGCGAAGACGGACTTGATTCATGTTCTGAGGGTCCATGTCACTCCTAACTGCTATGGGATGTTTACTATTCATGAAGGACAGAGGGAGTGAACACTGATTATGAGCTCACTCAAAAGTCTCTCGCACCCAATAAATTGTGTTGCATTTAGGAGGTCTGATTGGGAACGGCTGACCATCCCATCAGTATGCCTCCTCTGAAAGTTCTAAAGAATCTTGCAAGGTCACAAATATTATTACTTGATCAATAAAAACCTCATTTTGGAATGGTAGATTGGTGAAGATAAATAATACATGCGCAGTTAATGACTACGGCAAAGGACTGGCATTCAACAGCCTTGAGGTCTAGAGTCAGTCTGTCTTGCTTTACTCTGAATTCCAGGACACTTAAGCTCTTTCCCTCAGTTCGTTGATTCAACTTCCTTTACCACCACGTTCCAGCCATTTTGCTAGAAGATGGGAGATACCAAGATTAATAAATTCACCATACCATAAAAACTCTAGCCCAGTCACAGTAACATAAATTAATACCTACAGAATGGGAACCACTAGGGTTAACTGTGTAAGGAGTCACCAAGTTTTCAAGCTCAGTGAAAACAAAGGATTCATATATCCAAATCCCCTGTGTTGAGTTCATGGGAGATAGTACAAGCTAAACATTTTGGTTTTGCTCTTGATTTGTATTTATTGATTTCTCACATATGCTTGATCCTTTTGTGAGAACTGTTTTTATCCTTGTACAAATCTAGTTATACAGAAGACCAACTTGGATTTCCAAGAGGTGTAAGCTATACCATTTCTGCGGGAAATAAAATATGATTGAAGTTTACAGAGAACAACACACTTGTACAACTTTGTCCATTGCTATTATGGCGTGGCATTTAGAACTTCGTACTTCTTTCACTTAAATCCCTAACTATAAGTTCTCAGAAGATAAAAGTATAAGATTTACACTGATGGGTTAATAACACCTAGCACTGAAAATTAGACATACTGGATGCTCAAGAACAACTTTTCTGTAGAGTTGGATTCTCATGTGAACCTACATCCACCAGTGTAATCTCTGATTAAGTTGAAAGCAAGAAAAAGTGTTAAACTTCAAGAGAAGTTCAATGAGTATGGAAGGGGAAATTGATTACACATTAAGAAACAGAACAATAGGGGCGCCTGGGTGGCGCAGTCGGTTAAGCGTCCGACTTCAGCCAGGTCACGATCTTGCGGTCGGTGAGTTCGAGCCCCGCGTCGGGCTCTGGGCTGATGGCTCAGAGCCTGGAGCCTGTTTCCGATTCTGTGTCTCCCTCTCTCTCTGCCCCTCCCCCGTTCATGCTCTGTCTCTCTCTGTCCCAAAAATAAATAAAAACGTTGAAAAAAAAAACAACTTTAAGAAACAGAACAATAAAACTCGTGAACCATGTCTATGTGCACATCAGAGTCCTCAGCACCTAGAAGAGTGGCACCCTTGAAATATTTATTCAATGAGTTAATGAATTGATAGTCTCTATGACAAAATGGTGAACACAGAGGGTCTCAGATGTCAAGTAGTTTGGCCATGTGTCATGAGAGGAATCACATGATCTGTTTGGTCCAAATGACAATATGAAGTCATCCAGCCATCATTCACATATCTAGAACAGAAAGTGAGTGATGAGGGGAAGCAAATGGGGGGAAAGAATAAACTTCATGGAGAACTTATGCGTTAAGCATTATGCAAGCTCCTTTATACAAGAGGTCTTACTTAGTCCCTAAAACAGCCTATAAATTAGATACTATTTATTCATTCTAAAGATTAAAAAAAACCTTAGAAATAAGAGCCACAAGCAGACCCATTCAAAAGAAAAAAGGGAAAAGTAAAACACAGTGTTTTTCAGGTCAGGGACGTAAAGTATCAGAAATTAAATTATTGTTCAAAATGTTGATATATTAACACTTTTATTAAAAATAACAAAACGATGGGGGCCCTGGGTGGCTCAGTCAGTTGAGCCTCTGACTCTTGATCTTAGCTCAGGTCTGGATCTCAGGATCATGAGTTCAAGCCCCACACTGGGATCTGCTCTGGGCATGGAGCCCACTTAGAAAAAAAAAAAAAAAAGAAGCAGCAGCAGCAAAATGCTTACTTAAGAAGTGTATGTGTGTGTTTGCATACATATGCACATTTCCATTGGATGATAAAACTAAAGCACCCTTGGAAAAATATAATGAACAAATCCAGAAAACTGTTTTACCAAAACCTTCTATAAATGATCTCAGTTCTGTTTTGGAAGGAACTGCTCTCTAAGGAGAAATGAAATAAGTTTTAGTTTCAACATTCACTGTCTTTGTGCTGTTCATGAATAAATTGGGCTAATTGTTGGATGTGAGAAGTGATGGTTTTATGATGCATATTACTGCCCCCAAATTATTGGTTGCTAAATTCGTCATCTCTAGCCAACAAGTTAGGCTGAATCTAGAAGACAGAGATAATTCTTAATGTGGGGTCTCCTAAGCAATTTGCAGTCCCCACATGTATCTGCAACAGGTAACCCAGTTATTGAGCACACAAACTTGAAACGCTGAAGGAGTTTCATATATCACATAACATTTCAATATTCAATATGTATTTTAAGCATATCGCTTTCTGCATATAAAAAGCGACTAGCACATCATGCATTACATTGTCATACTAGTTCTGAAGAACAACGGCTTTCAATTTAAAGAATAAAACACCCTCCAGCTGAACAAAATTCTCACATTACAATATGTTTAAAAGAATCTATTCCAGTTGTGGTTGGTTGTCTATGAGAAATCTTTTTCATAGGGGGAAAAAAATTGAACATTCCCATGTGAAACTCTTTCTCGCAAGTGGAAAAAAAAACGTACGTTGCATTTTATACAAACTAGGTGAATTCAAAATGATGGATCATTTCAAAAATATTCATTATACTATTTACTTACATAAATGTGGTTGTATAAAAAGTAAAAAAGGAATGCATTCACAATTGGTTTAAGTAATTTTCTCTTGGCAAACCACCATATAAAACAGGGGCGTCATGGCGCCACAGAATTCTGAATTGTGGTGGAGCATCATCAGTACACATGGCATTAATCTTTGTCTCGTTGCAGGAGACACCCTTGCTTGCATTAGCAAGCTGCCTCTTAAATGTAAGATGGTGTAATGTAACTCAGGTTTAAATAACACAATAAATAAGATCTATTTCTCTTTAGTCCTTCTTACCAGTCGCTTCCAAGCCCTCTTTGTTAAAGTGCTTCATTGTTTACAGATTTTAATGTAAATAACAACTGGGGGGGGGGGGGTGGAATACTTTTCCAAAAGAGCCTGGTAAAGGAAGAAGCTCAAGATGGTAAGATCATTTTTTTTTATTTAATATGTTAAGCAATTAAGACTTTAAAAAAAAAATCAACATATGTATGTGAACATAGCATAATTATTTACCCTACTTTCTTACTTGTCTTTTAGCAAACTGACAGTTCCAATATTTTGGAAATCTCACTGTTTTATATCACTTCATGCTCCCCATGACAAGGGGAACACTTAGCTGTCTTTAATGTCTTCTAATTAAATATTCAAAGCATTCTTAAAGTCTTCTTTTTCCAAATATAGATATATTTTAAAATAACAGACTTTTCCAAATGCATTTTTCTATTGAGCTGAGAGGCTTTCAGAAACTGTCCCCACTGAATATAATAACTATTTAAGGAAACAAGCTATTTATGTGGAAATATTAAGAGGGATGATTTTGATAACCCACACTCAAGGCCAAAATAAGGATCATTGGGACTTTTACTGAAGAAGTTAATGGAGGCCAGGCCATTGGCAAATGACCTTGAAATCCCTCGATGTAGCCTCAAATTGGCTTCAACACAAGCTTATTATTAATGCAGACAGCTAGTTTATACCATGAAAAGCACATGGTATCTCTCTTTGAAACCATAGCTGTCACTCAGGCACCCCCAGATAAAATGTGAGCATCTATGTGACAGCACTTTTACAAGTTTTTAAATAAATATCACAAATTTATTAGCCATACTTTATGTTAAGAAAATTAGACTTCATCTGCTTAATTGCAGCCTTACATATATGTTAATGAATTATTATATAAAGGTATTTAAATGAAACATATTACAATACTTTAATCTGATTCTAAATTGTATTTTCCTCTCTGATGTGTAATGCCCTAGAGACACATACCCAAAACCTTTTATTTTAGATATCTCAACATGTTAAAAGTGCTTTCCCTAATGTTTTTGAAAATTGATATGATATAGTTGAGAACTTACACACACACACACACTCACTCTGCCCAGTCAGAAAGGAACTGTTTGCCTGGTTTGCAGATATGAAATCATTAGGGACTGGCTTTTACTTTGGGAAATTTGAGTACCATGTATTGTTAATGTAAAATAAAGAAATAAAGCCTGGGAAGTTAGAAGATTATTTTTTTTGGAAATGCATGTTTAGAACTTAAAAAAAAATCTAATGGTAAAGCATTAACAAATACTTTTTCATATGAATAAAATCTGTAATCAGTTAGATAAGAGCAATGTGCCTTTTTTTGGCATTTAATCAAACAATGAAATCATATACACATTTCCTGACACAAAAGACAAATGATGTAATAATCTGAAGGAGTTTCTCTATCTCCTTGGAACTTTGCATACTTGACTTGTTTTCCATATTTTGTGACTTTAAATGGTGGGAAAATTATATTAAAATGCTTGTAGCAGTTCCTCTAAACTAGCATCCTTTTTGTTTTATTGTATTTAATATAAAAGCAGCAATTATTTGATTTCAAAGTTATGAAAATATGTACCTTATGAGAAAACAAGCAATTTAAGCTTTAATTGGTGTCATTTTTCACAGAACTGGCAAGATTCTTGCATCCCTGGCACGTTGTTTTTCTATAAAACTGCAGAGCTGCCTTCAATGAATGTTTTACGAACGCAAAAGTTGTTATATGAAGGTAGATGCATAGATGCCTGGAAATATAAGATTTCTGGTGGGAGTTATTTACAAAAGATGTATTTCATTTGTTACTGTGCGTGTAACAACTCCTATTATTCTAAATGTTTCTCTCTTCTCAATAAGACCGTTCTTAGCTCATGTCTATGAAACGTGGGGGCTGGTGTCTGAAGCAGAATAAAAGGCAATGCTTTCGTGAGGTGAAAACATCACACTTGTGAGAAAACTGAAAAAGAAATGACAATTTTAATTGAAAGGAAACAAAACTGTAATCTATTGAAAGGCTAATTCTGGTTTTAATCAGAAGAAAAACAATATAGAATACACACGGAGAGGCTCGCCTTATGTAAGTTACATACATGAACCACAAAACTTTCTATTTTCTGAAACGTTGGTTTACCATAAATACTTTGACCTATTCTGCTCAGATTATACATCTCCCACGTGTTTCAAAATTATGTTTTGTTCTGAGGGACAACAGTTATATATGTATTTTTGAGAGATTTTACAACCTAGCTTCTCTAAGGATATTTGCGGTTTTCACACCTGGGGAGGTGTCTGTCTGTTTGTCATTTTCGATCAAGTTCCCAGAGCTACAGCCAAGGTTTTCAGAAGATCAGGATAAAGATAAAGATCTGCATTTTTAGAAACATGTCTAAATGGTTACTATGATCAGCCAGATGTTTGGGAAACCTGCAGATCAGTGTGCCTTGTGCAGGAAGCTCTTGTTGGGTAACTGGAGAGTAGGATAGACAAGTATTCTTTGTATTCTATTTACATCTTTGACTTCTGCTTTATATTGGCAATATTTATTGACAACCATAGCTAACATATGCTAAATGTTACTATCTGCCAGGCACTGTGCTAACCACCGTATACGCCTGTATCGCAACAGTCCTCTAAAACCAAGATAACCGCTGCCTTTACAGATGAAGGGATTATGTGTTGGGGAGTAATTTAGAATGGTAAATGAACAAGGAAGGACAAATAATGAACAAGTAAAAACCAGAATCCAGGTCTGTGTGACCCTAAAGGTCATTTTCCTAACCACTGCTCTATACTAAGGACATACACAGGATCCTGAGTGGTCTAAAAGCCTTTTTATGTTGGCTGCCCAAGTTAAGTATTAATGCCACTAGGGCTGATGTGACCTGTACTATTGACATCCTTATCGTTATTATCATTATTGGTTTGGTTCAACTTTTATTCAAAGTGAGCCATCCAATGTGGATTGAACTGCATCAGAACAAGCTTTCCATTCTTGCTACTTTCTATGAATATCAATATTAAAAGGCTTTAAACAGTGGTCCAGTGGGAACAAAAGCATGTTCAACGCATGTATAATAGTCATCTACTAACTCACTAATCCATGAGTGCATTAAAACTCTACCAAAACATGACCAAAGGTACTGGTAGGGAAGTTAAAAAGACTTTTTTTCCAGGAAACCAACAAGTTCATTTCCAAATGGATATCGATGTCTTGTGCACCTTTGACAGATGTCTCCTGCAAGTTTCTCATGATTCTTCCAGGTGTCTCCTTGGTTCCTTCCAGCTCTCTTGGCTGCCTCCTATCACAGCACTAGCCTGTGAACCTCTAAGTTACAGGGCTTCTGCTGTTTGTCTCTCCATCCCCCGATGGGGGGCATATTGTTCTGAGCATACTCCAAGCCACAGTCCACAAATTTTTCTTCTGGGCCAGATGATAAATATTTTAGGACTTTAGACCTGTACAATATCAGTGGCAAATACTCAACTCTGCTGTGGTAAAGGAAAAACAGTGGTAGACAATATGTAAGTAAATGGGTGTGGCTGTGTTCCAATAAAGCTTTATTCATGGACACTGAAATTTGAGTTTTGTATCATTTTTATGTGACACAAAATAATATTCTCCTTTTGATTTTCCTCATTTCAAAGTGTAGACTATTTTTGGCTTATGGGCCATATATAAACAGTCAGCAGGCCAGATTTGGCCCATGGCCCATTGGTTGCTGTTCTCTAGCCAATCAATACACATTTGCTGACTGGTTGAATGGCTAGGTAATTGTCTAATCTCTGTTTAGGCTGAACACACAGTGAGAACACACAGTGAGACTATGCATATGATAAGTGAAAGCCTGTGTCATGACATTCAATTTCTGATTTAGAAATAATTAGAAAGCACTGAAAAAGCACTTCTGAGGTAGCAATTAACAGGCAAAGACAAAGTGATGCAGGGCCGTATATTTCATATGAAAATAAAGATTTCTGGACAAACCCAGATTGCATGTAGACTTACACAACATAAATCTACTATCGTCCACTTTCACCAACAGGCAAGGAATTTGGTGGCTTTTTGGCTGCTTCCGTGGTATCTTGCTTGCAACCCCTCTGATCTGCCATTGGGGATCAGGGAACATCTATTCCCACATCTGGCTCTCGCTCTGTGCTCCTCATCCATGTCATATTGGTTATTTAATCATTTGAGCACTCCAGCTGCCTTGCTTTCCAAACTCTTGTAGTGACTGTTTTGAGCAGATCTGTTGTCTTTCACATATAATTGCACTGCTATGCTCTGGCATTTTCCATGTTTCTGTTTCAGCACTTCAAGTAACTTTTAGCTTGCGAGGAGAAAACATCTTACAGGAAAAAGTCCGTCCAGGTGGATCTAGAATGGTAACTGCAGGATTTTCCTAGTGCCAAAGGTGAGGGTGAACTTGAGGTAAATATAGAATTGGGCATGCTTTGTCCTTGCCTGCCTTCAGAAATCCCTAATGTCAGAAGAAAAATCTGTGCCTCAGACCCATTAATCCTTTGGAAGAATACTGAGCAATATGACTTTACATTAATGCATTCCATGACTTTCCAACATGGGCTTCTTATAATTGCCAGTCCTGATGGGCACAGTACCCTTTTCTTCTGACATCGCTGAGATGCCTAAACATCAAGAAGACAGACAGCCATGCCCTTGGCCCTTGCCCTGTTGGCCAGGCTGGGTCAATCCCATGCTTCACATGCCATCACTTCTCTCCAACCCAGACCATTCAAAAGCAGAGAGTGCATGGATAATTACTTGGTTTACTAGTTAGGAAAAACAACGCGCCTGGTTTTAGAAGTTGTTCTTTGAACTTTATGAAGTGGTATCTGACTTGGTTTACAAGTAAAACATTTAATCTCTGGCCTAAAAATACTTGACTACAAAAGGAAATGGTGGATGGCATTATGACATAGAAGATTCAAGACTAGTTCTCATAGCAGCCCTCATAACACGTGATCATAAGATTTATCTGCTAAAGTACTTGTTTCTTGTCATCCCTACTGGACTGCAGACCCACAGGAGTGAAGACAATTCCTATTTCCACAACAGTGTAACACAGGGCCTAGTATGCAACAGATACGCAGTTAAAACGTATTAAATAAATAAGGTGATCAGAAGCCAGCTGAAAAATGATCATAGTTGTTTACTTGTAACAGGAAATAAAAAGATACTTTCAATCCTACACATACCACAGTGGTAGGTAAAACACTCAGTAAATGTTCCTGCTTTAGTCCAAGGGCTACACACATGTGTCAGCTTCTGTTCAACTCACGCCTTGTGTGATTTTGGCCTTCTGCCCCATCCCTGTCATATTCCACTTTCCTTACTGTGGCCGCACTACCTCACTGGCTTCCTTTTTGCCCCACCTCCATCTTTAGGTACTTCTACAGCCCCCTTACGTCCGAATAATATCCCCCGCTCACTGAGCTAACACCTGCATCGTATATGCCAGTAGTGAGGACATTACTAGTCATCCTAACTGCCATTTCTCGTAGAGCAAAGAGAGTGATACACACACACGCATACACACACACACGCATGCACACACGCACATAAGTGTACAAACATATGTACGTGCGTATGTATATATCTCACTCCCTTTAACACTGAATTAACGCTGTCACCTGATGGTATGTACCAGCTAGACCCATCTGCTTCTAAACATTGGTCAAAAAGTCTCATTTCTCTTTAATGTGACAGGAGATCAGGAGTACTAAGTAGTAACTGGATTCTTTGAGACCTTATGAATGTCTACATTAAGAAATTATCCATAAAGGGATGAGGGTATAAATGTACAATAGATTGTAAAGGGAAAATGCTATCATTTGCCAACCATTACATGAAAGTAAGTTAGTTAGTGCACTATGCTCAACCGTCAGAAACCCAAATTTAACTATCTTTGACCAAAAAAAAAAGTATTATAAGGATACTAGGCTGTTTTGTGAAACCCAAGGCTAGACGTGTGGCTTGGTTTCTGGGAAAAGACGCAATCAAGGACTTACAAGTATTAGATCTCTGTATTTCTCATTCATCTCTCTTCTCTGCATATGTGTTCAATTCTCCATTTCTCTGCTCTGCTCAGTTTCTTAGACCATATGGCCTACTTTAATGACAGTAGAGAAGCTGGTCCAACCACTTGAGTTTCTAAATCCAAATTTCTGAAAAGAGATTTCTTAGTTCAAGTGTTTATTCCTGGACTAGTCCACTGGTAAACTATAGGCATGCAAAAGAGGGTGGGTAAGTGGAGGGAAACTTCTGGAAAAGGCGCCAGGTGTGTGTTATTTGGCTGACAATCTCATGAAGAGTGTAGTACACAAGGGTAAGTATGAGTTAAATATGCCTCCAAAACCTCTGACTTTAAGACATTACAGAATTCCTCCTGTGAATGAAGAAAACTAAGAAGTAGAAAAGGTCACAAGGGACAGACAAGTAATTCTCTCTGACCCATGTTGAAGTGAAGGGGAGTTCTGACTTGATAGTTTGCTCTAAGATACCAAGAATTGTTATTGGATGAATCATTAGACTTTTATGGGCTAGGTCGTCATGTCTTACTCTATTCCAGGTGAAACCTAGAAATGATGGAGAAACAAATATTAACTGGACAAAGTGAATAACATCGGGTAAATCTGGGGAGCTTCTCATTGTATGTTAAACTAGACAATCAACAGATACCATTTATTGGTTCCACCTTTAGGTACCATGTTCAGGCACTGTCGTAAGGACTATACATATTGAATTAAATAATATGAGGCCCCTTCCTTTAAGAATCTCAGCTCCAAAAAATACCTATGAAACAATGTTATATAGACATAAGGGAATTATGTACAGAGAGTTATGGTACATGATGGAAGGCAATTTAATTCAGGTGGTCCATCTATGATGATTTCATAGAGGAAGTAGCATTTCACACAAGTCTTTGCAAAACAGCAGTAGTTTACCAAGAAAAGACAGTGGACGAAAGCCATTCCACACAAATGGCACAACTCAGTGTTTGCCATGATCATGCTTTCTAGGTTTGTTCACTCTGGAGACCCAACACTTGATAAGGAATAATTAAATCTGGCCAATTGAAGGTCAGATATCAATCTGCTAGAGTTAGCACTTTATGAAGGTAACAAAGAAGTAGATGAAAATAATTGAAACGACTCCATGGAACCCAAAATATATCTATAACTCTCTAAATCATAATGCGATACAGCAATCTCTAAGTGATAGCCTGGATTTTCTGTCATGAATGCTCAAAGACTTATTCCCATTCAAGGCTGGACATCTCTGCTTCTACCTATGCAATTGCTGCTGATTCTATATGAGCCCCCAGTCTTCCTGACCCTCACTTGTTCTCATTTGTTGCTATTTATAGATTTCCTATTTTTTGTAGTGCTCAAATTTCACCAAGTTTGCCATGGTATATTAAGGAAGTCAGGTTTCTTCTAAGACATTCTGGGAATGACTTGGCCCCAAAGACAATGTCCCTCCTTTGGGCCCATCCTGTGTCTCCTCAGCTTCGAGTTTGTGTATTGTATCTATTTGGTGAGGTAGACATCCTGCCCCACCCTGAGAAAGCAGACTCTATTCTTTCTAGTATGGATTTTGTCCCTTTGTGCTCTATGCTGCAATAAGTTTCCAGACTGAAAACAAAGCTCTCATTAGGCAGAAAGAGAACCCCCACCTCATTTCTGGTTAAATGCTATTAAAAATCCTACCTGGCTGCTATATTTCAGCCATGTACTTTATTTATAGTTATGCATTCTCCTTAAACATATTGAAAAGTGATGCAAATACCTGTTTGATAGAAAAAGTGAATAACTGTAACAGTATCTTTGGGTATTTGTGAATTGCAGAGGAAGGGGGGTTTTCCAGGACAGACAAGAGAGGTAAAGGATTTGAACACTGATTTTCAACTATGGAGAAAAGGGGTGGTGAGATGAGACTTCAGACTATCCACAACATGATCAATGATCATACTACCAGAATTGGCTAGCTCTAAAATTAGATAAGAAAAAAAAAGTAGAGGTATGATTTTTGTGTATGTGTATGAACGTGTGTGCGTATGCCCACAGGAAAATAAATTTTTTACACTTCAGAGACTTTTAAAAGAATTTTTCCTTCAGAGGGGAAAGTTCTCATTTCTCATTAGATGATCAATAGGTTAAGAGGAATAAGTTGTAATCTTGACATTAACACTGTAAAAGAAGTCCGTGAGAAAGGAGCAACTAACTGAAAAGCACTGCACCAAGATTTAAAAGAGTAGGAAAAGATTTGGGCTGAATTCTGCTTTGTTTTATTTTTTATAGTCATTCCTTTTCTGTAATCACTGCCATGAATCTGTGTGCATCTAGAAGTGAAATGTTGTATATTTTCAAAGCACTAAAAATTCCTCGAAATAGCTCCAGTGGTTCAAAATATGCATGATGATCAAAATAGCCACCTATAAATACTGTGGGTCTATCACGTGGTAAATAAAACATTATCAAATATTTGTACATTCACATATGTATATATATGGAGTGGAAAGGAGAGAAAGCAGAGAGTGAATATTTCTGCTAATGCTTGCAAGTAGTTGGCAAATATATACCCCACAATATGACTACATTGCACGGGACTTATGGGAATATGTCTTTCTGTATTGTATACATACACATAAACGTTGAAATTGGAATGTTCACATGTACACATGCATATATATTTTAAATAACATTTTAAATGCTGTTTGAAAATACATATGTATATACATACTCACACACATGCTGAAATGCCATCATTCAACATAATTCATGATGTGTATTGAAATGTATCAAAGCAGAAACACATTCCAGAAAGAAATACTCACTGGTGCAATTAAATCATAAAGGAGTTTAATTTGTTCGCTTAGTAGCTAAATGTTTATTTCAACATTTTGGCCAGCAGTTTCTTTAATGAGAATGTACCTGGAATGAATTAAATTTGGTTATTATTTAAGCTCATGAGTTAAAGTATTTCTTTGGGGAGTGCACTTATACCTTGATGCATTTCAATGAATACTGTTCTTGAAAATGCATTTCAACTACTTTAAACTTGAAACCTGAAAAATCCTCATGATAGTCTGCTTTATGAAACTGATCATGAATATCAGTGGGATACACAGGCAGGATTTGCAACTCACTCCTTTTTGCATGACAGCATTATTGAGATATAACTTACAGACACAATTTACCCATTTAAAGCATACATTTACTAATTTTTAGTGTATTCAGAGTTGTCCAACCAGCATTCCAATCAACTTTTGGACATTTTCATCACCTCTAAAAGAAGGCTTGTAGTCATCAGAAGTAACTCCCCATTTCCTACCAGCTTACCCCACCTCTAGCCATAGGCAATTTCTAAACTACATTCTGTCTCTATGGGGTTTCTTATTCTGGACATTTCATGTAAATTGAGTCGTATGTTATGTGGTCTTTTGTTCTTGGCTTCTTTCTCTTAGAATACTGTTTTTATGGTTTATCCATGGGATGGCACATATCTGTACTTCTTCCCTTTCTTTCTTTTTTTTTTCCTGAATAATATTCCATTGTATGTATTTATCACATTTCATTTACTCATGCATCAGTGGATGAACATTTGTGTTGTTTCCATTTTTTGGCTATCACGAATAATGCTGCTAACCAGTTTCGCATGGACAAGTTTCTTTTGGATATATAACACTTCCTGGTATATCCCCAATTTCTTGGTCATATGGTAACTCTATATTTAACTTTTGAGAAACCAAGAGTGTTTTTTTCAAAGTGGCTGCCCAACTTCACATTTCTACCAATAGTGTATAAGGATTTTAATTTCTCTGTGGGGAATTCACTTTGATGTCTGCCACTCTTCCTAATTCATCTTCCTAATTCATCAAATACATGTGTTCCCGAAATACTGGACTCTGTCCTCTCCTCGTTCCTTCCAGTGAACGTACAGGAGGATAGCCACAGAGATAAGATATGAGCTCTCTGATGAACTACTCTTGTACGCATAGCCAAAGCATTTTGTAGACCCATAAAGACCAGCCCTCCTTCAAGCACACCATTAAAGTTGTCCCAAGAATACTATACACACTGTGTTTCATCAACTGTAAAATGAGGGAGATTGATCCAGAGTGAACTAGGTCACTTCCACATTTGTTTGTGGAACAGACTGTTTCTGCTTGAGACCTATTTTGCACATTCAGCCCCATGAGCAAGCCAGGTATACAAGGAGGCACAGATACTCTTTTGGATCAACTTAATGCATTTTAAAATACTAACTTCAACACTACTTAAACAATAGTCCCTTGAGAAATACATCAGTTCAGTGAAGGAAGATAATTCTATAAGTTGTTTAGGTTTTTTTGAACAAGTACCGTGCAATGTTCTCAAAAGAGAATTCAGTCTTTCACTGCTAGAGTAATTTTAGATGCACTGGTGTTCCTTCCTAAAATTATCATATGGCACATGCTTTAAAATTTTGAATGAATTGTAACTTACTGGATTATGTGGCTGTTCCAACTTGTGTTGCTCTATCCAAACAACCTTGAATAGGGCTTAATAAGAGAAACATTAAAGAAAGTCAGTAAATTTAAGGAACTGAACTGTTTAGTTTTTCATGTTTTTAGCATACTGCAGACACACAATCCCAGTGCATAATAATATATATGTCAACCCTTACCATAGTGGAATAGTGAAGGTTAGCAGATTCATAGCAACAAGAATAATTACAATAATGATGGTGGCAACAGTAACATCCCTGAATGCATAGTGTGTGCCAGGAAACCTAATAATTATTTTATATTTATAATTTAACTTAATCTTCACAGCAAACCAATAAAGTAGTCATCATTAAATGTCTCCAATTTAAAGATGAGAAAATTTAGCCTTGGAAAGTGAAAGTACTCATACTTTGTTAGGCACTGAGAAATGCTGGGCCCTGAGCAGAACCCGGGTTTGTCTGATTCCAGTGTAACTTCCAGGCCACACTACATCTAACCCCGCCCACCCAAAACAGTTCTGAAATATATTTGCTACAGCTACAAGGTTCAGCATATTAAACTCCATTGGAAAGCCCATTATTTCAGTGAGTCAGTGGGAACAAGGGAACAAAACACTGTCTGTAGGTTAATAAAATGGTATATTTCTTACACACATTATTTTTCAAAAATTATGTAGAATAGTTTGATAAAATACAAATTCACTACTACTAAATTATACTAGACTACTACTACATAATATTTCAATCAACAGATAGTGAAAATACAACTCTCAATATGTTAGGATCTATAAAATTGTATCATACTGGAAAAAAGGAGTTTCAAAATTGAAAATGCTAATACCTACAGGTCTAAAGACTATTCATCACCTTAATGAATGAAATGTACTTCTAAGCATAGAGAAAGGAGTTATATATGTCCATTGATAGTAAAATGTTATAAAATAACAACTATAAAATAGAGTATGTGCTTAAAAATCACTTGGTTATTTTAATTTTATATATATATATGAAATATAATACACGAAAAACTATTTTTTCTTAGCATTAACACATTAAAAATCATTAAAATAACAAATAACCACAGTTAGACTCTTCACTCAGAGCCCAGCTCCTGGAATACGCCAGAAGTTTAGCTAATATTTTTAAATAAACATTCAATTTGTGAACTGCATTCTGTGCTACCCTCCAGACACCTTTTTATTTATTTTGCTAAAACTCAAATGTCTTTCAAGGTTGCTAAATTTAGAGTACCAGTATTAGCGTTGTCCTTAATTAAAATTCAATAAAACCCTTTAATTTAAAAGTTATTGTGGTCAAAACTGTGGGTGAGCTACAGAATCCAGAGATAAAGGCAGTTAAAATAGATTTAACCACCTGAGAGGTATAATAATCATGCTGAAATGCATGGCCTGGAGTGTTTTCATTGCCATTATAAAATAAAACGTATACATAAAAATAAGGGAAGTGTTCACATATGACCATTAGTAAATAATTATCACATAATTGACAGTAAATAAGGAATCACTTAGTAATCCAGTGTTACCCAACATTTAAAAACAAATTCAAAACTGTATCTTAGAAAATTCATGAATTTATCAATTGTACACATGTAAGAATGTTAACGATTATCTCCATAGCACATTCTCAATGTTAGAAGCGAAAAGATCTACAGAGATCATTGGGTCCAGAGAGGACCTGCATGTGAATCATTCCAAAGTATTTCATACAGAATATAAGACTTGTACAAATATAAAACCTTAAGTAATTCCACATTTTGCTTAAAAAAAATCATATTCTACTTAATTATTATTACCTAAATTTAATCTATTAATAGTCACTCATCAAATATAATTTTATGCCAGATATACCTTTATTTGAAAAAAAAACCATACTTGGCCTTGAACAATATTCCTTGACTAACAAATATTTATTGCAAATATATAGTATATTACTACGAGGTGAATGGTTTTTTGAAAGACACTGGCCTAGAATCCAAGGGTATGTCTTTGCACTTAGTAGTTCTGGGTATTCAAAACCTAAATTTGTTACAATTTTGTTTTCTCATGTGTAAAATAAATTAATCCTACCCATCTCATAGGGTTATTTGGAAAATTAAATGCAATGAAAAAAATGTAAGTGAAATTATCTTGTAAACTGTGAAATAAATCACAAAATTGGCCAAATCAGTTATCTGGCATCTATTTACATGAAAGATAGCATTGCCTAATTTTTGAAACATTTTTTAAACATCTATTTTGGCAAGCATAAACCCAAATATATTTTCAATAAGACAAAATGATTACTATTTATAAAAATTACTAAAATTTATAGTCTTAATTCATATTAGTAGGGAAGAGTGGCTTTGAATCAGCTAATTCAAGCCAAAATTCATCAGTCCAAATATGTCTTGAGTACTGACTACCACAAATATCTTGTATGATGACAATAGTATGGATATTATCTTAACTTCTCCAGTTTTCTTTTGTCTACCTGATATCAAAATGTTCAGTTGTTTCTCTTATTACACATAACTAAGAATAATAAATTAATTTACATTCTGGCAATTGATGACATAATTTTTATGAGACTCCATAATTCTAGATTACTGAACAGAGTTGTGAAATCTTCTCCAGGGCTCTCTTCAGTTCCTTATTTTCTATATAATTGGTAATAATTTCGGTATAATTGGTAAGATACGACTAAGCTGACTCAATCTTGGGAACAATTAAAATGTCGAATTTCCAAGTGACTTTCCAGATACCATCTTTTGAAAAAAAGGACATGGATGATCAGGAGCTGTGGTCAAAGGACAGTTTTCATAAAGAAAAATTAAGCAACTAGTATCATCTGCAAAACTCATGTAGATGCATTTAAGATACACAAGTATTAAAACTCTTAAGCGTATTTATTTATTCACTCGACAGACATTTGAAGGTTTTTATGCATCAAGCAAAGTGCTAAGATCAGTAGGGTTATAAAGGTAAATCTTACCCAGACCATGCATGTAAGAAATATGCGTTGAAAAATACAGCCAAGAAAGACACATCAGATATAGATAGATGTGGTAAAAATACGGATTCAAATATAGCTGAATGTGAGAACTATACTATAAGATAGAAATTGGTGTGCCACAAAATATGTACAAATATAAAAATATCATAAGTGGTGACTTAAGTGAAATGATCAGGGAAGACTTCTTGGAATCAGTCAGAGTCTTGGGTCAGCCTGGCTCAACATCAAACATTACAATGGAGACCTAGGACCAGTGACAGCAAAGACTTGAGAGTGGGAAACTATGATGTGAGTTAGGACAACAATGAGGACATTTGACTAGAATAAGTGTCCCTAAAAGTAATCATTTGAAGATGAGTTTGTAAATAAAGTAGAGCTATGTTATAGGAGGGCATTGAGGGTAAAGTTAAGGATATTTGCCTAATATCTGGCGAACTTTTTGAAACTGCTGAGAAAGGACGTACCATTGTACACTGTAGGAGCACTTGCCTGGGAGTATTAAATTGGCAAATGTTCACAAAAGGAATTACACTGAGGAGAGGCTAAAAAGGGGAAGAACACAGGCTACTGTAGCAGCAAGATTCAATGTAAATGGCAAGTGAGAAGTTAAAGAGGCCTGCACTTAGCTACAAGAATGAGAGAGAGAAAGAATGTTGTAAAGACATTTTAGAGACACGATTGGCAAGCAATAGTAACCATGTGGATTTAGAGTTAGAAATTCTATTTTTTTTTCCCTTTGGCAAGTATTATCTGGCATTTATCCTGTAAATTTCCATGTCTGCTAGAGCTATTGGGGTAGAAGGATAGGGAGGAAGGAAGGAAGGATGATGATTTACCTATTCTTCTCCATCTTTTTAAGCAGTATTTGACAGGGTGTATAACCCCAGAATGTCACGCATTCACCCTCCATTTAATTTTCCATCTATAAACTGACTACTGACTCTACTCCCCCTCCCCTTGATTTAAAAACATCTGCTGATGAGCTGGTGTTCTAGAATCCCCAGGAAATCAATAGAGGAGGGGTTCCCACAGCTCAGGTTAAAACACAGGAGTTTGCAATAGCACCAATAAGAATTTAAATGACAGAGTTTCAAACTATGTTGTATTAAGACATGTTCACATCTTAAACTGAATAATGAGCTGAGGACAATTAAAAGCTAAACATACCAAAGTCATCAAATCAATAAGAGGAAAAGAAAAAAGTACTATGAAACCCCATAACAGTCGCTAAATTCGGCTAAGTTTCAAATTAATTTCATTACATCAGTGCCCCTTTGCCCTAAATTTGCACTATCTGCCATGTTTCCAACCCACATTTAAAAATTTTTGGTTCCTTCGTTGCCTTGATACTCTAATTCTTTCGTGTGCTCTTATTTCCTATTGCTTATTTCCTACTCTGCACTTACCGATTCTTTAGACTGGGAAAGAATTTCCACATTTGTATTTACTCCCCATTCCCCACTGTATTCCTGTTCCAGTGACTCATTCCAGATAGGGCTATGAACACCTGAACACAAGCAGCCTCAGTGGTTTTAACCAGTGATGTAAGCGATCAAAGTGCCAAATGTATGGTCGGTGTCTCCTTAGGTCTAACAGTCTTGATGTCTTCCAGTCTCCTGTATCCTCTCAGGTCCTTATGTCAGAGGGTTTTCATTATTTTTGGGGGGAAATATTTCAGATTCATGATATTTTAAAGCTATCCATGGGTTCAGAGAAGACTAGTAAAGTCTAAAAGTCATACTGGCACTCCAGCATAATGGGGAATTAGTCATCCAAACTGATAGATGGAAACTATATCTAAAAATGAAAGAGGGAAAGTATGGAGGGGTAGAAAAGGGTTGGGATAGGCATGGTGGACAGCAAAGAATTGTATTCTATTAAATCTTTCCTAACAGCGCATCTTGTTTGGATCATGTGATTTGAACTGAATTTTGGGGGTCAGTTTTTGTTCTCCTCTCTCCCATTTTTAGAATTGGTTTGCCCAACATTATGACACACGTGTTCTCAGTTACCATAATAGACTACATATGTAACGTCAACTACATCATTTCAGAGCTCCATTTGCAGATTCTACATTTTATTTGACTCATAATCCCCCCCCCCAACCCCAAAAGAGACAGGCTGTTAATCCCCATCCTCTGTGGGAAGTTTAAGCTACGGCTGGCAGAATGTGAGAAAAAAAGGCTGTGTGTCCCAGTTGCCGTGTTAGCTGTGATGCACACAAATATACGTTTGATCTCCAATGTTGTTCTTCATTCATTCATTCTGGAATTCACAATGCCGCACTTCAGCATTGTCTTAGGGAAGCTCAGAGCAGATTTTTCTAGATGTGCCATGCACTCCCTTTACAGTGGAGTTTACAGCTATGGTGAATAGGGGCATCTAAATTTGTACTCTTTTTTTTTTTTTAACGTTTTTTTAATTTATTTTTTTTGAGACAGGGAGAGACAGAGCATGAACAGGGGAGGGTCAGAGAGAGGGAGATACAGAATCTGAAACAGGCTCCAGGCTCTGAGCTGTCAGCACAGAGCCCGACGCGGGGCTCGAACTCACGGACCGCGAGATCATGACCTGAGCCGAAGTCGGTCACTTAACCGATGGAGCCACCCAGACGCCCCTAAATTCGTACTCTTTAGGCTGAATCTTAAACTTTTGATAAGCCCTGTATGGAAACCCAGCCTCAGAATTTGTCACAGAGAATCTGTGTCTCAAAGCACTGAGGGGAACAGTTGAAAGAGATTGGCTCTTACCCTCCATATACCTGATGGGAAATCTAGGTATAATAAGAAAACAGGAAAGTTTAAATCATTTGAATGAATAGAAGAAGAAACTCATTCATGGAGAACACCACATTATAATTTCATATCGATACTTTCCAGCTATGTTAAAATTACATATATCTTTCTGGGCGAGAGTAGAGAGTTTGTGAAAACAACTGCTTGTTTCTGTGTAAAAATTGATAAAAATTGTGGTTGAAGAGACATGTATCAGGAAAAGGGAATATTGAAACAAACTGATTGCTGCAGCTGTGACTCTTACATTAAAACATCAGCACTTTGTATTTTGGTACTTTGGAAAGAAATTCAATTTACAAAATAATCTTCATTAAGCTCGTTCTGTTACAGCTTTGTCCCGGGGGACAAAAAAAAAATGCTTCATTTACGTCTTCTAAGAAAATTTATACAAAAATGGAAAGGGTATAAAGAAAAATCATTCAAAATAGATTTGTCCTTCCAACTAAGGAAAATTATGTATACAGTTTACACATATGAACACTTCAATGGGATTAATGCTTTCATATGACAATATTTCAGATATAAGTGCAGTTTTCTAAGAAAAAACTTTTTCATAAAACAATGTCTGCATGTTTTTCTCTAAAAACTTATAAAAGGATCATTAATTGTTTCCATCGTCATTTAATCTTTTCTTCCAAGTTCACCTTTAGAAATTCTTTCAATGGACAAAAATGACCACTTTCTTTTTAAGTAGAAACTTCATAATTTCTAAGTTTAAAAATACTCTATTAATATGTGATTGTAATTTGATGGAACATACTGAAAAACCTATACTTTCCCTACCTACTTTTGCTTATCTCTTAGAGGATTCAACAAAGAAATCATTATATTAAACAGTATGATATCTGAGAACTTGAGAAACAAAAAATAATTTTTTTCTTACTTTAAAATTACAAATGTTACAACAATAGGTGCATAAAGAATACTTTTCATTTGAAAGTGACAATAAACAATATATAAAAACACCAAAGACAGCTTCTAAAACTTTAAACATGAGCAAAATGAAAGAGCAACTTTCCAAAGAAAAATAAAAACTAGAAAACATGATTATAAGATATCAAATTAAAAACAACTAATAAGGGGAGCCTGGGTGGCTCAGTCAGTTAAGCCTCCGACTTTGGCTCAGGTCATGATCTGGCGGTTGATGAGTCTGAGCCTCGCGTCAGGCTCTGTGCTGACAGCTCAGAGCCTGGAGCCTGCTTCAGATTCTGTGTTTTGCTGTCTCTTTGCCCCTTCCCTGCTCACACTCTGTCTCTCTCTCTCAAAAATAAATAAACATTTAAAAAAAAAACACTAATGAAAGTACTGAAAAATTATTTGAAATTTATTGGATTATTTTTACTTTCAAATTTATTTAATGCTCATACAAACAAGAAAAGTAATATAAATATATACACAAAAGTCACAGTTGCTTAAATCAACTTTCCTCTCTAAATGTATATATAACTCTGATTTATCATATCTGATCAATTTCATGTGCACCAAGAAACTTGTATTAAAGATCGCATTATTCTCTTTCTTTTCAAATACTGCTTGGAGATTGAAAGCATTCCATATTGTACTATACATGCCTTAGATCTATCACTCTCATCTATCACTCTGCATTTCATATCAAATTGATTTTGACACATCATATTTGAATAAAACAGTGGTAGAACATGCATACTCATTTACACTTCAATATTAATTGTTACACTTTTTATGCACTAAATAAATGTACATAATTGGTAAAATGCAAGGGAATCAAGTCAAATTAGCAAGTATGCATTGTAAAAAAAAAGGACTTCCCTAGATGATGCATTGCTATATAGCAAGATATAGATAGATAGATAGATAGATAGATAGATAGATGGATAGATAGATACAGTAAGGTATATGCTAAATATCAGTATAGAAAGATTTTACATCTCTGTGTAAAGTCATTTAAACAAATATTCTCCATAACCTAGTAAAGCAGAATAAACTTTCATCGAGATCAGATTGGCATTCAGGAAATATAATTTGCCTTTATTCTAAAATTGAAAGAAATGATTTCCTACTTCAAGCCCATATACTGAGGAGGTCAGAACCTGTATACTTGGCAGAGTTCAGGCAGCCCCAGACCCTAGCAGCAAGATTCCCTTTGGGGTCAATGACCTCTAACTATTGGAAAACCTCTGAGAAGAGGTGAAGAAATAAAAGATTACAGTTAATCAACTGGCTTTCAGTAGAAACTCCTTCAAAAAAAGCTATGTCACTGTAGACATTTTATCCATTTGTCGGTCAGAATCAAGTTTCACCAAAGAAAATGATTTAAAAAAAGCAGGGGGGAAAGGCCTAATTGGTCACCAGTTTTCCCAGTAAGATCAGATCACAGCAGAAATGACTTAAGCAATCAGCATATGACTCACACAATTAGCATAAAAGTGGCTGTAAATAGAAATTTGGAATCCCTTAGACACATACTACTACATACCACAGTATTTATACCACAGCGAAAAATCTTTAATGTAGCAATAACATTTGAGCCAAATAACTACAGAAGAGAGAAAAAAAAAATGCAAGCTGATCTTCCTTAAAGGAATGTAGTTTGTGTGTGCAAACAGGTGTTGAAGACCTTAACTTAAAGTCAAATACTAACATCCCACTCAGCTAGAGGTCAAAGGACCTCAATCCATGAAAATAGTTTTGTTTTTAAAAAATAAATGAAACTGGCCCCTGACCTTACCAATGACCATGCACCAAGACATACTTTTTTTTTTTTTAACATTAAACAAAGCTCCCAGATTCTCCTTTAGAGCTATTCACTTTTTCCACAATCCTAGAACAGTGTTTCTAAACCTGGCCACTGTTGACATTTTGACCCAGGTAATTCTCTGTTGTAAAGGTCCATCTTGTGCATTGTAAGAGGTTTGGTAACCTGACTTCTACTCACTAGATGCCAGTAGCATCCCTCGTACATTGTGACAATTAAAAATGTTGCCATACATTGCCAAATATCCCCTGGGGGGAAATTGACCCTGTTGAGATCTGCTGTTCTCAAGAGAGAGGAATAACCTTTGTTAAAGGCAAGCTCACGGAAGAAAGCAAGAAGTAACAGCTGACAGCTTTACAGAGAGGGAAAAGATTGAGAAATGAGACATAACAATCGTAACTGCTTACAGAGCAATCTGGAGTCATCTAGTGTAGAGACTTCGATCACTACACTAAGTATAAACATCACTACAATAAATATGAATGGCAATTATTTTATTCTGTATCAACATAGAGATGCCCTACGGTGAGAGCATCCCTAAGTTAGTGCTGAAAAAGATAAATTATGTTCACTGTGTGATCCCAAGTCATTAAGAAATTGTTAGAGTTTCTTCAGTGTACCTAATCAAAGAAAACAGAAAACTATAGTACCTTTGAGGAAAATTTCTATCAAAAGATCGATCTTTTCAAGATTCAGACCAATTAATATTTATTAGCAAAAAAATACTTCTGTGTGGACATATATCTTAGATTTTCCAGACAATGTTGATTTGGAATATTTTCTTTCATTTGTAGCTGTTCCTTAACTGATGGTTCAGAAAAAGATATCATCCATAAAGGTTTCCTGGTAAAAACCCTTCTCTATTATGGTATGAGCCTAGCCCGGCTCACAGGTCTTGCCCAAGATGAATGCTGTTAGCCCCTTCCTGGTCAGGTATTCCCATGAGAATGTTACTAGAGGTATGAGGGTGTGGGTAAGAACTGGCCAGTTTCTAAAGCCTGGGTCAGAGAAATCTATATTAGTCTGGGTTCTCAAAGGAAACAGAACCAATAAGAAATATATTTATATGTATAGGTACTTAGAAATATACAAAAAGATTTGTTGTAAGGAACAGGCTCATGCAATTATGGAGGCTGAGAAACCTGGAGATTTACAGGCAGAGAACATTGGAGACCAGGACAGCAGATGGGATAGCTCCCATCTAAGTCCAAGTCCAAAGACAGGAGGAAACTGATATCTCACCTCAAAGACAGTCAGCCAGAGAAAGGGTGAATTCTCTCTTACTCAGCCTTTTGTCTTATTCAGGCCTTTACCACATTAGATGAGGCCCACCCACCATGGGCAGGGCAACCTGCTTTACTCAGTCTACAAATGCAAATGTTCATCTCATCCAGAAACACCCTCGTGGATATACCCAGAATAATGTTTAACCAGCTACCTGGGCACCCTATAGCCCAGTCAAGTTGAACATAAAATTAACCATCATAGAACGTAATGTGGAGAAAGTCTGCAAAGAAAGGTCATGGTGGAAAGTAGGAGAAGGAAAACCAGAAAGGACCAGAGGAGCCAACTACCCTAAACAAAACAATGGAAACAAAACAAAACAAAAAACAAAAAAACTGTGTGGCTACTATCATCAGAACAGGGGAGGGGTGAGAGATGAAATGGCTATGTAATTGTCAAAATCTTCTTTTGTAAGAAACTTCAGAATTTGATATACCCATGAGAGTAGACAAATAAATGAGCAAGCCCAACTCTGAAGTTTGAATGGCAATCTGAAAGTGGATCATGGGAGCTGGAAACGAGCTAGGACAGGTGTCAAGTTTCTCATCATGATGTCCTGCAGACCTCACTTCTCCCCGAGGCCATAAGGAAAGGGTTCGGATAAAGGGATTCCAGAAAGAGCAGCAGAAGGGACTGGAAGGAAGTCAATAGTTATGCTCTCTGTTCAATTCCATTTTAAGTATTAAAATCAATCAACAAACATTCCTAGAGACAAACTGCAGTTTGAAAGCTAGCTCAATCACTAATAGCTCTCCATGTAATTTTGGCAAGTTAGTTAACTTCTCTGCTATTTAGTTCTCATATGTGATATAAATACACAGATTAAGTAAAACCCTAATAAAATGAGCATTCATATTTGATCTCCCTACTGGTAACTGGCCACCAGTTTTCACTCAGTTCCCTTTCTCAAACGGAGGTGGGCCTGGTAGGACTGGGATTTCATAAGTGATCACTCGGGGTCATTTTGGGCTCTCTCAGGTCAGGGCACTGTCACTTGTTCACAGCATATGTCTCAGTATCTTAAGTTTTGTGCTTTTTTTGTGACAGAACAGACCAACTTAAAAGTATAATTTTTCTCTTTTTTTTAATGTTTATTTATTTTTGAGAGAAAAAGAGAGAGAGAGAGCAGAGGAGGGGCAGAGAGGGAGACAGAGGATAGCAGAAAGCCTGATGAGGGACTCAGACCCATGAACCGTGAGATCATGACCTGAGCTGAAGCCAGACGCTAAACCAACTGAGCCATCCAGCTGTCCCCAAAAGTATCATTTTTCATTAGCTTTGCATTGATATGTATTTTCTGTGGTTAAAATATCTGAATGTACTTTTGATATGATGGCAATGTTTTCCAGTATCTACCTTATAGGGCAAGGCAAGGCAGGTCTAGGGTCTGTGGGTCCGGAGGCTTATGTCATTTGGAGGACCTTTTTATTTTATTTTTCAATGTTTTTATGTTTGTTTATCTTTGAGAGAGACAGAGACAGAGAGAGACAGAGCATGAGCAGGGGAGGGGCAGAGAAAGAGAGAGACACAGAATCTGAAGCAGGTTCCAGGTTCTGAGCTGTCAGCACAGAGCCCGACACGAGGCTCTAATTCACAGACCAGGAGATCATGACCTGAGCCAAAGTCAGACGCTAAATCAGCTGAGCCACCCAGGTGCCCCTGGAGGACCTTTTAAAGAAAAAAATACATATATGTATATGTATGTATATGTGTGTTTGTGTATATGTATATGTATATGTGTATTTGTGTGTGTATGTATATACACACAATTACTATGTAATATATATGTATATGTATACACAAAATTCCTAATACAAAATCAGGTATGAAAGAGAATGCTTCACAAGACATCTACTTCTGGGGTCGGATGAGAATTAAAGATCATGAATGAAAATACTCAATGCCTGGTATTAAGAACTTCCCTTCAGCAGGGCACCTGGGTGGTTAAGCATCTGACTTCGGCTCAGGTCATGATCTCACAGCTTGTGGGTTCGAGCCCTGCATCAGGCTCTGTGCTGACAGCTCAGAGCCTGGAGCCTGCTCCAGATTATGTCCTCCTCTCTCTCCACCCCTCCCCCTGCTCACACTCTGTCTCTCTCTCTCAAAAATAAATAAACGTTAAAAAAAAACACTTCAGCAAATGTTAACATTGTTATTCTTATTATTGTCAAAGTGATCAATAATGATTATATAACATGTACCAAGTCAAATGACACTTGAAGATGTGAGAGGTTTGGGTGAGGCGGGGGCGGTGCGGTATTGGTGATGGGTATAGCCTTCCTACATCCTCTTTTTCGTCCTCTCCCTAAGACAGCTGCCCTCTGCACCCTGGCACATGGTAGAAAGAGACGTCATTTGCAGAAGTATCAAGTACAAAAGGCATCCCAGCCCTACTGGCCTAGCTACCAGTCAAACTTGTGAAATCAGATGTCAAAGTCATGTCCGGCTGTAGATATAGGAAACTGACAACAGAACTATTCTGTAGGGATAATAGTCACAAATATAATTATAATACAATGTAACCAGCAAAATACACATATAAACCAACAAAATGAAAGTAGGGACAAAGTACCAACAAAATGAAAGTAGAGAATTAATTCTGTCTAATAGCATGAGAGAAGTCTCCTAGAGGAAGAAACACTTGAGTAAAATTTTAGACAGGAGGAATGACACCCAAAGGGAGGTGTATGTGAACAGGTGTGAGCCAAGTGAGACAAGTAGTACCTTGAACTTAGGTAGGGTGACAGGAGACAGGAACTGCAGAGGTAGTTTGGACTGGAGTTTTCTGTCACATTAAGGTGTTTTGGCCTGAGGGAAATGGAAGCTAATTGAGCATAAGTTTTATGGGCTTTGTGAGAACAACCTCAGGGGTAGTTGTGCAAGGGTCACACACAGAGGGGTAAAGGGTACTGTCACAGAGAGTGCCTTTGTGTAAGGTTGCCCAGGTTGTGTACTGGACAACTCTATGGGAATATCATTCTCATAGATTATAGTAAGAACAATACTCCGAGTTTTTACATCACTCACAAGAGCAGTAACCCAGATGAGAGATCATGAAGAACTGAACAAACACATAAGGATACAAAAAGAATGAAGAGAAAATACCGGCACCAAGAAATATTTCTGAGAAGCCATTAGCAAGTATAATAGACCATACTTTCCTTCCATTTCTGATTGTTGTTGATGCTTTAAGGAAATACAATTGAGGTTGGGGCAAACTTGAAATTTAAAACCCATTTCAGAAAAGAATCATGCCTTCTTAGAACTTCGCGTCGACCAGCCATCATTAATGCTACACAAATATTCAGAATTAAACATTGCAGCAAATGAGAGCCTGGAAATTCAGGCTGTTTCACAGCGAATGCTCAGGATACTTGTGAGCACTTCCCCACCCAGACACTTCTTGTTTGGAAAAACAAAAACAAGACAAAATAAACCGACGAACAAAAACATCATTTGTTTCCATTTAGGCAGAGTTCAAGAAAATAGCATTCGTCTTATTTTTCTCACCAGTTTCATTTACTACGGATTTATGGAATTCATGTTCACATTACCTTTAGGGCCCAAAGAAATCCACAAACATAATAGAATGCCAAAACACAGAAGGAAAGTATCAAGTGTCTGTGGACACCGACCATGCACAAAACCACCCTGCCTGTTCAGTTCAAACCAGTCTTCACCTCCTCTCCATCTATTTCTAGTCACCAGTTACCTGGACCAAACATTAACTGCTAACAAAGCCCCAAAGCAATAATATGTCAGAGTACTCGAGATTTTCTTGTGACATTTATATCAAAATGGAATTCTCTTGTCTTAAGCTGTATCACCCACTCAAAATAAGACTAATCTGTTTATCTATAATCCCCAGCAAGTTCATGGTTCATGGTTAGTCATTTCTTCCTTATCAGATCAATTGTCAACAACCAGAAAAGAGTATCAACTGCTTGAAAACAGTGGTCTTTTTGCCTCCCAATCTTATAGCCTTTATTTTCCTATCAGCACGTGACTGTCTGATATTTGAGAGACCTAATAGAGGTTACCTATTTATATTGTAATCTTGTGGGAGCTTTTCAAAGATACAGAACCTCAGGCTTCACCCCAGACATACAGAATCAGAATGTACCTTCCCACAAGATCCCAGACGCCTCCTGTGCACAGTAGGACTCTGATCTGCTTCATGGTAAGTGACGCTCCCCAGGTGCAGGGCTGACGAGCCGCGTTCGTGAAACCACCTTACACACACACACACACACACACACACACACACACACACACACACACACCTCATAAGCCAAAGAGAGGGCACAAATTTTCCAAACAGGAAGAATCTGGCCGGAGGACGGTTCAAATAAAATGATGAAAGGATAAGACACACTCCGAAAAGGAAAAGAGACCACCAAGAACATGGGAAAATGCAGGCTCCAATTAGAAGCACTGAAGTTTCCAAGTTTGGAGGCTGATTCCAATAATTCAGCTCTAAAAGCCTGCCCACAAAATACACAGAACTTGGTTCCTTCTTCTTATTTGCATAAGTAAATACCTTCCAAGGAGGGCAATATTCATCTCATATCATATTTTAAGATGATTATAGCCAACCTCAGGTGGTTAAAGTCATTTAGCCTTCAGCCTTGTACCTTATACCCCACCTGAGGCGTGCTGAGCTCCTTGCAAGTGGGCTGCCTGTTGTGCCTTACTGCTTAATTATTATATTAACATACTGAAGCTTCCTTTGAATTAGCTCTTCTCTGTGAGCATGTTTATTCTATAGAAAAGCCCTTCAGTGATTTGCAGTGAAGGTAATTTTTCTTGTCAGCTTACTTCAAAAATCCAATAAGTATAAATCCAATGCAATTTGAGTTTTGCCAACATTTTGCTTCCATTTCATTCTGTTTTGTTTCCTTCACAAATTCTTTTTTCCCAAAACCCCAAGTGCAGAGCTGCATCTTCTGAATGCAAAGCAGGCTGCAGCCTTCCTCAGAAGACACAGTGCTGTTTGGCCACGCTGGCTCCTGTCACACTGGGTACCTTCGCCCACAGTAGGCAGAGTCCAGCCTGCCTGGTAGGAGTACGTCAGAGCGCACTGTGAACTTTGGCCCACTCGGCAGAGGTTTGTTCATCAACTAATTGCAAGTTGACCAACGTTCATATCTGTAAGTATAAAGCAAGTGAATAAAAAGCTTTTGTGGACCATTGCACGTATAAAGCTGTCATCCCCCAATTCATAGGCTTCTTTATACCTGCTCCCTAAATCTAAACCCGTGGGGGTGCCGACAGGCATACCCTAGCTGGAAAAAAGAGAGAGGGAGAGAGAAATGGAATATTCTGTGGCATTCCAAGTCAACATCCACTTCTTCTCTGGTGAGAGCCCTTACCAGTATTAAGCCCTGTTTCTAATTATTTTAGCCACACCCCCACAGTACGTCCTCTTTTTTAAAAGTTTAGCATGTGGTAAGGATGCAAGTTAAAGAATAAATGTTGATTTTATTTGAGCCACATGCATACCCTCATGATTTTTTATTGTTTAAGATTCAGGGGGAAGAACTGTCCCCCCCAGCAGGCTGAACATTTAGTCAGAGCAGGAATCAAATTTTAGTCATCTTGGTAGCCTCCTCCCCCAAGCACTTGGACTAGAGATTGGTACCTAATCTTGTGCTCAAAAGTTGCTGAGTTACAAACCTACTACCAACCTTGCATCAAGATGCTTAAATTTCTTTTTAGCTAAATCTGACAGAATAACAACAGGGGGAAATGGAAAAAAAAAATAAAAAGAAAAAACATTAGCAAAGGCCTCTACTCTATCATCAAAGAAATTAGGTACTTTAGTTCATTCGTTTATACCTGCCACCAAAAAAAAAGAAAAAAACCTTCCTAATTGCTCTGTCCTCACACTGTAAAGTGTTTCCAGAAATTTCTCCCTGTAAAGATGCCTTTTTTGTAATGCTTATTTATTTTTGAGAGAAAGAGAGACAAAGTGTGAGCGGGAAAAGAGTAGAGAAAGAGGGAGACACAGAATCCAACGCAGGCTCCAGGCTCTGAGCTGTCAGCACAGAGCCTGACACCAGGCTCGAACTCACGAAGGACAAGATCATGACCCGAGCCAGTCAGGTGCTTAACTGACTGAGCCACCCAGGCACCCCATGTAAAGATGCCTTCTAAATGAACTATAACCTCGTTAACATCAGTTATGTGTAGATTTTTTTTCAACACTTTCTCTTGTTTCCTTTTCTCAGCATTACAAACACAGCCCAGCGCCTCACCTACGTGAGACGGTGCTTCAAATGTACGATGTCCTTTTTTATGACGAAGGGCTACTGTCAAGTTAGACAAAATGACTTTGGTAATGCACGATCTCAGGGGAGAAAGCAGAAGACAAATTAGCAGTGGCTACAGAACCACAATGTAACCTCATTTTAATCACAAGTGTTCACCCCTCAATGTGCAGAGCTGATAGGTTGGTGAGCAGACTCAGAATAGGTCAGTTCCAACCAAGTTCAAATCAAGTGGTGGCAGCTAGAGATATGGCGGTGGGGTTTGGTGGTTACAAACACTGGCTTTAAACTCAGACAAGCCTGTGGTCCCCGAGTTATCTTGTGTGGCACGAAAAACAAAACACAAAGGGAGATTAAGAACAGAGAACCCTCTGGGAGGGTTATTTCAGTGAAAGAGAGATGTAACAAGTCCGAGGCAACATCAACAGCAGGATTCATCGTCAACCTTGATATTCCACCTTCAGGTTTCAATTCTCAGTTGACTATTTTTTTATTCCTATTTCAGGGCAACTGAATAATAATTGAATGCCTACCTTCTGCTAGGCATTAAGGTGTCTGAGCTCCACAGACTCTGGCTAGGAAGACAAGTAAACTGGGATGAAATAACTACAGCAAAGTGATGCAAAACTTGGCAGAGATGATAGGCATAGAGTGTAAAACACAATAAAATGCAATAAATTTGATTCTAAAGGAAGGTCACGTTCAAGGTGGGCCTTCAAGCAGAGGAAGAGTTTGCCAAGAAGACAAGGAAGGAAAAGGATTCAAGTGAAATAACTAAAAACAGAGCGTGAGAAAGGTTAGAGGTCAATGCCCCTAACCCCCACGTGGTTTGAGAGTCAACTGCAATTAATTCAAATTTAAATAGCTACCTGTGGTTAGTGGCTATCATATTGGACAGTGCAGGCCTCAGATTAACATTTATTCTTTTACTTTGTTTTGCTATAGTCCTGAAACATAATTAAAAAAAAAAAAACGAGGTCTTGAAACAAATAAAGATCTCTAGAGTCAAATTAGTTGAATTCAAACTTAGGCTGTTCTTTTACAAGTGATTTGACCTTGGGAATTGTGTTTCACTACTCTTTGCCTCAGTTTCCCCAGTTGGCAAAATAAAAGTGTAACATAGTTACACTGTAACATAGTGCCTGTAACATAGTGCCTGACATATAATATTGGTAATAAATGTTAGCTGTAATTATTATTTGCGAACATATAGTCTCTAATACCATGCTACTGCTTGTGAACATACAATCCTATAGAAAGAATAATGCAGTTAGTGTAACACGTGCACTTCCTACCTGGCAGCCTCAGAAGATTTTTCTTTGAAAATAGACAAGCCATTAGCTGGAATATCGTTTTCTTCCTTCAGTTTTACATCAAAGTTTTTAGGTTTTTTTTTTTTTTTACGATATTTCAGTCATAACTTTGATGACCATTATCATGAAAAACACCAGGAGAGCGGCGTTAGCTAAATTTGTAAAGTTTGTGAGTGTTCATTTGACGTTATTGTTACTTGAAAGATGAGGATAATATGGACTTGTTCCTAAGGAAAATAAACGTTTCCATCCCCTACCTGTATGAAGATGTTTTATGTGCACAGGGCTACACCATAAACCTTATTAGCCTCCTCTGGGGTCATAAGTATAGTTTAGTTGCTGGCATTAAAAGTAAAGCCATCTTTTCATTTAATACAGACTGAGATAAATTCAGATTAAGTGCGTATTGTGTAAATTAAAATGGTGATAACATTTATTATAAAAACACCACACAGGACTATGACTTCTCTATACTTCTATCATCACACACACATACAAGATTTTAAATTGTGGGCTCAAGTGAGCACCATACAGCATATTTGAGTTACACATCAACCTCTCACAATATATTATTGATCCACTCTCACTATCGTTTATTTTCTGCCTCAGGGAAAACTAAAAACTTCCTTATCAATTTGGTCAAAGTTTTTATGACTACCATAGCTTTGCCTGACTTTAATATAACATAATATATTCTAACACATCAATCCATAGTATCTTGCCCATCTCTGTTCTAAATATCACTCCTCCTCATAATATGATTCAATTTAAAGAACCTTCCCAAAGATCAATCTAAATAAATAACAGGTAGCTTTCAGGCAAACAAATGAATTTGCATTGCTTTATATGCATCATAAATTTTTCACCTAATTACCGAGGTACCTTGTTCAGAAACACAGAAACAACATTATAAATTAATTAGCACCGTCCCTGCTGACTTTTTAGAACTTCTGTGCAACGTAAAAGTCAAAAGTAAAAAATAGCCTGCAAAGCCCAACCAGAGGACACATTATATTCAAATACTACAGTCCACAAACGTGTCATAATATTATTTGTGGAATACATTTTGAACCACCAAGATTTTGTCACTGATCAGGTGGTACTCTATTTATTTTCACACTCAAGGTCAAAAAAACCAAACGAACCCTCCTCCCTTCTTTTTCTTTTGTTATGTATGATCCAGACAAAAACCCATATTCTCTTGAAAGCAATTAAGAGACTTACTTTTCTCTCATTCTCTCATTACTAATTGTAATATTAGTAAAATGTAACAACATATTTCAAAAAGAGGGAAGGTCATTGACATGAAATAAATGTACTCTCATTATGTAAATATTACAGCCTTTAGTATCAAAATTTTAAGTCTGCTTAATATTAACCAAAAGAAAAGGAAATACATTTTTACTTAGCCACTTGTAACTCTTTTCTTTTCTTAAATTATTACTTCCAAATAATTGATAACGTATAATGTTTCTAAATGGAAGTAACATAGCCTCAAAGGAAATAGTAAAAGCTCATAATTTCTGAGCAGAAATCTAAAGTAGCAAGGTGTCTAAATTTTATTAAATACCACCATAATATTTTGTGAAAAAATGAACTTAAAATTCCTACAGAATAAGGGATACAAATATCAAATTAGTTCCCTAAACTTAATGCTAAAGCTCATTTAAAAATTTTAAAAGCTTCAATATGTAACTGTTATTTAGGTTTTTGTCAAATCATTTAAATTATATATAATATTATAATAATATTAAAATATAATATAATAATGCTATTATATATATCATTATAAAAAATTTGGACTTTTTCATTATTAGACATTGAAGTTCTGCTAATTCTTTTACTGAAAACTCAGCTAACGCAAGTTGTTTTCATTCTTGGTGAACTAACAACAGCCTGAAGGAATTAGTGCTGAAAAGAAAAAGTCAAGAAAAACAAAAATATTTTGTTTGACCAAGTAAAAAGCACCAAAAGTGGTCTGGTTTAAATGACGTACTAATTCGCAAACTAGGTCTGATTCTGCCTGACTTCAACAGCTGGGACATTTTCCCCCCGCCTGAGTAGCTGGGGAATCAACCTAAATCCCTCTAATGCAGGCATCATATCTTCAACATGCCTTTTTTGGCAATACCAGTGAATTTTTATAAAAGGAAAATAGTAAAACAGAATGCTAGTTACCTGAAAAAAATTATAACATGCATGTTTTGTATAACATGTATATACGTTAGAAGTGAGCATATAGACGACATTCTAATGAAACTAAGGAGCAAACTGTAATCTCTTTTCTGAATTGAGGCCTGAAAATAATAACACAACAAGGAGAAACCCCTGGTCACACTCTGGACTGACACACTTCAACCTGCTGAAACAGGAAAGAGTCAATTGGTAGATTTCTCAACTGCAGTTTCACAGTAGTTTACCCCACTGACCGTTGGTGAGCCATCATGCTGACGGTTTCAGAACTATCTTTCCCAGGCATATATGGAATGAAAAAATCAAATAAATGGTTAATTCCCTTAATTAACATATTCCCGGAGCTTTCCAAGTAGTCACTATGCTCTGGTCTCAGAAATACCAGAAGCCCATCCTCAGTGTGCATATCTTCCAACTTCAAATTCTTTATCCTGTCATGTTATGTCTTTGGGCATGTGGCTTCTATTCTGCCAATGGTCTGTATGGGGCTGCTCCATGAAATCTAAGTCATTCTGCCCTGATCTTTCTTAGTTTCAGGTTGCTGTTACCCTTCCAGTTGTTTCTGGTACAGAACAGCCTGCCAAAACAGGAAAAAAAAAAAAAAAAAAAAAAAACTTGAATCTTATGAGTATGTATGTGAATGTGTGTGTGTGTGTGTGTGTGTGTGTGTGCATAAAAATGAATGAATAAGAAGCTCGAGATATTTATACTAATGATTGAGATAATAGGTATTTTAGACTATCACTGTTATAAAAATGTAAATTGTTAGTAGTAAAATTTTATACTACTATTTAATCTTAACGTGTTTTCCTTGTTTAGTGGACCATAATCTAACCTAAATAATCGATAGAGATGTTAAGTAATGACGGGCAGACAACATAAGTAATAATCTCATTGAAAGGAAAAGTAATTAGCCAATGATAGAGCTATCATATTGACCATAAGGAGGAATTATAGATTATTTTCCCTCTGGAAGGGTAAAAATTGAAATCTATGAATCTATGTTATAAAAATATATCTTAAATATCTAGGTAAATATAATGCATATATATGTATGTGTGTGTGTAGAGGTATACACACAGATGTATAGTTTTATCATATGTAAGGTACATTTGAGAAATTTTCCCCTCTTCCTAAAAAACAGAAAAACACCCAATGCTTAAATGGGATGAAGCATAGATTGTTAGCTGCAGGGGTGTATAATATAGGATATTTCATGTTTCATATTATCCCCTTCTTTAGTATCTTTGAGCCTTTGCCTAGCTCCTGAGGAGGAGGTCAACATGTGATTTCTGGGTCCATGACAAAGCACCACCAACCAGTCCCACACACTGAACAACATTCTACCAACTCACCCGGATCCTCTGCTACTCAGAAATATTCCCGTTCATTTCTCCTGCACTGCCATTGACCATAGCTGTACTATCTTGTCTGTCTTAAATCTTTAAACCCTTCAATTCACTTCCTTCTCCATACTGTGACTCTATTTCTTCCTTTCCTGAGAAGAGTAAGTCCATATGACATGTGTCCTTAAATTCCATTTCCTCCACCTTAAAACTATCACAGTGTCATCTTTCCCCTTTGGCCTCCATGCCTCCAATTTTAAGGGAAAAAGCATAAAATATTTCTCAAAATTCAATTCTGTCTCTTGTGCTTTTTTAAAAATTTAAATCTAATTTAGTTAACATATAGCATAATAAGAACTGCAGGAACAGAATTTAGTGATTCATCACTTACAAACTACACCCAGTGCTCATCCCAGCAAGTATCCTCCATAATACCCCACACCCCTTTAGCCCTTCCCCTCACCCAACACCATTCTGGCAACCCTCAGTTCGTCTCCTGTGCTTTTAACCCATCTGATCCCACATTGTTCAATTCATTCAATTCATTCATTCATTCATTCATTCAATCATTCATTCAGTCAGTTGCTTACTAGATCAGTCAACAAATACTTACTAGGTACACATGTAGTACAGTAGTATGAAGCCAGAGGTGGGTTCTAATACCTCTCCTATCATTTTCTAGCTAAACAAGTACAGACAAGTTTCTTAATCTCTCTGGCATTCAGTTTGCTCAGCTATAAAATGAGTTATAACTTCTTCATGTACCAGTATGAAGACAAAATGAGAAATGGCAGATTAAACATTTAATACTGTGCTTAGCACATAATAATCTTTGTGGCAAGCAAAATGCCAGTTTCTGTGGGTTTAGAGTTGAAACGTATAGTTGAAACAAATGGCCCTGGTCCTTGAGGATGATATGTACACATATCTACCATATATATATATACACATATATATATATATATATAGAGAGAGAGAGAGAGAGAGAGAGATACATATATATGTATCTATATATATATGTATATGTATTTGAATGTATGTATATATGTGAGAACGTATATATCTATATATATACACATATATATGTATATATATACACATATACATATTTGTATATATACATATATATACATATATATACACATATATATATACATATATATGTATATATACATACATATATACATATATATACACAGAATATATGTATATGTATATGTGTATATATATATATGTATATGTGTATATATGTATATATGTATGTATATATACATATATATGTATATGTCTGTGTATATGAATGTATGTATGTATATATGTGAGAGTGTATATGTACACATACACACATCTATCTATATCTATATATATCTATACCTATATACATTTGTAAAAATGAAACCTCCTCAGAGTTGAGTAGTGCAAAATAATATGGAATACCTAGTGGAATAGAAAAGTAGCAAGTGGCATAGCTATTAAAAATAAAAAGTAACATTTATCCTCATTTGCAGATTTTATGATCGTACACCTGGCAAATTCAAAGAAATCAACTTTAGATTATAATTAGTAAATATCTAACCTGAGAGACCAAGTACAAATAAACTTTAAAAAGTTTATAGTGTTTCTATATTATTTAATTCACACTTAGAGATAAAAAGATTTTACTAATACTTATTACAAAAATATAAAAAATAGGAAAAAACTTGACATGAAAAACATGAGACCTATATGAAGAAAACAACCAAATTTTGCCAAAGGATATAAAAATTTGCAATAAATTGAAAAATAGCCCCCTTTCCTGGATATTATAATAGCTAGAATATCCTGAATGCAGAACAAAATCCCAATGTGATTTGTTTTATACTTAAAAAAAAATTCTAAAATGCATCTGAAAGGATAGATATGTGGGAATGAAGTTGGAAATTTGAAAAATGCAGGCATATGATAGGAAACTTTTCCTACTAGATATTAAGAGGTATTATAGAAGTATAATAATTAAAGTAACACGGAACTGTGCCCCAAATCAGCAGACAGAAAATGGAATAGAACAGATATCTCAAGGGCAAATCGTAATTCATATGTAAATCTATAGGATACAAGAAAGGTAACCTAATTTGTCAGTGGAGAAAAATAGAATTTAATAATTAATTCACTATCTGGGACTTTTTATTTTTTTTTATTTTTTTATTTATTTTTGGGACAGAGAGAGGCAGAGCATGAACCGGGGAGGGGCAGAGAGAGAGGGAGACACAGAATGGGAAACAGGCTCCAGGCTCTGAGCCTGACGCGGGGCTCGAACTCAGGGACCGCGAGATCGTGACCCGGCGGAAGTCGGACGCTCAACCGACTGCGCCACCTAGGCGCCCCTATCTGGGACTTTTTAAACTGAAGTACATATTTATCCCATCAATAAAATTGACCAGAAAAATATTTTTTTTTTAATTCTCACATCAAATATATCTAATAATACAAAAAGCAAGAAATAAGTTGTAAAAATATTTTATACATATCAATTATAGTCCTAGTATGTGAACCCCTCATGATAATCAATAAGCAAAACCTAAGACCTAATTACAGAAACAATCAAGTGACAAAAAATGTACAACACGCTAATAAGCATGTGAAAAACAATGTATAATCTTACCAAAAAGGAAAAGGAACCGTAAGATATGCTCTCTGCCTGTCAAAATTAGAATGAAATAAGCATTATACAAGATTCCATGTCCGTTATGGGGAAGTCAAACTAACACACTATATAGCTTGGAGAGTAAATTGGTACATGCAGCCTTTTATTTGTTCATCCATCTATCCACTCAACAAATATTTTGTGAGTATTTACTCTTTGTAAGGAACTATTTTTTGGTAGTTGGGAAGTTATCACCAAAGTTTTTTAAATGTTCCCTTTTTATTTTTCAGGGATTACCTCTCTCACATCTACCCCTGAAGAGATGAGCAATGATGAGTGAGCAATAGTAAACATGTAAAAGATATTTATCATCATTTTAATAGCGAAAAATTTAGGGGCGCCTGGGTGGCGCAGTCGGTTAAGCGTCCGACTTCAGCCAGGTCACCATCTCGCGGTCCGTGAGTTCGAGCCCCGCATCGAGCTCTGGGCTGATGGCTCAGAGCCTGGAGCCTGTTTCCGATTCTGTGTCACCCTCTCTCTCTGCCCCTCCCCCGTTCATGCTCTGTCTCTCTCTGCCCCAAAAATAAATAAACGTTGAAAAAAAAATTTAAAAAAAAAAGCGAAAAATTTAGACACACCAAGTCAACATTTTTTTAAAATGTTAGGGGCCTTGAGGATGACTGACAGGAGTGCAAGTTGCACACAGTACAATCACAACTTTGTGATACAATAAAGATTGAGAGAAGTTGTCACTGGATGGCAAATTATAGGTTGTTTTGATTTTCTTTTGTATACTCTATTGCTTATAATAAGCATGTATTACTTTACTGTTAAAATAAATACTATTCAATTTTAAATTTAATGGAATACTAAGGAAAAAAGACATTATTTTCACCTAAAAAATATGAGAAGTCCTCAAAGTCATCTTTCAGACTTTGCTTTATCATTAGGCCTTCTCTTTTGCATTTTTATCTTTACTTGGCCCACAAGGGAGCTCAGTCCTCTCCTATGAAAAATTTACATCCTCCTATAGCTCTGAGCTAGCCTATATCTTCCCCACCTGTTATATTACTGCCAAATTTCTTGAAAAAAAGCAAGTCAATATATCTTTTTTCACTTTGTTGCCACCTATATATCCTTTTCCAACACATTTCCAATATATTTATTGGCCCAGCTCTATCTCAGATCACTGGTAAGTCCATTCCAAATTCAGTTACCTCCATCCTTGCTGTAATCCTTGCTCTGCCTACCTTTTTTGATTTTTAGTTTTCCTCTGACAGTCTTCTCATCAACGCGTCATTGGTTTTTCTTTCCCTTCCCACTTTAAATAGATGCTTTTCTCAATATTTCATCTGGAACCATGTTCTCTTCTCACTTTCTATGCTCTTATCCTTGAAAGTGTTACCCAGTGTCACATATTCAGTTGTCACATATGCATAAAACTCATAAATCTCCAGTTTTCAATTTTCCTTAGAACCACATCTCCCCTTCTTCTCAGCTGCGTGCTAGAGATTGCCATCTGGATGCTCTTCAAGCATCTCAAGCTCAACACATATAAAATCAAAATATTCACCCTGCCCCTAAAATGTATTTCCCAACAGAGGTGCCTGGGTGCTCATTTGGTTAAGCAGCCCACTTGATTTCGGCTCAGGTCATGATTGTGCAATTCGTGAACTCGAGCCTTGCATCAGGCTCTGCACTGACAGTGCTTGGGATTCTCTGTCTCCATCTCTGCCCCTCTCCTGCTCATGCTCTCCCTCTGTCTCTCTCTCAAAATAAATATACTTTTTTAAAAAAATGTATTTACTGACATGACTTCTCTACTCCTATTTAGTTTCCCATAATTTTATGCATACCGAGCTCAACATCTTAGACTACATTTTTGTCTTGTTCCTCCTCACCTCATTAGTTGCCGAAGGCCTGTCACTCTTGGGGTTTTTTGTTGTTGTTGTTGTTTGCTTTGTTTTTTAAATAGCTTTTCATTTCATTTTTTATTCTTTACAGCTCTGATTTACCCATCCTTCCCTTCCCTTCCTTTCGTGTAACTTGGTCTGCTTTTAGAGGAATAATTCCCTGGTCATTAGGCTTAACTTCTCCCACACTCGCCTGCTGCCCAGCACATGGCCAAATTTATCTTCCAACAGCACTGCTGTGACTTTATCAGTACCTACTCAAATGGCTCCCAGCTGTCACTCAGAGTACATGTTCTTTACCTTGGCATTCAAGAATCCTTTCAATCCAGTCCTAACTTTTTTTTTCTTCTACTAGTGTACAGATTTTCTATGCTCTGATATGGACCACTTCCTATGCGGAAGTTGTCCTTTCTGAAACCAATAACACCTGTCCCAAAGAAACAGCATGATACAACTGTAAGACTACAGTCCTCCCTGTTTTTCCCCACTGGCTCCTTATTTTCATCACTTATATGGCAATTATCGACTTCTTTTTGCTATTATTCATGAAAATGCCTTTCTTCCAAGCTATATTGTAAGGTCCTTGAAGACAAAAATTGTATGAAATTTGCCTAGAATACACTGCAGCACCTGGCAGGGTGTCTTGCATAGAACAAATACTCAAATACTCAGGTACAAATTCATACATTTATAAGCAGCAAACTAACACTTTTGGTCATTATTGTATTTGTGTATTTATGTTAGCAATATGACTGGTTTGGTATCCTCTGTAAAACTGTTAAATTCTTAAGAAAAAGAATACCATTTAGCCTCCAATAACAGATAATCCATTGTTTACGAAAGCCTTAGAAACCTGCTATATAAAAAGGACTTTTAGCAGGGGTTATATTCTTTACCCATGGCTTTGTTAAGGAGGAGGTATATAAAATTAAAAAAAAAAGATGATATTGTTACATTATGATTTGTCAGGGATTAGTCCATAATTAAATCTTGGTTATTAGGATTAAAGCCATTTTTGATCCAAATAAACCTTTGCAGAAAAACACAGGTGAATGTACAAGTTTTTAAAAATTGGCACAATTAGAGACCCCCATGGTATATGAATCAGGTAACTCTTATTTAGCAAGTTTTTGAAGGGAAAAAGGCATCAAATGAGCAGTCATCTCCCTGAGCGCCTCTC